>NC_134455.1:96565582-96896832 GCF_047948215.1 Lycorma delicatula
GACTTCTGGAGTCGGGTGGTCCGAACGAGACTAAAATAAGCCTTAGAACCGATCCTTGAGGATCACCCGACTCAGTATTTAAGAATACCATATTAAAAAAATTATGGAAAAAGACTTGGAATGGACACAAAAGATTCCTTTTGATTGCTGATCGTGTTTACTGTTTGTTTTGAAAAATTAGTCAACAGTAAGTACATAATACAAATTTTGCAGATTTACACTGGTTGTAGAATGGGATCGTTGTGACATGTCTGTATTTATTTTTCTCTAATAAACAGTATAAATATTACCAAAAGTAAATATTTAAATATAATAGAAATTTTTGTTCCATTATAACGCTTTTTTCACTCTGTTCTTAATTGAAATATTGGTGTGTGTTAAACAAACAATTAGGAGAATTAATTCCTACTTTTACTATAAGTTCATACTAGCTTTTAATATCCTTAATATTAGAGCCAATAATCTTAAACAAATGTTTTACAAAATACTTAAAAGACAGATAAAACTTTGTTTATTTGAATAATTTTTTTATATAAAATTTTTATGGACCATTGAAAATGCACTATTGTAAAAAATACAAGAAATAATATAAACTTCATGTAAAATTCTTTTAATTGCTGTAAAACTTCAGATAAAATTAAATTTACAATAGAAGCGCAGATTAGGGCAAGGTTTAATATAGTATGAAATAATTATAGAAGTTTTTCTTTTGAGATAAATTTACTTATTTTTATTACATTTTACATATTAAAAAATGTCAAGATATTTTTATCGTTAGTACAAGTAACATTTTTTTATACAATTATTTTTACACAAAAATCCAGTCTATATTAAAAAATAAGCTATTTTTTAATATAGACTGGATTTTTGTGGAAAAAATTTCTTTCCAAATTTTTTTGAAAAGAAAAGCGATAATATATATGTAAATTTTTTTTTTAAAAAAAGAAGAAAAATATTGCATTTTTTTAGGATTTGGATTAAGATATTTTGTTATTTAATGTCAATTTTTGAATATAAAAAAAAAACTTAAATTTATTTTATTAAATTACAAGGGAAAATACCTAAATTTAAAATTGATCAAAGTACATGGAGTGAAAAAAAATTATAATTACTTTATCTCTCTCATAGAAACCAGAATACATTTGTAGAAAACGAGATCCAAATCTCATTAAAAGAAGAAATGCTCATTAATGGATTCGGATGGCCAAGTTATTAAAGTATATTTTGGATGATGAAATTCAACCAACAGAACCGTACGTAAAACACAAAATTTAAAATTGGTCAACTGTTGAATTCTTATTTTTTTAAATTATGCCCTATTTTGAGACATTATAATATAGAATTAAAGTTTAATTTAAATACACGTCCTACATTTTTCTATTTTTTTTTTTCTTTGAAATTACGTTTATAGTAGATCTTCCTCCTTCAAGTAAAATGACTGAATTTTAAAATTTATATTAATTCCTATTTTTCCTAGGATTAAAATTGGAAAAAACACTTTAAATTTTTTGTACCGTTTTGTAAAATATTCTTTTAGATCAATGTCATTTATATTTAAGAATTTACACAGCTTCTAAAAAATGTGATAAAACTTCCACACATTAGGGTTAAAAAGGGGTATAAAAGGTCACCTTAATACGGCTTAGAAGGTAACAGAAGGGAAGGATGAGTAAATTACTAGGAATAGTTGAAGGGTTTCGTGTGGTATTTGGAACGACAAGGCAGCAGTTGAAGGTCGTTCCTTGACTGTTCTGTCCTTTCCAAGGCGCTTGCTTGATTCTCACTGAACAAATGTCGCCGCAACCCTTCCTGTGATATTCCCTGTATATTACTAGAACACCTCATTTTCATCTTCAAAGTTTCCTTATAATATTTGCATTTATCAGTATTTTCTTAAATAGTCGAAAAAATCCAAAATTTAACTATAAAATTACAAGCAAGAAAAATTAACTTTGAAATGTATCCCATCAGTATAATTAGATGAATAAAGATGGATCTAGCAGTGTTTTTTTTTTAGTTAGTTTATTAGCCAAAAAGATTATCCTTAAAAAATTATTTAAACAAAATTGTCTCATTTTTTTAATCTCATTGGTTCAACATAAATCATCCAAGTTTTGTTAAAAGATTATAGTGTTATATAATTATTGTAACTCAAATATTTTATATATAAATATGTATTTATGTGTAAAGTAAAAACTATATCAAGTTCTTTCAATCTACTGAAGCAGAAGTCTTAAGGTTGTCAATTTCATAAAATCCGCTGAATATTTTCTAGTAGCGATTGCAAACATATTTTTCAAATAAACTTCAAGACGTTCCTTGGAGATTCGTGACTTTAAAACCAATCTAATATATTTTAATTAAATATATTTCGAATAGTTAAAATGAAATCAAAAACTAACTACCCACAATTTCCTCTTAGTGTAATTCTTCATAATTTTGGATATTTTAGTTGTATACCGCAGATAAAACATTCTTATATATAATATTTTATTCTGGAAATCTTCTCTTGGACAACTTTATGCAAATCTTTAGTTTACTATTTGATTACATTTTGGCTTGAATTTGAATAAACAACAGAAAGAAAAATATATCTGAATAATTAAACAATTCATATTTTAGTTATTAAAGAAATGGCTGACCTAACTGAAATACATTTTTTTTATTAAATGTAAGTTTTATTTAGATTCACAGCCTTTATGTAGTATATTTATTATATATTACAATAAAAATAACAAAATATATGAAAAAAAAGGTTTATTGAATTTTTCGGGAAAATCGTTAAAAACTTGTAAATATCCAATCATGTTTAAATTAGTTACTGCTCAAATAAAGATCTATAAAAAATAAATTACTTAATATAAAAATTTAAAAAACACAAAGAATATATCAAAACAGAAGTTACTCCATTTTGAATGGTTGTAATATAAATTACTTTCAAAAAAGATACTAAGTTCAGGATTAAAGGAAATTTATTCGATTGCATCAGAATAGATGAAATTGAAATTACCAGATGAGATAAGAAAACATTAAGTTTTAAAATATTAAGTTGCCTACTTAAGCAGTATTAAGATAGAATCTTATAATAGATTACAGAAAAATCACGTTTATCGTATTTGACAGACGTAAAAAAATAAAAACTGATATAAAATCAGACAACAATTCGGAAAATTGCTGAGATGACGTTAATAGGTGAAAAACAATAATAATTTCTATAGAACTTATTTTAAAATATTGCAAACACTTTTTCAAGGTTACAGAAATGTCTGTGATACTGGAATTTTTTAATCATTAGGGTTAATTTAACAGTATTGTCTCAGAAACTGTGAGTGAACAAGCCATAATTGGGCGAAAATCTATTAAATGCAATGCAGACGACAGAATTACATTACTTATGGCTGCTTATTTTACTGCACAATATCAAACTAAAATTATGGTAGGATAAGTGAGAAGTAGTTTCCCGATGTTAAAAAGAAAAACAATTTAATTAATTAGATCCTTAATAATATAAATACTAATTCTAATATATGTCATCCTACTGTACTTGCGTTTAATGATAAATGGATCGTTTATGTCTACACACATTTTTTTCATATTTACAGCAATAATATTAAGAAAAAAACTTACGAACATTAATTTTCATGGTAAAATAGAAGAGGTTATAACAGAAACATGTTTTTAATATTCTGGTTATTTATTTTTTTTAGAAAACCTAACTAAACCCTTTATTGGATACAGAAAGCAGTTTAAAATGTTTCCTACCAGGAGCAGTGAGCGAAGTAGGAGAGTAACAACAGTAAAATCAGATTTTCTTCGGGAAAGGTTTTGGTGTGGGGTCCTTGGAGGGGTACAGGGGGGTGCGGTGCGCGGTGTCGCTTTGCGGGGGACCAATGGGGCGTCCCACAGCCCCTCCTTTGCCTGACGTCATAATAGTCCCCCACTCCAACCCTTTATCTTCGCTCCATCTTGGGCTTACTGCTGCCCCATATGGTGCGAGCAAACAATAAACCCGTCTATATATCATAGCTTGTTTAGAAAGTTGTCCGTCAGCAGCGAATACTCTATTGAAAATTACTACGACCTCTTACGATAAAATATCTCTCGTATTACGAATCCTGTATTACTCTATTTTTATGTTTATAATTATGTATTTTTCATATAATAAAAATATAATAATGTCAATTAAAAGGAAAAGAATTAAGACCAAATTGTAATTTTTTTCCCGTGCAACAGGTAACAAAAAAAATCATAAACAATAAACACACACGATATAATTTTGATTTTTTTCCTAAATGCTACAAAATATAAATAGCTATATGTCTTTTTTTCCTAGAATTAGTATCTTAAACCAGTCACAGAAATGCAATAAATCACAAGCATAAATTCAACTTTGCTTTATTTTTATAAATTTCATTTTCCTTAACAATTCTAATTAAAATGATCATCAAATAAAATAAAAATATTATTATCCTAACCTATATACAGTTTAATTTAAACTAAATTAATTGGTTTTATTTTTTTATTTCCTTATTTTTAAAAGGAAACCTGCACAAAATCAACTCAAGGTTAAAAACGTAATTTTTGTATTTTCAACATTAAAACTTGCCATTAAAAAAAAAAAAAAAAATTACATAAGAAGTCTATATTTATGTAATTCATAAAAAAGTAACTTTGGGGTTACAAATTATATTTAAAGAAAGTAAACCTTGAATTTCTTTTTAAAATGCTTATTCGATCATACCTTCAATTTAAAAGTACCCAACAAGATTTTCTATGTACCGATTCTTAACGGATTTTTACCAATTCAGTAAGTACGGTATTCAATTTAAGATGACTGCAGGCGATAAAAGTTTATAGATTCAAAGTTTATGAATGATTTAAATTTCTTCAACAATATTTTTCAATATAATGATCAGTTTTATTAACACCAACGTATTATTCTAGAGATATTACGTTAAAAAATATTTAGTGCCTATATTTTGAAAGAAAATCATACTCATGCATATGTAAACATACAATAATTGTAAATAATGTGATAGCAATAAATAAACTTCTACGTCTCTTCTCACATTTAAGAAAGTTACCATTAATCATTTACAGAATCAGTACAAAATAATTATGTTTTATTACTATCTTTATTATTTAGTTCCGTTTTGCAATTATAAACAGGTTGATTTAATCTGCTAAGTGACCATATGTGGTTTCTTTTTCTTATTTTATCATCAGGATATTAAAAAAAAAATTATTAACTGTACAGGTTCAGTAAACACTAGACATAATAAGTTTAATTCTGAAAATTTTTACATTACTCATATAACTGAAAATTTATATTACACAAAAAATCAATGAATAGCACAAGAGCAGGTTGTAGACGGAGCCTATTGAAATTAACATTAGAAAGGAAGATAATAAATACGTTAAATAAAACAAATAATTTTTTATAAAATTTTAATACATTCTGACCGAGTATCGTACCTTGATCGTCGTTTGACGTGAAAGTACCATGTGAGAGAAAAAAGGAAACGTTTCCAGGATAAGTTGGCGAGATCTATTGCAGCAGCACCGTGGTTCGCACGGAACTGCGAATCACGGTCAAACGGATCAGTTCAGAGATACACACCGGTTAGATAATCACGTGAATTTTTTAACAGTTAGCCTCCTAGACTAGAGCAAGGATGTCTAGCGACTGAAACACCTTCATGTGCTGGACGTGGTGGAATCTGGGTGACTTATAAGGTGGATCAACATCACACTTGTGATGACCGTTTTTCTATGCTTTGGTGAGGAGCCTAATCTCCTTCCATTTATCCCATGACCTTGTTATATTACTATTTGTTTGCCTTTGTCTAAAGTTTAATGATGTTATAAATGTTTTTTTTTTTTTTTGTTTTTCAACAGTCCTGTGTAAACTATTAAACCTATGTGGTCTTATTCAATGCGAGTGTGTTTATATGCACATTAACTTTATATATATATTTATATACTTTATTTATATTTTCATGTACATATACGTTTATTAAGGGTGTTCACTGAAAAAAGCTCGTCATGTTTTTTTGTAGTACGACTTACTTTTGAATCTAAAATCTGCTGGTAATACAACTAATAAATATGTTCATTAGCCGTGTTTTGATTTCGAAAAGACCCGACTTATGTATATCCTTCTAATTTTCATATATATCAGCTGTGGTTATATATTGTTAAAATAAGTAGTAAATTGTACACTTTTCTGTACTTTACAAATGTTTACTGCTGTCAAGAAGTATATGTATGAACTTATAAACATTTTTCCGTGTACTGCAGTCACCAAACAGTTTAATCTAGAAAGACTTCATGTTTCTATGTATTACAGTCGGATATATACCGTACTAGGGTGAGTTTATAATGATTCAAAGTATATTCTACTGTAAGTTCGTTTACATAGGCTTATTTACATTTGAACATAGAAACTTTTACTGCTGCCAACCTGGCCTGCCCGCATCGGTCCAAGGTTCAACATGGTTGCAAGGACCCACTTCTGAAACTCTCAGATCCAGGAGGAGCTGAGAGTTTCGCTGACATGGTTGTGGAAGAGTTACGGCATGCGGACCGTTTAATCTCCAGGTGTTCTGGAAAGATGGTGGAGGATAAATCGATTCGGTGGCGGCGGAAAACTCTCAATCCTGTAGTTTCAGAGTGGTGACCCTGCGTTAGGTTTTCCGTCTCTTCCGACTACGTCCGATAGCACTGTGGGTGAACAGCGACGTTCCTTTACACCTTCAGAAAAGCGACGGATGTGTGGCTCCCGCTTACTAGTGAAGAGATGAAAAAACTAAGGAAGTGGTTGGAGTGATCATTGTTTGTCGGGTGACCCCTTTGACTCGTAAGGGTGTGAATCCTTAACGGACGTCTCTCACATGGAGGAGCAAATCTGTACCAGAAGGGGAAAACGGTGCTGTAGGACCCGTAGGAACGCTTTCATCACGGAAGAGATGCTTTCAACAAAATTTGATGCTTCTCTTGCGTGACGTTAAGGAGTTGAGCACTTTGGTTAAGCAACATACGACTACCAAGGTAGAAATAAAAGAGTGCTCTTACCGAATAGACAAGAGTGTTCGTATGTTGAACTTATTTGAGGGTGTTTTGGATGCGGTACCTGGGGAATCACAGGCAGGACTTTCTACCCGGCTGACGACGACGGAGAAGGCTACTCAAATGTACCATGTAATCAGCGATATGGCGTCACAGACCGGACGGAACCTTGGAGTGTCCCGTGTCCTGGTTACTTGAAATTTGCCGGGTGGTTAACAGTGGGGTGGCGGACGCGGATATTGTGCGGCTGGTCTTGAGAAGCTGACCTGAAGATGTTTTCCAATCCTGTATGCTAGAACAGGATATTACTGATTTAGTAGAGGGAGTAGGATCCACTTGGATTTTGGATATGGCTGCTGGCATCGATCACTCGCGACATGTTCCGAATTTTCGCAAGGTACCGTGGATTTGGGACTTGGCTCACGCGGAAAGGCTGAAGACGGGTCAGGTCTTAGCTGTGCCGTCTTCTGTCCGTGATTTATCTGGAAAAGACAGCGACGGTACAATTGATCGTAATGACCAGACGAACTACACTATTGTGATTGATACGGAGGTTGGTGACCGTGGAGTGGCTTCGGTCTTATGCAGATCAATTCCACATGTGCTGCAGGAGGTACGAGATCACCCGGTCTGGATTTCTGGATCTTCATGGCGTTCCTGTCAGATTTTACGGCGCTCTGCTGAGTACGTGTCAAGGCGGATGGGGACGAAAACCTTTGTTCATCTCTTCAGTTTGACATCAGCGCAACCATCTAAAGGCAAGAAGATACCGCCGGGTCCACCGACCACCACGGTTGTAGTTTATGGCAGAGGGGAATACCTATGCGGACCTCCTCCGCTCCGTAAAGGGTGCGGTGTCGCCAGAGGAGACGGGTGTTTTATCCGCAAGGCAGGGTCAGGGAGAAGACTTGCATCTCCGGGTGCGTGCTGACGGTGGTGTTGCAGAACAACTCAGCAGAGACATTGTGGAGAAGGTCGAGTGCCCACAACTGCACCATTAACTGGGAAGGGTGGCAGGAAGACTCATGTTGTTGCCAAGTACTTGGCGTGGCATTTTCACACGCTACAAGATTTGTCATTCATATCATTCTCTGAAGTAATACCTAACGGTGGTCCCGGTGGTTAAATAAAAGTATTTTCTATTGTACAGATTGAAATCGTCTTGATGGATTTAACCATAGCTTTGTATGATAAAAATTATTATTTAATTATAATTATTTTTTTTTTTTTGAATATACAATAAATACCGTGATAATAGCAGTTTTAACTGTTTCCGTTTGTTTAATTAACCCTTTCTTTTTTCAGATAAGCCTCATTATACTTAAAGGTCTAGAATATATAGCCTCGTTATTTGATTTGGTATTTGGACTACTAACATTTACTCTATGTGTTTTTCACTTTTGAAGGTTAGAGGTGGAAAAGTGTTAATTTTTTATTTATTTTTTTTTTGTTTGATTTCATTGGTTACTTCTGCCGCTCTAACAATCTCTACAGTAATATTCTATGGTTTCTTGCACATTGATTGAATTTCTGTGCCATTAACGATAGTTGTTACTGTTGAGTTACATAAACCGGAATGTCACCTATCTGTTTCGGAATGTTATATATGCATGTAGAAAAAAAACAAAGAGCCAAAACTGCTCACTTTTTCTGTAACTTCATCATAAAGTAGCCATTGTGGTTAAAATTATGAAACACGCTAATATTAAAATCTGTATTTTTAAAAAAGAAACGTTCAAACAATATTTTATCCAAAGATTTATTACATTTAATTAATAATTCTGAACAATCCTTCTATTTTTAGTACCTGAATTCACAGAAAATTCTGGTCGTATAAAAAAGAATTAATGGTTTTTGTGAGATTGTAACATCGATCAATATACCTTGCTGTATTTTTTAAAGCAGCAATTATAAACTTTAGTAATACTGTCTCCTTGCAATTAAGAATAAGTACACATCTTAAAATTAGGCCCATTTGTTTATTTTTTGTAATTTTTTCTATACTAGTCTTCTAAAGGGGCATTTAATTATTATAATAATAGTAAATCAAAGATTTACAAAAAGCAAAAGGAAATAATTTTAACTACCTTGTTCAGGTATAAAGACTGTTAGCAGGATAATTTTTTCAGTAGTTATTTCTATCGTAAGATGGTAACGTTAGACATTGGTTCAAATCTATATTTACTTGAATTGGATTGTTAACGATGTGCTCCTGTCATTATAGTTTAGTTAAACCCTTTCCTAGATAACAGATCGGTATGAATCCATAAAAAATTCGTATAGAACCCTTATCACATCACGATGTAATCTAGTTATTACATCTACGATACTGTTTTATAACGCATTATATCCGACTATCAACCAAAGGAATAAGACGAAAACTCACTTTTTGTCGGGGTAATAATAATCTGAAAATATATATATTCTTAAATATATAAATTAATTAACATAATTCGAAGTACGCAAGGTTTTCTGTTTGCAGAAGGATAACAAATAAAAATACGATTATAATGTGTATAAAATAATATTAAAATCTTGTCTTTTTTAACATCAAATATGTTACAGCAGTAAAAAATACGTTGTATTTATTTGTAAGTCAGTTTTGAATTTTTTAATAAAATCAGTGTAGCAAAATTGAAACCGCAGATATTGGTTGTAACCACAGGTTAAAACGGATAACAAAATTATTTTTTTATGCATGACAAAGGTTATTTAGATAACAAAGTTTTTTTTATATTATCCTTTATCCCATTTTATCATTAAAGTGAATGCTAGTATAAAATAAAAATAAAAAATAAAAATCTTCCATACAGTTAATAACTCAACTGTTTTACTAGTAATACAGATAATTAATAAATAACAATAAATTTGTTTAATATTAAGTAGCTATTGAAACAAACAGTAAACAAACATTTCATAATAAAAGGAATTAAAAGATAATGATATTTATGTAGAAGGAGAATACTTAATTCGGCAACGAAATCATCGATAAGATATACAGTTGAACTTCTTCACGGTTGTTTATAACACTTTTTTACAATCATAAATATTTTTTATTTATAGCGTTTCTTTTTTTAAATGCCACCCCATGTGCCACTGATATTTAAAACTTGTACATTTTTAGATTATGATTATATTATTTAACAAAATATTTTCAAAACCGTATTGAACATCTTCGAGTGTAGGCACAAGATTATATTCAAAAGCTGTTTTCTGATAGAGTGTTTAGTGTAATATCTAGTTCTTCTAACACAATCTAAAAAAAGTTAAGGCCATTCTACAGTTAGAGCTACAGATATGAAATGATTTCAGTTTTTCAAAAGTAGGTAAATCATAAAAATACTCTGCCTGTACATAGAAACATTTCTTAAAATTATTATTCATTTATTTATTATTTTTTTTTTTAAGAAGGAAATAACATAACCTTTTAGGAAAAAGAAAATTAACAATGAATTGAATGCTAAGTAAATAAAAATAACTACGATTTTCAAAACAATATAACTACAAGAATTGATTAACATGCACACATTTCCTGTTATTACAAGAAAAAGACTAATTACATCGATACCTTCATTACCGGGAGGAAATGTTTCTGTTGTGAATATAAAATGTACAAATGTAAAATAATTTTGCAACACACATAACACAGACCATATTTTACTCCCGGGTTAACTATCTGGGCTGAGTTGTGAGCAAGTACGTGACAGCAATAGATTCTTCTCATGACGGCACATTCTAACAGCGTAAATTTCTGAATAAATAGGGCATTTCCTTGTAGAGAGCTGAAAGGGTTTTGTCTGGGAGGGCTCCTATAAGCGGATTTGCATCTCCTCTGCGACAATAACACAAGCGTTTAAACGGTGTAATCCTGAAGGGAGAGAGATGGGATTCCCCCTCAAGAGCGTAGGATTTATTTTCTGCTACTGCCGAGCAAAACACTGGAGGCAACATTTGGTCCACCGCCTCCCGACCTCCCTAATGCGAAACCAACACCACCGTCTGCCCGTTGCTGCTCAGCGCCTTCTTACAACCATCCCTCTCGCCCACACACATATTCTCCCCTAACATCCAAAAACACACACTCACGAATCACGAACAACATATACGCACACATGGGCGAGTGTTCACATACGCAAAACTTGTTAGTGTATTTAAAGTAAGCAAACGTGCACATTTTAATATTAAAATAAAAAACTAAATGAAAATATTTCCTTATAATTTATCAAAAAAAAAAGAAAACATTATAAACAAGATAAAAATGTTTGGTTTATATTCACTGTTATTTTAAATAGTTTATTGATGACATAAGATAATGTAAGCTAAAAATTGCATACAAAAAACTAAAATCTTTCATTAGATACAATTTTAATGATACCCAGACATGCACGTTTGAAAATTTTCATTATTTCTATTTGAAATATTTCGATGTAGAATATGCGTGTTATAATCACCATAAAAATTTGTTTCCACAACAAATTTTAAAAACTATTTATTTCTATAAATATTTAAGGGGCTTTCATAAAATCTTTATAATGAACTACTTTTTTGTAGTGTCTACGTTTCTTCATCGATACTTACTACTACTTAAAGTTTCTGCTTACTACGACATTTTGCTTGACGTATAAAAAACGGAAAAAAAAATCTTGAATATTGTTCGAAAAATCCTTGTTAATTCTCCATCACTGACAATCCTGAACAAGTTTTTGAATGCTGTAAGGAAGAATTGTGGTTTCTTTCACTTCCGCATAATTTTTCCGATGTTTTTATTTTACTTTGTAACAACTGATTTCAGAGACAGGTTTTTAAAATAAAGAATAGGTTGAAATCGAACAGGACGAAACTGCAAAACAATGAAGTCCTGAATAGAAAAATGGAAAGTTACAGGTTCAAGATTTTAAGCAATTTTTCATTATTGGTAGAAATGATAAAAAAAAACTGTGAGGAAAGTAAACATTATAAATAAACCAGCTTTTTAAGCTAATTTATTAATTTACTCTTTGTTTAAATTCAAATCAGAAACGTCAGGGTACTTTTTATTAAACTTTTTTGTTATCTTACACATGAGTATATCTGTTAAAACAGGAACTAAAAATTTAATTTATTGAATGATCTAATTTTTAAAAATAAAATAAGTATAAAATGTTACAAATATTATTCAGTCTGAATAATTAGTTGTTTCCTAAATTTACTTTTTAAATTCTCTGAGTAGAGTTGTATAAGTATCTGTCTGTAGTAAATACATTATAATCAGGAAAGCCATGTAATTATTTTAAAAATTCAGTGCATTATTATGATGGGTTTTTTATAGTTAAGATGAGTTGCTTTAAAAAACCTCATTAATAAAATGAATTTTAAGTTTTTTCCGAGATTTTTTTCCGAGATTTTTTTTTTTCTATTAACTTTAACGATAACTTTTATTTTCTTCCAATAATAATCTTATTATTACAACTTTTTCATTATATTTTAACCAATAAGAGTAGGTTTTTTTAAAAAATAAATATTTCATGATGGAAATATCTCAATTTAATTAAAATTCTTCACACGGTCATAATGATTACTGAAATTCAAAATTTTCCAATTTATTTTCTTTTAAAGTATTCGACCACATTTTGTTCATTATTAAACCCTTTTTTTCATATTTCTGGTAATGAGATTCCTAAAATTTAAACTTAAATTTTCATGGATATAAATATAAATTTGTTTTAATTATTTTAATACCTAAATATGAAAATAACTCCAGATTTCCTGAATATTTGTCCATACTTCATTTTTATTCAACCCGTTACCCATTACGGATCACTATTAAGACTTCTAAATCCTGAAATTCCCTGTTCAGAAATTGTGCACCTTCTTTTACCTAACTTTACATTTCCTCTCACCACCCTCATGTTTTATTGTACAACTTTTCTCCAGTAATAAGTCATCATATTATGATGTCATTATATATATATATATATATATTTAATATTCAGTTGGATTCTTAAGATCGGTAGGGATGATGTAGATTTTTTCCATATATATTTCCAGTAATACCCTATTCAGTTCCATTTTTATAATTTTTTCAAAATTATTTTAATAGTTTTTAAATTAAATTTTGTGAATAAAGCTTTAAAAAACTTCATTAAAAAAAGTATTTTAAGTTTTTTTCCGAGATACCTATTTTTTTTTCTGTTAACATAGACGATAACTTTGATAAAAAATGTTTTTTTTTTTAAATATATTTATTATTTTTTTAAATATATATTAAATATTTATTAAATATATTTTTTAAATACATATAAATAATATATACTTTTTTCAAATATATTGGCTTTTTTCGATTGTTAAATTCCTACATTAATTTAAATCTCTCCCTTACAACATTCATCATTCTATTGATGATCCCTTCCCTTATTCTCTCCGTCACTATAAACACTAGCTACTTTCTGTTATTAATTCCATTTTCCAGCTATGTATAATTTTTCTATCGTTCCTAATTTTTTTTTTATAGATTTTCCTTTTGTCATTATATTTAGTCGCGTAAAAAATACTTTTTTAATTGTTTTTCTGAAAATATTTACGCTGTTTTATTTATAGAATCTTATGAACAATGATATTTATTAGATGTTCGTAATTTATTTTCATTATGTTAACTGATTATTATGGTGAAGGGGTAGAGATCTCCGCCCTCGATTTAGAAGATTCTGGATTCAAATTCTAGTTAAGCTTTGGTATTTTCTTACACCAGACAAAATAGAATAAATAAATAAAACAAATATTCAATTTTTTAGAAATTCTGTGTAATTTATAGTCAATTATTTTACAATGGAAATTATTAAAATAAAAAAAATATTTTTTTTAATTTATAAAATTAAGAAATATATTTAATTCATAACGTTTTTGGTATTGTTAGATGGGTTGAGAATTTTTTAATATTAATGAATAATTTAAAGTGGACTATTATTCGATTTAGTTTTAACCATTAAATTATTACGTGTTTATATTGAACTTTAAACGTCTATTACAATCAAACCTAAATCAATCTGAACATATAGTTAACATTATAAATTTTGATTATGAAATTAATGTACGTCAAAACCAAATATTAGTAACATATTAGACAATAATATAACAAATGATATAATTAATGCAATAAAATGGCTTTGTATTAATTATTAAATGAGATAATTTTTTTTTTTGCATTTTTAGATTTTCCTCTTCCTAAAGAATTATTTACTGTAATCAAACACTCACTAAATTTGTGAAAAACGTAAAGCCAAAGTGATTATAAAACTTTTGGTCTGATACTCAGTTTTTAATTGATTGTAATTGTATTATATGTTTTTTAAAGTTACTTATAGTTTTTAATTACTTATTTTTACTCGGAGATATAATAAAAAAGAAGATGGAATGATAATTGAGGGATAATTGTTCGTAAAAACATTTGTATGTTTTTGTTCAAGCATTTATTGATTCTTTTTTTTGTCGCAGGGTTTAATTTTCAATCGGTTCCAATTTAGAACTGTAAGTAAATTTGAATAAAATAAAATGACATGCAGAGAGCGAGTTTTCATTGAAATCCCTCAAAGAAATATATATGTATGCATACGTATACATATTTGAATATGTATAAAGAATATATCCATTTGAATATAAGTCCAAAGAACATTCATCAATGTTCAAAGTTTAGAATCCAAAAATTAAGGAAAACACCGAAAAAATAGTCTTTATCAATCACACAAAGAAACAGTGAAACAAGTCAAAGAACCATCATTTATTGTAAACATTTCTTTTTAATTTTACACCCGAACAAGTTTACGTTATTATTATTATACAACCATATTTTTACCTAAAATTACATAAATTACCTAAAATTTGTAAATTTCACGTATATTTTGGGTAGTACTAAGGAAGGAATATTTATTGATTGAACTTTTCAAAGCATTAGTGGAGGGAAATCGACCACCACAGAAATGGTCAACCTGAGACTGTAGAAGACTACACTTCATACACATCCATACATATCATCCTCCGAAGTAATACGTTACGGTGGTTCCGGAGGCTAAACAGAAAAAGAGTGAGTTGCGGGAGGTATCAGAAGAGGAAAAACAGAGATCAAGTTTTGTGGATGATACAAAAAAAATTTCGCTATATTAAGATGAAAATAAATGAACACATCAGGATTATAACTAAGCAATATAAAGAACTAGTAAAACTTAAATATTTATATTAAGGTTTTAGTAAATTTTTTTGCCTGAATATCGGCTGATCACAGGTTTGTATAATCAATATCAGCTGTTATGAGTTGTTCAACGCTGCAAAGCTCCTATTCAATCCAAGTAAAATGATAATGACTGCTCTTTTGTTTAAATGCCCTTATTAATTGTACACCAACCGTTAAGATCCAATTAATGTGGCTGTTATAGAAGTGGTTTGCATAAGTCTGGTCAAGACCAAATTATTTAAGTTGGTTTTCTTAGATAAGTTTTACATAATTCTTTACTGAATTTATTCGACAACAACATGTAGTAAGGAATTATTTATGCTAAATAAACTTTGTAAGACAAAACCATGGCATAATAATAATAATAACTTGAGAGACATCAGTGTTTCATTAATTTTAAAAATAAAAATAAAATTTACATTTATTATTTTTTTTATTTTACAAAGAATTATTATTAGTTAAAAAAAAATTGAAATCTTAAGACTTTTCAAGAAAAGGGCTTTAAGTTATTTGTTGACTATGAGTGAAATTTAAAATGAAAAAACACCAGACAAAATACTTTTCGCCATCACCGATCATCTTTGCCTGTTACTAAACGAATTATTATCGTAAGAAATAATAAAATAAAAACTGAAATATTTTTGAAGAAAACAGCACGATGTAAAGTAAGAGTCGCAGAACAGTACAGCTATGAGTAGCCAAGGATTCATCAGAAGGCGGGGCAGTGGGGCCGCGGCTTCTCGACTTGTATTGATTTTGATTTTCTAAGCCGGTGGTCACCTCTGCCCTCGCCCTCCACCCACATAGCGACCCCTTCTCTTGCTCTTTAATTGTGCCTTTTGCCTGCTCTGAAATTCTCTTTTACTCGGCACCCCTTTCCTGTGTACAGGCGCGGTGGCAATTTGTACCCGGTCGGAAAGGCCTCATTAGTTCCTGTCCGCGACACGTGTGGCGCTGATTACAAACTGCAAAGGAAGCTACACCCCAAACCCCTTGCTTTGCCCTTCTTTCATCTCTCACTCGCACTCTCAAGCTTTATCTCGTTCTCTCCTTCCCGCCCTTCTTCAACACGCTCTCTTTCGGTCTTTCCCTCCTCCATCTTCCCATTCCTCGCTCAACGGCTTCAAATACTCGATCATTTCTCACAGCAGGTCTCGACACCACAATTACTTCATTACTGAAACTGAAAAGTAGACGGATGCAAAGTTTTTACAATTCCTTTTCATGGTAATTATTAAGTACGAGTTTCGGTTTATCAGAAAGCCTGTTTGCGTATTTTTTAAAACCATTTATCATCATAAATTATTAGTATTATTCTTAATTTTAAAATGATTAAAAGAAACTAAATCTAAAATCAAGAACATTAATAGCGCATTTTTGGACATACCGATAAAATGTCGATTATCTGAATGCTACTGTAATTTAAATAATTAATAACGTCAATTGATTTTAATTATCACCATTTCAAAACAATTTCCACGACAGCAATGTAAAATCAACAAAATTATAATCATTTTTTTGGATATGCTAATACAGTTTTACTGTTTCATAGATGAATTATAAATGATATATGTTAAAATTATAAACTGTGTAAATTGTCCTATTTTATGTAAATCTATTTCTCCCTTCATTCCACACGGTTATTCATATTAGAATTTCTTAACACAAGCTTTTCAAAAATAAATTTAAGTAAAATAGTAAAATAAAATAATTATTAGAACAAATTATTAAATTAAAAATTATCCTCAGGGATTGTCATAAAAGCATAAAACTCCCAAATAATGCAAATTTCATACAATCAGTATCATGACAGAACATATGAAAAGAGTTTATTTTTTCCCAACCATTAATAGAAATTACAAACTACTGAAATGCATAAACAACTCTGAATCATTGCTAAGACGATTACAAATGTAATAAGATGAACATTTGTACTAAAGTTGATTAATTATTTATTAAATTTAATCCAGTATTTGGTTATGTTTAACTGTTAAGACTACGTTTATATTACATATTAAATATAATGAGAAACTATTTCACTTCTCAATTTGCCTATTAAGCTGAGGTGTATGTGTTAAGATACTCCTCACGTTTTAGAAATAGCATTTTTCTAGTGTCACGTTACCTAAAAATTTGGCTTTGGTGTCAGACCGATAATTAAAGATTCTAAAATAGTTTAAGTACAATGATTCTAAATAATTAATTATAAAATAGTTAAATAAATAATTGTAACATTGATAGTTTATAAAATAAAGAACGAAAAAAGATGTTTCATAAATTTGCCCTGCCTTCTTTTATCTATCTAATATAGATATCAAAAAATAGTATTTCAAAGGACAATACCTTTGCCTTTTAGAATGCCTTCTAGATAAACAAATAATCTACCGGAAGCAATATCTTATACAAAAGCAGAAGTAATGATAAGTATAATCCCCAAAATTAGAAGTCATTCCATATTTTAATTTTAAACATTATAAAACGCTGAACCTAATTTTGACGGTTTATCATAATTTTTATTCATACACATAGACAAAATGTTTATTGTGATATTACACAATAAACATTATTGTGTATTGCGAGGGGATCGTTAACATTTTTTTTTTTTAATGGTACTGGAACTCAGTAATAAATCTTATAAACATTTATTTGAACTGTCCCTTCGAAAGGAGATAATTCTTATTAAAGGAGGGAAAGTATTCCCTTTCAGCTAAGAATGGTAAAATACTGTTTTATTACTTACCATAAATCAGTTTTCTTGCAACAATGTATTTATATAAATCGTAGTCATTCCATTTCATTTACATCACCTAGAAAATTAAATGTATCGGGGAAAGCTACTTATATACGAAAGGGTAACTGATTTTTCGTAATTGCAAATTATGTAAAACCATGTTTACGCTAAAACATCTAAATTGCGGGATGTAGATATATACACTAGTGATAGATATATAGGAAAACATACTAAGTATGAAACTGAATATTCATTACTTTTTTTCTGTGATCTGGGTAGATAGTTATCCCAGAAGAAATTAAAATAAATTTTTATAATAGAAGGAGGCAGATCTCACTTCTTTGGAAACTCCCAACAAAAAAAGCCGTAAGGAATCAAGTCTCATTGAAACTATTCCTTAAGTTGTAGATTTCTTAAAATATAATCAAAGAAATTTAAAGAGATTTTAAATTAAAAATATTTCTTTTAAGCTACCCATCAATTAATTTACAATTTTAAATACTACCCTATGATAAGTAATGATACCACACCTTGCTGTTTATTACCATGGATAATTTTTCCTGTCGAAAACAAAAATAAATTATTTACCAACTCAGTTTGTATTAATTTTCAATCTTTATACGACTAAAATTCTCATTAATAAGATTATTAACTACAATATTTAAAACAGAAATATAAAATAAAAATAAGACAAATCAAAGAAGTTAGAGAATAGTTAAGAATAATATATCTTCTCGGAAACAAACATAGTAAAACTGATTATTAATTGTTTGTTTTTAATAAATAGCCTAGTAAAGAAATCACTAATCCAAAACAAGCCCAAACTTGTAATAAAATAAAAAATAATAGTTTCATTATAATTTAGGAAAGCGTGTAAAAGAAAGAATGTTTAAAGTGGTGGTATAAAATGTATAATTGAATTATGACTTAAAATTATCCAAAAAAATGTATATTTATTAATGAAAACTACATTTTCACTTAGGTACTTTTGGATAAAAAATAATAGAAATAAGACAAATACAATTTTATTTTTTAAGATATAATTTGAAAACAAGATTATTCCAATAAAAATTACTGCCACTTTTTTTAAATTTATTATGAAAAGAATGATTGCCACTTTTCTATAGCACTAGAAAAATTCATCTTCGAAGAAAGAATTAGTCTCAAACCAGCTCAGTTAAATAAAAGAAAGAGTACTTGCCTTAAGCCTAGTAAAATGTATAAGTTTGCAAAAAATTAATTATAATTATAGTATTATATATAATTATTTGTTTTCTTTATGTAATATTGGTTATTATAAATTAGGTTAGACATAAATAATAACTCCTACGATCAGCTTTAAATGTTTATTAAGATGATTGATTGCAACATATTTTCTTTTTCAGTTAATACTGGTTTTATTGCTATTGTTTATCACTGCCATTTTAGTTTCATTTTAATACCGTTCGCGCTTATAATTGTAACGTTAAAGTTTCATTTTTTTAATTTTAAACTCTGTAAAATGTTATGTTGACTCGAGGTAGCATACGCAGTAGCATGTCGCCTGCTAAGCTAAAGGTACCGGTTAGATTTCAAAGGGATTGAAAAATTTATTGCCAACGCATCACTAATAACTTTAGCAATTGAAGCAGTCTAAAATTAATAATAAACATATATATTTTATTTTGTACGTGAAAAAAAAGTGTTTATAATTAATTCGTCTATTTCGTAAAATTATTACTTAAAACTTTCTTAAATAAACAGAAATAATTAATGCTGTTAAATGATATCTTGATTCCATTAATGCAATCTACTTTTTACGAATAAGTAATAAACTTATGTTTTTTTTCGTTTTTCTCCTGTAAAACTACCTAATCTCAAAATCTTAAATGTACGTAAGTATATTTATGGCACTGTAATTCCTAAACGGCTGCATAGTTTGCCATGAATGAGACATACAGCCCTAATTCTTTGTACTTTGAGTGACACTGGGTAAAATTAAAAAAATTCTTTAACAAGCCTCTTTAAAAATTGTCGTTGGTTAAATTATTTGACGACAGAAATAATATGATTTCCCAATTCCAAATTTTACATACAATATATTTTATAATGATTTTATGTACGAGGAACTTCTCTAAAGTAAAGGCCGATGGCAAACTATTCTCCTCAAGGTTGGGGAACTTGTGTCGTTCATAGCCACCCTAGAAATGTACAAATACATTGTTGTCTGTAAGTTGTCGCGTTGCAGTATCTTTGATTACGTTATAAAAAGAATAGGAAAAATGATGTTCCCGCCGACTGTGAAATACATGGAGTCATACGTTTTTTAAACCACCAAAACGTTAAGCCGGCTGAAATTCATAGGCAGTTGGTCACTGTGTACGGTGATAATGTAATGAATGAAAGAAACCGCCGAAAATGGTGTGAAAGGTTTAGAAATAACAGAATTAATGTGCACAATGAAGAACGTACGGGGAGGCCCTGGATAATCACCGAGGACTTGGTAAAACGCGTCGATGATGAAATCAGAAAAGATCGTCGATCAACGACTTCCAACCTGGCCGTTCTTTTTCCTGATATTTCGAGGGTTGTTATCGGTCCCATTTTTAAGACCATTTAAGCTTCAGAAAGGTTTGTGCACGTCGGGTGCCGTACATCTTAACGGAAAGTCACAAAATATCCGAATGTGATCTGCTTTGGAATTTTTGATACGCTACACAGAAAAAGGCGATGAGTTAAGGCTTAATTCAATTATTATCGGCGAAGAAACATGGATTTCGTATTACGCGCCACAGAGAAAACGGGAGTCAAGTGAATGGCACCATTCTCAGTCATCAATCAGACCAACAAAGGTCAAGCCACAGCCACTTGGATGCAAACTGATGGTCACAGTTTTTTGGGATCGGTTTGGCATACTGCTGATTGATTTTATATCGTGTGGAACGACTATAAATGCAGAAGCCTACAACAAAACCCTACGTAAGTTGCGGCGCGGATTCAAAATCGGCGACGTGTGCGGCTGACCGACGGCATCGTCCTGCTGCACGATAATGCACGTCCTCATGTTGCGGGTGTGACACGTGATTTACTGAAACATATGGATGTGAAGTTTACGATTACCCACCATATAGACCGGAGTTAGCGCCTTCTGATTACCATTTGTTTGTGAAATTGAAAGAATTTTTCAGTGGTAAGCAATTTGCAGGTGACGATGTACCTAAAAATTCTGTTAATCAGTGGCTAAATGGACTGGTGGCAGAAGAATACGATAGGGTATATGAAGCTGGTGTATTTCTACGATAATTGTCTTAATTCAAGTGGCGATTATATAAAAACGTTGTAGAATGTATGCAGTTTAAGAGAAATAAAAAATATTTACAAAGATTTCAGAATAATTTTTTTTATAATAAAACGGTTTTTATTTTAGAGATAACCTCTCGTATATATTATATATTTACATATTTTTGAAGAGTTATTTAATACAAAATAATAATTTAAAATGAAGACTTACCATGTAGTAGGACTTTATTTGAACTTTTACTCCTGAGGTTTTTGAGACAAAATATATATAAATTATCTATTAGTTACATTCATCAGCTGAACTATAAATGTTGTAAGTGTAACTACTGATGTTCTAGCCAGAGTGTGGCTGAAATTCTATTACCACATTGACTTGTACCGGGTACCCCCTCCAAAGATCAGAGTGAATTTGTTTGAGATAAAGTAAAATCTTAATATTTTTATCTTTAATTTGGTATCGTGACTCCATTAGTATTCAAGGTTACAGCATTTCAAACTGCATCATGAATTCATAGACAAACTATACAAACTCATAGAAGATTTACTAAAACCACAATAGGTTTAAGAAAATTAATATAAATTTAATCATTCGCTAAGGTATTCTGCGATAACTATGCTAACACCTCGAATGCCAATATTTCGTATTATACTTAAAACCTAACAACGTTTTTAAAAGTATTACGAGTTTCCTTCTGTTCCTCTGCAGAAATTGAAATCCGTTTCAACTGACACACCCTTCTTAAAAAATTCAAAATTCCAGTACTAAACAATTAGTGAAATTAATAGGGTTTATATTCTCCTACTTTAAGGATAGGGATTAGGTACTATCTAAAATCTTCTAATAAGGTGAAAAGCTCATTTCCAGCTAATAATCATTAATCTTAGTTAAAGAAAAATAATAAGAAATTTCAATTCGAAAGGTTTAGAAACAAAACGTTTATTGGAATTTTTGATATGAAATACTTTTACAAAACATTGTTAATCATTTTCAGTTATTTGGCTGATAATTTTTTTTTAATTACTAGCATAAAATGCAGATGCAAAATTTTTACAAGTTCACTCTGAAAGATATAATATTTTTTCAATATTACCCCATTACACTTCTAAAACATTTAACAAATTTCGCTTTGCTAACTAGTACACAAAATTTAAACACGTTCCTGAACTTAAAAGTTAATTGGAGACCAACATACATAAATACATTACATGTAAAAAGTTTTACAACCAATATTTGAGAATTTTTTGAAACAATTTTCCAAACCTCAAGAATCCGTAGTGATCGTTATTAAAACGACAAAAATTCAAATACTAAAAGTATCAGAAAAGTAAAAATATCTTTAGACTTATTATTTAATATTTTTGAAAAGAATACCTTAAAATGCTACAATATATTTGTCATTTTTTATGAATTTGTTTCAACAGCTTTGTATAAGACCGCCTAGGTACCCTACTGGATAATTTCTCTTATCAGATCTTATCCCACCATTTTCAACTGTTAAATCAACTACCAAGTTCAGTTGATCTAAAAATTATATTTTGTTTTGTCTACAACCCTCTAAATGCAGAAAAACTTCACTGGTTCGAAGTGAAATAATAAATTCAAGAAAAACATTAAACTTTTTTTAAATAAAAGTAAACTAGAGCGATTTCATGGTTAGAGCATAAGGTAATAAGAAAATATGGATAAAGTTGAAACAATAAGATAGGATAAACATTAAAATTTAATTAGAGATTTAAAGACGTTTAATTTTCATATTTTTTTTTACCTTTCTATAAGAAGAAAACTTTAATACGATTTGCAGTGAAATGTCATACCGAATATAATTATTAAATACAAAATTTATAATATATAAAGCCGGATAGTTAGGATCTCATTAAGATTTCAACGTTAGTTATTACGTTGAAGTAGATTAATACATCCTAACATCTTAAAACGAACGTTTTAACCTGACTAGTAAGAGAGAAACAATCGAACTGGCATCTGGTATTTTGAACTTAAGTTATGCTCATTGAAAAGAGTTTCTTGCCAATTCTAGAGTGCCTATGAAAGCGGATATTCCCGTATTACTTTGGTAGTTACCCTTTATGACAAACTAACTAAAAAACGATACTTCGAGCAAGTCATATGGGAAACATATGTAGAAAGTTTCCTTTCTACAATGTAATGTCATAGTGCAGAGGTTCATAAGGAATATAAAGATGGATTTCCTAACCGTATTAAAGTTGTGGTGACAAAATATACCTAGTTACATCTCCTACATGCTTCAGCCTACCGACAATACTCTTGAGTATTGTCAACTCAATCCACTGAGTTGCTCGCTTTAAAATAACAATTTTATTATTTTCACTGAAAATATGCGCAAGCTAACATACCGAAAATCGTCAGTTGCCTGGATTAAAACTGACGCATATACCATAATCTATAATGGGGTTTCTTTAACCCCATTTTAGATTCGTTTTTCCTTTTAATCTTAATATTTTTCCTTTCAATCACCCTGACCCCCTTAGGAGAAGACACCCGCCTTTTGACGATCCCGGTCGTAAAACTAACCCCTCTGGTCATAACTCTAAGGGGCTTTACCGGAGGTCGTCTTTCAGATCCTCTAACCTGATAATACATCACAGTTATCTGTTTTGCCTATGTTAGGATGTCACCTATGCAGATGCCTCGGCAGATATTTCCAACTATCTTCTCAGTTTTGCAACTCTTCCTATCTTTTTCCTGTTTAGCCTCCGGGAATTATCGTCGGTTATTGCTTCAGAAGATGTTATGTATGAGTGTAAGTGAAGTGTAGTCTCGTACAGTCTCAGGTCGACCATTTCTGAAATATGTGGTTAATTGAAATCCAACCAGCAAAGAACACCGGTATCCACGATCTAGTATTTAAAACCGTACAAAAATAAGTGCCTTTACTAGGACTTGAACGCTGGAACTCTCGACTTCCAAATCAGCTAATATGAGAAGACGCGTTCACCACTAGACCAACCTGGTGAGTTAGTTTTACAACTCACCTTTTAACAATCACACAGTAATCTTGTAAGATCCAATAATGACCGAAAATGTAACAGCCGCACGTCACAAATTTAATAATTTCACAAAATCTCAATGATTGTTTCAAATGCATTCTACTTATATCAGAAAAGCGGGTTTAAAAGTTCCAGGTAACTAGAAAGTCCAAAAGAGACAGCAGTAAAAAAGAAATTCTGAGCAGTAAAAGATGGATTGTAAAAGTAAATAAGAAGCTACTAATCCTGACACCCGATAATCTAAGATTTATACGAAATTATGAGCAGTTCAAAAAAATTTAATACGGTAAGAACATTGGAATGCTACAAATAACCAAAAACTACTTTTTTTTATTTTACATCATACAATGAGAAAATTTAAAGTCTAAAAAAAAGGTGACTGGATCAAATTCAAAGGAACTGGCAAAAGAGGGTTTCAAAAAATAATGCATTTAACTAGAAGAAGAAACCTGCGCATTAGTATTCATTACAATTTACAAAATTAAATATTTGAATTGTAAAATTAAAAATTAATAAAATATTTATGTTTGTGTTAACCTTTTATAAACTTCTGAAGGTATTTATTTTTTATTCCTTTATTTATTTTTTTTATTAAGTTTTGTTAAGAATAGGTCAAAATTCGGTTCAATGATTAATTTCTAATTTTAGCTGCTTCTTTCAAATATTAAATTAGGTTATCTTCTAGTAAATGCAAATTTTATTATTACATTACTAATACTAAATACTAATATAATTTCTGATTAGCAATGAGGATTTATCTAGTTCATATAACAGGTTGTTTTACTATTTAAAAATAGATTTTACCATTTAGTAGAAAGAACTTAACCATGATTAACTATATATATTATTCTTTTTAATGTAATTTAATTTTTGCTCTAGCATATCGTCAAATTTTATTAAATACTTCATTAAAAACATATTTTTTTTTTAAATGTGTGATATATCGCAATTCAATCGTTCTTTGAATTTAAAAATGTTTTAATTTTTTTTTCTTATTAATGGTTCTACAGCAGTTTAATGGTTTTACTGTAAATATTTACGTTACTCATAAATTATATTTAGGTGTTATCAATTTAAAAAAAAAGTAAATGTTATACATTCACCAGCTTCCTGATCAAATTCACCTTACACAGGTGATTCTAATCGACTATGTTGGTACAAAAAATAAATATATTTTATTTGGAAACCATTAAGTATGCCACAAATGATTTTATAAAATATTTTTATAAGTTTGTTTATGTTTCCTGTCTATAATTATTTTTAATCAAATTTAATTCATTTTAAAATTTATAAATTGTAAATTGGTCGATTTTTTCAGAGCTTTTGCGTACGAATGTTATATGATAGTTTTGTACCGCATAAGAAATAACATTAAGCCTAATAGGGATTAAGTACGAAACATTATAAATCAGATACTACCTAATTAAAATTTAAAGGCTTTAGTTTTTATAGTTACTAAATAATAAACTCATTAAAACTTCAAAAAACTATCAAATAATAGAATATTTTAAAACTATGTAATTAAAAGTTTTTTAATCAATTAAAAAATTCAGTTTATTAGTTGTTTATTTTTAATTATAAAAATTAAATAATTTAACATTTTTACTTAAATTATTATAATTTTCTAATATTCAAATTTATTTTTATTAATAATTTAAGAAAAAATAATGCTGCAGTTCATGTAATTTTACATTATGAAGCGTGCTAAAATTCAGTAAAGGGTTGGTACATGTAAGGTGGTCAGTGAACAGCGCGCACTATCTGACGGAAATTTAATGAAACAACACAATCTTATATCATTGACCAGAGTGCACTACCAATCGAATGACCAACCACCAGTTAATTAATTTAATGAACTTAATTTCAATAAAAATTTATTTTATAAATATTCTTTTAAAAATAAACCTGTTACGAATTAAATATAATTATATAAATCCATCGTCATTAAAAAGCATTAATTTAATTTTTATTCACAAAAATAAAATTAATTATTCGCTTTTTTCTAAAATTATAAATGTTATATCAAAATAATTTTAATAAAAATTTCAATAAAAAAATAAAAGTAAAAATAGTACGTTTTGGTTGATCATATTGCTAATATTCCAGCTTTTAACATTTTCAGTAAAGTTCCTAGTTTTTATCTACACAATAATAGAAAAATCACTATAATAATAAATACCAGAAACAACTAAATGAATACCATTTAGTGCATTGCAAGAATTCAACAAATGCTCAAAAAAAAAATTTAATCGTATAAAAAAACTCGGAAAAGGCATTTCATTACAATTTAGCTGGCTATTAATATCCAACTTTTTTCGATTGAACCAATAGGAGCTTTTCTTTATATTATTTCTCTTGTATTTTCTTTCCATTTCCACTCTTAACTTTCTCTCTTACAATTATTGTTATACGTAGGCTAAGACTGTGTGTAAAACACAGTATATTAAACAAACTCTAATTGAAAACAGATATTGAGATATTGATGAAGTAATATCGAATGAAAAGTTTTAGGGGAATCAAAGAAAGCTTTTAGGTATTGTCAACTAAACGGGAATACGGTCATATTAATCGATTCTACATTGTACTACTTTTTTTTTTTAAGAAAGACAAATAGCATAGCAATAGTAAAGCATATCACAGTCAATAGTTACCCTTCATCTGTTTTCAACTTCACTATAATTTACAGCATTATTTAAATAAAAACAATAACAAAGCAAAAAATGTAATTTGATGGCAAAAAATTACTAAAACATGAAAAAATATTAACTGTTTTTTTTTTGTTTTTTTTACCGACCATTTACACATAATACTTGTTAATATTGGTAATCATAGAAATCACCTGATTAACTCTCGTACGCCGAGGAAAATTTAGTTTGTGAAAATAACGAAAAATTGAAGCAGATTCTCTCTAATGTGCATTGAAATCAATTAAAATCAATAAAAAATTAAAGCTAAACGTAATTATATGATTATTTACCAAAATAAATTAAAGTATCCAGGGGAAAGTTCTCTCAAATTGACTGCAGTCGATTTACAATTAAAATTGTTAAGAGAAGGAGAATAATATCGTCAAAAATACAACTTTATTGAAAAAGTTTAATTTAAAAAAAATTACAGAATACTTCTGAACGTGCGTAAGTGTATGCACCCATTTTTTTTTTCTTTTATTATAACGACACAGCAACTTTACAATCTGTTCAGCAAGATAATTGAACAATAAGTAAATAAGATTAATTTGAACATATTAAGTAGCCACAGACCCAGCGGCTTGTGGGAATAATGAAATAGAATAGCACTCCGAACGGCCAGGCCATAAAGTCCTAATTGAAACGATAAGGCAATCCAAGAATATTGCTCCTCAGCAACCTTGAAAAATCACTGATTGTTTTATCTAACAAATTAACCGCCAAATAATTCGGGTACTGATCCAAACTATTTTGATACCGTAGGCGGACCAGATAGATTTCCTGCCGAACGGTTCGCAACTTAAGATATTTATACACGAGGCTATTACTTAAGTACCAGTGTACATGTAGCAGTGTTTTTATCTGGTAGCGTTTAATTACGTTAATACTGTAATTGCATGCCGTATCCCACAATTCAACCCCGTAACTCCAAACAGGCTTGTACACGGATTTATAAATCAGTAATTTACTTTCTGCTGAAAGCCGAGATCTATGTCCTATCAGCCAGTACATGTTTTTAAACTTCAGATCCAACTGTTTCCGCTTAGATGTTATATATTTCGCTCAAGTAAGTCGACGGTCAAGATGAAAACCCAAATATTTTCAGTCTTGAGATCCCGGAAACGGAACATTGAAGATAAAAACAGGAGGACAGTGTTCCTTACGAAGGGTGAACGTGACGTGCTTTGACTTTGTTTCGTTTATTTTTATTTTCCAATATGTAAGCTACGATTCGAAGAGATTGATATAATCTTGAATAAAACGAGACGCAGTAGTCGGATTTTCGTGAACAGCAAGAATTGCAGTATCGTCAGCAAACGTTACAACTGTGGTACCTGCCGTAATTGGCTAGTCAGCCGTAAACAAGATGGCTCCGAGAACGCTTCCTTTAGATACCCCTGATTGTATAAGGAACAAATCTGTCAAAACCTCTGCATCCATTTGTAGTAAAGTTATTTTAGGGAGATTTGGATTTTTTTCAATTATTTATTCTAATAGGAACTCGACTTTAAATCAATATAAAGACCTTCCCAGTAGTGTGTAAACCAGTTCAAACAGGAAAACATGATATTTTTGGTTAGTAATTTTGTGAAATTTCCTGAAGTTGCTAAAGGTGTGTGAGAAAGCTAAATATTATAAACTGTAGTAATGCATTAACGTTCCACAAAAATAAACAGATTTTGAGAAGTTAACTTTGAAATATAACAATTTTAATAACACGAAAAATACATTTTTTAAAAATAATTTTGTATAATTTCATATTGCTTAATAAAAATATGAGTAAAACTATTTTACATCACAATAAAAATAAAAAAAAACACTAAAATTCTATGGACTTTTAGAAAAGTGACTATTTAAACTTTACAAAAAGTAGTCAGGTTTATCCAAGAGAAAAGGTCTGCTAATATGACTTAAAATGTAATATCTGCACTGACAGAAACACTTTTAATTTGTATTTTGATTATTCATTAAAATATTGATTGCAGACATATTAAAAAAAAAGGATAAGTTACAAGATAATTACAGAATAACTTTATTTATAATTCAGTTTAACTCCTTTATTAAAACTGTACTTCTTAGCATTGTCATGTTGCGATTAAAAATATCTGTTTTATTCCAGTAGAAGGGTCAGCGAACTTTTGTATAAACGATGAGAGTAAAGAATTGTTGTTGTTTTGTTTACATTAGGGTACAACGGATGAATTGATGGTTAGAGAAGTGTAGGCTACAAGCTAGGGGAGTTTGTTGATCATCACTATTATAACAGAAACGGGGAAGTATCTTATATTTATTTCCTTTCTTCTAACACAATAATACATAAAGAAGTTAGGGGCTGGTAAAGTTTCAAATTCCATTACTTAATGAATACCAGTTGAACTAAACAACATGATTCTTACAAAATAAAAGAAGTGGAATTTGTTATTAATCTGAGATTAAATTAGTTGTGGTTTAAATTTATTTCTCAGAAATAATAACAAGAATACAAAAATTTGTTCGAAAATAATCTGAAAACTTTCCTAATGCTTGAATACAATCAACCTCATATATATTAATAGTATTTGCATAAAAATAAGGTGTAGCAATGAATTCATAAAAGTACCCTGACCAAATAATTTTTTTGTTTATAAATATCTTATTGTGCTTTTTCTACGGCAGTATTTGTACAATAATATAGCGGTAGAAATCAGCGTTTGAATTACGCAGCTGGAACCTGTGTCACAATGAGGGTCATTGTGAGACAGGTTTTCATCATGATACAGATGTTCAACCGATCAAAAGCTTACTTTTTTCAACAACTGACTAGTCTGAAGCGAGCATTGTTTAATATATCAACATTTTTTTTTTTACTTTTATTTTAATCCGATTTAGTAGTTAACAAGCAAAGGTTAATTAGAAAGTACACAAATGGGTAACTAAATTTCTATATTGCTATATTACATCATTTTATATTATATATTACCATATTATTACTATACTATTATATATACTATAGTATATTATTACTATACTACCTTCTATATTACATCCTTTTTTTAATCATGTCAGATTCTAAGGAAGAAATGTCTTTTAACACCGATCGTTAAATAAAAGACAGAACTTATAACTAATAACCTATTGCCACAGCAATGTAAATATATTTTTCGAAAAATTAAAAAAATAATCCGTAAAAATGTATATAATTTATTTAAATCAATAAACCCAATATTTTCTCAGCCGAAGAAAAAATACGGTAAGCAGCTCTCTACAATAGCCTTAATGAACTCTTATGAAGTTTACGACACTGGCCGAGGCTTATGTCGTAACTTACTACGCATTCGTGCATTAATTGCTATCATTGTAGGGTAGTTGCACAATATACTATTTTTTAACATGATACAAAAATTTTAAGCAACTATACTTCAGTGTTTAAAATTAAGAAATTCGTTCTTTTAAGTCTGTGACATCTGAAAAATATTTTAAAATGATATCTCGTAAGTTTTAAGATAACAGTTTTATATACCAGAAATGAGATATGTTTATTTATTAACGTATTATGCAGGATATATTCTGTTGTGTAGTAGTAGACAGACCGGTGGTTAAAAAACACGGTTTCAACAAGGTACTACTTTAGGTACTTTATGAATACAATAAACAGTTGAAAAATATTTTATAATAAATTTTTGAATATTTTTTTTCTTTTTTATGGTTCAACTACTATTCGGTTATAATTATTGAGATAAAAAAAATCATCCTCAAATAATCAAAATGTAAAAGAACCAATAAGTAAACAACAAAAAATAGAAATATTCATATAAAAACTATAAAAAAATTAATGAAATATATATACACAGAGAGAAAGAACACAAAAAAAAAACAGCTATTGACGAAAAGGATATTGGTTTGCTTGGCATTTCTCCTGCCATCACTCCATTCGGTCGCCCTAAAGCATAAGACCGAATGTGTATGCCACAAACGGCTACTAAGCCACGAAACAGTTTAGCGACCAGTGTCCTAACTAGCTCTACGCTTTTAGCTCACGCTTTTAGGTTGGCTCCAGGAAGAGCTAACCTAAAAGCGTGAGCAGAATAAGCGTGGAATACACCACTCGCTTGCGTGTCCCACTGCCCACTTGTCATATATCACTAAGATGGATGGATAGGCGCACCCCGTCAACTACTAAAATATACGAGTATATGACTATCAATAATTAATTTATCTCGTCAAAGACAGCAATTCGCTGCCACGCCTAGGTCGCTGAATTCCAATAAGTACATGTCCACCATTAAAGCGCTTGGAGGCTTAATCTGGCTGGTAGCCAGCCATATCTCTCGGTTAGCTTCCTACAGCAGCGCGGTAGGAATCTTTTCCCGTAGGTAAACTACTGATGTCGGTTGAACAAAGCAACCCCATCAAGGAACTCCCACACGGTCCGACAATTCGGCTCTTGCCACACTGACTCGCCGCTTATGAGTGGCCAATTTTTCCCTTGACCTCTAAGTTCCAGGTTGGCCTGAGTTCTGCCCCCCCCCCCCCCAAAAGAGTTGGGCAGTCGAACATCATGTGTTCGTTCAACTGGACCTCCCCGCAGACGTACAGTTCATCAGCTGCAAGCTGGTGGAACCGAAACAAATATTGGTTTTTACATGGTTGGAGAGCACTCGGGCTCCCGTTGACCTTAAAAACGATGGAGAGGCATACCATCCCCCCAGATCTTGTATAAATCTATACAAGACCTTCCCTTAGTCGTGGCGTGGCATTCTTGCTGCCATGCTTCCATCGCGAGGCTGTAAAGCCTCCTCCGCAGGCGGGAGATGGGCAACTGTCGAAATTTAGAACCGGTGCATTGAGATCACCGTTCCGCTCCGGTACAGGCTCGGCACGAAACCGCATCCCAAATACCTAGGCCTCTTCGCAATTTCCACATGGCCGCCCGAACTTTCACTACTAAATCGATTATTATTATTAATCTAATTATTTATATTTATATTTGATTATTAATCGACGAAAAGGATAATAAAGCCTCAAGTAAGTACAAAAAAAAATAATTATATTAAAAAAAATCAAAATATTACTACAACATGCAATCATATGAATAGTAGCAACCAACCAAAATGGAATTCAATTCAAATTATAAGATTCCACATAATAATTATAATAATAATAATAATTAAGATTCCACATCCCGAATTAAAGCTTACAAAAGAATGTAAAACCTTTAGATTGGTCAAAAAAAAAATTGTCTAGTGTGAAATATAATAAAAGTTACCCAACCAATATATTTTTATAACAAATTACACAGCTGAAATTGGTGAGGAAGTGTTCCTTGTTCTGCTATCAACTTACTCTCATAATTTATCCGTAAATTCATTATATAGATGAATCTATGAATTTTGTAATATAAAAAATTTAATTTTTCTAAGTGGAAATTTTTCTTCTAAAAGTTTAGAACAGAAATATATAACCTTTAAGTTTAACATTATATTTTTTTTTTTACATTCTTTAAGTTTTATAACGTTTATAAGAACTTTTTAAAACTTCTTTAAGTTTTATTTATATTTTAAATTTGCTTTTAGTGTTTTAAACGTCTTTTTGATAAAGAAAGACAATGTTACAACTAATTTCTTATTAAATCTTTTTAACGAAATATCCACTATTAAAAAAATTTATGGAGAAGAACGCGAATAGATGTTTAAAAAACTTAAAGTCATCCGACCGGCTGGAAGAAAGTCAAGACAGTAGTCGTTTCCAAGCAGTTTGTTTTCCAGTAATACAAGAAAGCAGAAGTGTGTTTTTATTGCATATAAAACAGTGCTAAGCTCCTTGGCTTGTTTGTTTTGAAGAGAATTGACTGTGACAACAAAGTTAGGCCTTTAATGGCATCCACCGCCCTTCCCCGTGTCGGTTAAGCCAACATAGACACGCCCTTCTCGTCGGAATGATTCCATTAAAACAGGTATTTGTCGGAGACACTTTTGTCTTAGGTTCCAACATTTACACAAGACGGATAGCACTCATCAGATACGGTTAAAAGTAGTACAACAATATTTTACTTTCTAATTAACTCACTATTTCAAAATTTAAATATTTTTGTTTTAGTAATTAGCTAAGAAGGCTGAAATAGAACAAAGATTTTGGTCGATAGTTTAAAGTACGTCGTGTATATTTTTTAAACACGTAAGTATAAATTTAAATATTATAATTCTCTTAGAGTAATAATAACTAATTTATACCATAATTTAAACGATTATAAATAGCAAATAATCAGCGGATCAGATTAGATATCAGCTGAATCAAACTGTATTGGTTCCCGTTTTTACTGACAGGAGAGATTAGATACATGAATTTTAGCTGCAATAATTTATATGGATTTAAATACCAACTGCATTGATTTGACCAGGCATTTATTTTAAACAACTACATTGTTTTGTTTAAAATACGATCATTTTTCTTCTGAAAGAAGAAAGTTCACTCCTTTTCAGCTTAAAGTAATCTCAATTTTTTCAACTGTTTAACACAACTATTTTTTATTTTTTCGAAAAGATACAAAACCTACTTAATCAATTAAATTAAATACTAAACTATCTCATTGATTAGCCAGTTTTGAATCCGATATTTAATGCCAGATCTGAAAAAATAATAGTATAATTACCTAAACGGATTTGTAATGTACCTACGTAATGTTATCAATCTTCTTGGATATCTATATTTAGCAGCAGAAGTCACGTTGTATATTCAAAACAACGAGAGAAGATATTTCTGCTGGTTACGATAAAAATATTTTCGTAGGCCGATCTTTTATTATTATTATTATTTATTTTTTTTTTTTTTTTTTAATATTACGCGTATTTTTTGGAGTTTTTTTTTACTAAATTTTATTGCATGATTAATGGTTAAAGCATGAATCCGAGATTGGTTACAGCTTTCATTTTTTTTAACAACATTTTTTTTTTTTTTATGCAGTAGAACTTATACGCCTATTTATATTTTTAAATATAAATAAAAATAAAATTTTAAATAAATATTTTAACATAAATTTCTATGTTTTTATTAAAGAATAAAAACTTTCTTTAAAAAACCTTGAAAATAATATTTTTCAAGTTATTTTTTTTAAAATAGGGGCTAAATCAGTGGTCTGTAAGTTGTTTGTTCTTTGTTTTTTACATTTAATTTTACATTTGGCTTTTTACTTTATACAGAATTTTTTTGAGTTAAATTTTTAAATCTGAATTCTTCTACAACTCATAAAAACATCTTTTTTCTATAGTTGTACGTAATTTCTTAAATCTAAAAAATATAGTTTTGTATAATCGATTGAAATGTATTCATAGTAAAAAGGTAGTTTTTTACAGTTTGAGTTTTATTATGATAACAAGTAAGCTATTTTGTAATAATTTCTCGCAACAAATATCTACATCATTCAGGTGTGTCATTTTAATATTCAATAGTTTGGTGCATAGCGTTGCGTGAGTCTGATCGGCCAAAGATAAGCGGCTTTACAGATAAGCGGCTTTATACTGTTGCCATAGATACAGCCACTTGGCACTGCTACCCAATATACTGTACGGACCATAAACTGTTCTGCTGCTGGTCAGTGATGATATCCTGCTAAATTACACAGACTACGTTATTAACCCGGAAATCTCTATAATCAGACTAAATAAATTCCAAAAATTCTGAACTACAGTTCACAATATACAGCGTTTACTTGAAAATACTAAATATCCAGTTTAAATAACACACTTAAAAAACAGAAAACATGAGACTTTGTAACATAGTTAAAAATAAAACAAATTAGAAAATTAAGAAAAATTGGAAACTTACATGGTAAATAAGATGACCTCTCAATTTTTTTATTGTTGACAAAACATGTCACAACAAAATTAAAAAATATGAATACAATGGTCGAGCAAAGTGATGTTATAAACGATTGAGAATAAGACCAATAATTAGTCTCGCTCTGATAAATTACACATATTTTTAATTATATTATGTTTCAATACGCAAGGAAAGTGTTATTATCTGCCAGGAATATACCTTAGGTAGATTAAGAACTTTTAGGTTAGGTAAATAAACACGATAGGAGGGAAGTCGGGACTACCCGATGATAGCATAAAGAACCCTCAAAGTATGAGTGGGTCTCGAAGTGAAGGATGTGCGAAACGCACATCTGAAACTGCTAGAGTAGTGACGAGACGGGTAGCTCCTCAGCGGAAGGGCATATCGGCTATCTGGAAGAGGAAGTCGGTGTGTTGTAGTGAAGTCGGGAAGACCCCGGTGGGAAAGCTCCAGAAGAGGGCTAGCTAGAGTGGGCAGAAATTGCTGCCAAGACACTCCGAGGTGACTGTATTTTACTTAACGGTGAGGACCGTTGCCTTGGGGGTGTTTTAAAGGTTAACGCGGTAAGATTACAAATGTAAATTCTGGAATTAGAAATTATCTGGAATAACACAGTTTAATTAAGAATACGTTCGTTATAAAATCGGGGTTAATTTTAAAGTTCAATTTTTCTAGATTAAAAGTATAGCAGAGTGATAAATTGGTTCAAATTATTTTCACTTTATAAATAATACTTTAAAATCTGCTGTAATCTTTCTAAGAACCCGTAATAATTATGGCAGACGACTCATTACCCGGAGCAATTGTTTTTTCTGAACTAATTACATATTACGGCATGGCATTTTCACACGCTACAAATCATTCATCTCATCCTCTAAAGCAATACCTAACGGTGGACCCGAAGGTTAAAAAAAAATTACATATTTTAGTTTAAAATTCATCATAATGTATCTAAAGCCCGAATAATAATTAATTTAATAAATTATAATTATATCCGTCTATTTGACCTTTCTGTATGGTATCTTCTTACTTTTAACGCGTTTCGGAGCTCTGTTCTACCTTCAAAAAATCACTCACTGGAGGTTGTCATTAAATCAAGATAAAATTAAAATCGAAAAAACAAATACACACAATGGACAGCTCTAAATGGAAGAAGGTGTGTGCACGTCGCTTTTGTGCGAAGTTTTACGTGTTGTTTGTGTTATGACTTTGAGTGTGTTTGTTTTTGTTGTGTCTGTGTTTGTTTATGTTTTCGTATTTCATTTTATCTTGATGTGATGACCTCCAGTGAGGCAATTTCTGAGGTTGGAGCAGAGTTCCGAAACGCGTTAAAAGTTAGTAGATACCATATAGAAAGTTCGCATAGAGGGATATAATGATAGTTTATTAGATTAATTACATATAGGTGTATAAAATTTACTTTATTTACCTACAAGAATCATCTCGTTCAGAAAGTAGATAAGAATGATCTTATTCAAAATATGACAGATTATATAATTTATACAAATTTTCTTGAGAAGATTTTCAAACCCCCTACAAATACGTATGATAGTCCAAACTCATTAAAACTAATTTATTTGGAAAAACCTTTAATAATTGAGAGTGGTACGGCAATAATCCGGTTTATGTTTTATTCATAGGATTTTTTCCCCGAGTTTGTAAGATGTCTTCATTATTGTAGTACAAAATTGTTTAAGTAGCGAGACCAGTGTCTATATGATTTTAAATATTAATACACTGTTTAAAAGTATATGCAGTTATAAATTCTATGCACAAAACTGCTCTTCAACAAAAACAAAAATACTTCAAATCGGTTCAAATAGGTTGAAATTTATAAATATTGTTAAGGGAATATATTACTTAAAACGGTTGAATGCGGTGATTTTCAAACAAAAATATGATGACAATTTTGATGTTAGTTTATTATTTTGTCATTAAAACGGAAAAGCATATTACCTTAAAAGTGAAATGCCATAAAAATAAAAATAAAAATCTGTCAAAAGTATTTTCAGAGAGGCGTAACAGAAGATTGTATTTAACATCTATTAAATCAAGTACATAAAACAAATATTTATAACCTAATGTCGTTTAAAAAGCGCGTGTTGTACATAAAAATCAGATTTATAGAAGAACAGTATTAAATACTGTATGTACAATTGACGGGGGATTACGAAGAACCTTTTATGAAGTAAACGTGTTAAAATATCTTAATTTTATGTATATTTGTTATTTTAATTTTCGATCCATTTTCTTTCATGAAGTAGTAGAGTATTCTCTCCTAGTTTTATTTTAAATTATGTAACATCCATTATTATAGAATAGTCTAAATATTTTCGTCACTTTGTGTATTTTACTAATTAATCATATAATCAGACATATATAAATAAATGTTTGCTTATTTATGAATACGTAAAACGTTTACCTGAGAGTTTAAAAGGTAAGCCTTCTCCAATCCTCTGAGGATCCAGTGGATTACCGAATGGGAAAGGCCTTGGACCGAAATGAAAAGGATGAAACTGTTGATGCCCTGAAAATAGTAATAATGGGTCAATAATAAATAATAAAATACAGGTTATCACATTACTTTATTTTAACGATATATGACTACAAATAAATCACACTTACCACTCATTACTTTTCTATAAAATTACGCAGATCATTTAAAGAAATTTATGTATATATGTATATTTTTTTATTTTAATTGAAACCTGCCTTATCAGTTTCCTAAGTGACAACCTTCTTTAACGTTCTTTCTAGTATTGTATCCAGGTAGTATTGTAACGGCAATATTTTCCCTTACTGTTCAAATTAAGTATAAGACGTCAAAATATAGTCGTTACGATTCTCAAGCGATGGTGTTACGGATTTTACACAGCACAAATTCTGTAGAACCAGAAAATTACACTTTTTCATATCTTATATGCCTACTGTATTTAAAATATATATATATACCAATTTTATCCATTTTAAAGGTGAAACGTTTAGTTTTATAATTAAAATAATTATAAAGTACTTTTTTTCCCCTTCTTCTAAGAAGATAGATTATTATTATAAATATATAATTATTAGAATATATCTTAATTAAAGTTTCATCCTTGGACTGGGTACAACAGAGTCCTTAGTGCTTAATGAAGTTGCACAACATTATATACACTTAAATAAATTAATGTAATGTTTTCATTAACTTAATTTATAGATACATAAGATCTGAAAAAATATATATATTTTTTTTAATAATTTAAAGTAAAATTTCAGTTTAATATTTTAGATTTCCACTAGGTTGTTATAAACTAAATAAATAAAGAAAACAAACTGGAAAGAAACAGAAATGATAAGTATAAACTTATTTTAGTTCTGAAAGCTGATTCTCAGTTATAATAATTACAATAATAATAATTATATAATAACATTAATGATGAATTGATAGTATAATCACATGATAAATTAAATTTTAAATACAAATTTTACAACTGTATTTAAAATATGTAAACATATATCTTTTATTAAAAATAATACAGTAAATATTTTTTAAATGTTTAAATATTGTAGTAGAAATTATAAAAATGTATTTATTTAACCGTATGAATTTGGTTTTATACAAAGAAAGAATATCTTAAAATATTTATTTTTTAATGAATAAAAATATTTTGATGATATACTTATAAAAGCTGTTACTGCTTCCATCTATGTTTGTAGATTATTATTGAAATGAGTTACTAAATATTATATTTCCTTTTAAATCGGACTAGTGAAATGTATAGACGTAATTTGTAGGAATTTCTTAAAGGAAACACATATCCTACATACACATTCATATATATATATATGTAATTGACTTTTATCGAAAATAATATATTATACCATATACAATATGTATCTAGATAGTAAAATAGTATGAAAATTTCAACCACTTTTTTTAACAGTATACAAACATTATTAATCTTTCATAAGAGTTTTTTTTTTGTTTTTTAATTCAGCTTTCTGTTTTACCTTTACAAGCGGCAAAATTTTTTCACGTTTGTTTATTAGCTAAGAAAGTAAAATTAAAAAATTAATAATACGAAACAAAAATAGAAACATAAAGTTAGAATAAAATGACACATACTTGTTTTTGAACGTGGTTCTCGTGGACCATCAACGGTGACTTTGATAGCTTTTGAATAAGTTGCAACCTGGGGTGGACAAGAATTTACAATGATCGTCAGTGTGAAGCTTTTCCCTAAAACAAAAAAAAAATGAATAAATAACTAAGCAATCAATTAAAATAACATCATTATAAAATAGAAATGTAAAAACTACTATACAAACACAAACGGAGGGAACAGTGGATAAAATTAGATCCAAAAAAATAAAATTTCAACTAAAATATATTTATACCCTAAAAAAATTCTAATTAAAATCATTTTCTACATTATTTTCAATTTACATTCATTTAGTAAATTTCTATTAAAAAACGAAAATCACTTTATAAATAACTTTTATGCGAAGCACTGTTATGCGAATTTTAAAATAACCTGTTTAGGCTAAATGGGAAAACACATTTTATACTACTTGTTTACTCAATACGTTAGCACCAACACGACATAAAATTGCAGGTAAATTTCTTTTATTCTAATACTACTTTTTCAATAAAATATAAAAGACTTGCCTTTAAATACATGTTTAAAGAATTTTTTTTTTACAAGAATAATAAAAGTGGAAACAACCTAACAACGTACCTTAATGTACTGGAAACTGCTTAATCGTTTGTTCATCATGTAGTTATTTTGTTCATACTTTTTTTTTCGAATTAAAAAATGTTATGTTTCCTGGAAAATTACTTACGTCTTAGAATTAAACCATGTCTACTTAAAACCAACATAATTCGACTAAATTAAGTTATATAACTTTTATTAAAATATATCTATTGTAACAATATTTCAAATAAAATTTCTATAATTAATAAGTAATAGTTTAAAAAATGTTTAGGGGTACATTTTAAATAAACCTAAAAAGATTAATGTGAGATGAAGAGTGGATTTTTTAATTCCTTACAATAAATTTTAAGAACATGTTCTTGTAATATTAAAGTAATTATTTCTTTTACAAACAGTAAAAAAACAATTTAAAATAAAAAATCATAATTGGTATTAAATTATAGCCTTCAAAGAAAAGAAATCATAGTTTCTTTGAAGATGAAATAGTGTATGAAAAGGAAAACGTCTTTCTAAAGAAACATTACATCGTAATTTTAACATCGACCTGCTTTATGAGGGTATCTTTTTCTAACATGAATGGTAGATAGATTTTGGACTGCACAAAAAACTGAAAATCAATAAAATACTTGCTTTAATCAAAAATAAATAAATAAGTTTATATCTTTGGTTTTTCAAATTAAAGTAGTCAAATTTATACTTTATTTTATATTTTAAGAGTTTTTTGTACTTATATGCAAATATTTATTATATTAATATTCGCAGTTCATTAACTTTTTATTCTTTATATATATATATATATATATAATACATACTCTAGAATAACACTTGAAGTTACTACGAACAACACATCAGATATGTCAGTAGTTAGTTAATAATGTTAATAATTAGAAGTAATAATATTTCTTAGTATGTACTGAATTAAATTTTGTACATCAGAATAGAAAACCATTATATTAAATTATGAGGTTAATTAGATGGTTTTAAAGATAAATATTTAATTTATTTTTAATATATTTATGTTACTCATACCGCCATTGATAAACATAGTCCATATATTTTAATGCATTATATACTTTTTTTTAATAGCATCAAAGTAGAAATAGTATTTCATAAATAAAATACAGTATTGTAAAATCTGTAGTAGTATGTTATTTGTGCAGTTGTTAATATAACATTAATTAGTGATGAAATAGTAATTGTAACATTATGTAATAAGTAATTCTTAAATTTTTTTTAAAGTAATTTTAATATTGTAACAATAGTACAAAGTAGTATTAGTTTTCTGGAAGACATCTGCACACGCTAGTAATGTCGATTTAGCCCTGTAAGATATATTGTACTTAATTACAATCATCGGCTTAGATCTAGAAATACGTAGCTTCATCCAAAGAACAGCGCTTCTGAAGGTTCCAATTGAGACCCCGCGTGAAGAGTTTTAGAAGGAGATATTACCAGATGGAGTGGGTTTCGTACCCAAAGAGGAGCTAACTAGAGATTATCAGCTGCCATTAATTGGTGGGCGCTGAATCGACTTAGGACGAGAGTGGAAAGAAGTTGAAATAATATGGTTAGGTAGGGATGTGCAGAAAATGATAGTTGATAACGGTTAGATCCAGACAATGGAACGTCTGTTCTTGCGCCCAAATATGAGAAAAACTTGCACACATGAGAAACTATGGTACCAAATGACAAGGCGATCAGAGGTGCAGAATACTGAAAGGGGAAAATATGATGGTGTATTTTATTCTCGGACACGGAAAGTAAAGTAAGTAAAATACTAAGAACTCATTTTCCAGATGTTGAAGGGAGAAAAAATGGACCTAGGCTCGACTGGCATAAATAAAAATCTAAATCATCTAATAGTTCTTTAGCAATTTTAGTCCTTCATAACAAATATATTTACAATGAAGTAAGAACAAATTTTAAATTTCTATAAAGTTTTTTTATCTAATATCAAAAGTTTCGATGAAAATTTATTGCTCTTTCATATAATTTTAAAAAGTATTTTGTAGGAGAAATGAAATATGACACTTCTCTAAAGTAAATAATACTTCCCTCTTTTGTAATTTTATTATTTACCTAATCTAACAATATCTGCTATTATTACCTAGTTTAAGTAATGTTTTAAAAAGATCCGTATCATTTTTTCACAATAAAATTCCGGGATTTTACCAAATTATTTTATATAATTTTGTAATTTTAGTGAAGAAACATATAAATTTAAATAACTTAATTGAAATATAGTAGTTTATTCCATTAATGTTTAAAACGTAATTGACAAAGACTTATTGTAGAACACTGAACTATCATCTGTGAGAGGCATTTCATACAAAAACTTTACGTAGTTCTTGTGCACTAGCAACTATAGATTGGAATTGCAAAAGGTTTCTACCCCAGTAAAAATATTTTAAAAAGCACATATAAAATTCTACTGTAGCCTACATTTTGAAAATAATGAAGCTGTAACAATGACTACAGTAAAAAGATATATATATATAATTTCTTTTTTCATATGAACCAGGAACCCCTTTATACCATCAAAAGTATCTATCTTTCTCTATAAATGATAGTTCTTTGCAAAACTTAAATTTTTATTTCGTGGAGAATTGTTGGTTTCAAATGATCTAAATTTTATTATAATTTTAATCTAAATTTCTTAGGATTAGTATCATTTTTTGTTTCAAGTCTATCTGTATTTAAGTTAATTTAAAAATAAAATATCACTGTAATCTTATTTTCTGTGTAATTAAACCTTAATCATATTACTAACTGTATCACAATATCAGCTTTTAAATGAATTAGGTACAATAATGTAAAAAAATAACTTTTTTGATAAACGATTTTAACTGAAAATACATTATGAATCAAAAACTAATATTTAATTAATTTATATTATTAAAAATATAAACTACATCAAATGTACAATAAAAGTATATGTTGTGTAATAATTATATCATTAGAAAAATAATTTATGTACACAGAGATAATCATGTTTGTTGTTGATATAGTCGCAGCGCGCTTGTAAATTTCCAACAATGGCATCAACTGTTAAGTTTAGCTTCATATTGTATAACGGGAATTGCATTAAAGCTTCGACAAAATAGTAGATATATCAAAACCATCCCTTGTAAATTATTCTGGACCTAAACTTCATTTTGCTGTAGAAGTGAAACACATAAATAATTACAATAATTCATCTACAAGCGAATATCACTATTTCATTGATCTGCACAAATGTAAATTTAAGTGAATATTTTTTTATTAATAAAATGTATTGACATAAAATAATTCAACAAATTTGACTTTCTTATTTTTGCTTTCGTTAATTTAATTAAAAGCTTGGTTTTTCAAATTATTTTATTTATTCATACAAATTTATGGATTTTATTAATTTTGTAAAAGAAGATTGATTACCAAAATATTGGTTTCTTTTATAGTTATTACGTTTATTACTTAGACAATAAACTATAGTTTATTGTCTAAGTCATATAGTTTATTGTCTAAGACAATAAACTATAGTTTATTGTCTAAGTCTAGTATTACTATAACTATGAATAGTAAATAACTACAGTTCATTTACTAATAGTAAATAATAAACTAGTTTTAATATTCATTTCAGGTAAATATGTATATATTTTAGGCTGTAATCTATTCTTCAGGGGTTTTTATTTCAAATTTCGCTATTAATACATGTTTAAGGAAAAATGAAATACTTCCTTTTGTTTTTGTTTCTTTTTTTGTTTTGTTTACGATAAGTCTGAGGAACCCCATTATGGGCGGAGTGTCGGACTCGCTAACAGGTTCCTATTATTAAAAGACATTATATGTGACTGCGCCCTACCAACCAAACCTCATATCTCACCAATTCTCCCCTCCCGGGGTCGGGTTCACAATTAAGCATTGCACGTCCCCGGGAGATGCCTTTGGGCCAGAGGGATCCAGAATCTCCGTGCTTTATCACCATCGCCCATCAACTCAAACGCAGACGAACGGCGGCTCCTCAGAGAGCTGTCTTTCACCTTCCGATCCTCCGGACATGTTCTTCCACCTCAGTCTGAGGACTTGTCACGAATCCTGCGACTGTTTCAAAGTGGTAGTGGCTTTTCAACATGATGTCCGTGACTGCAACGCAACGGCGACGTTCCTCCTCCCACTTCCATCACTGGAAAATGACATATTCAGGAGCGTCAAGTTTCTGGCAGTATGGGCACAGAGAATTCTCCGCTCTTCTCCTTCCATGTAGAGAGGAGCGGTCAGGAACTGGGTAAACCAGAATCCCAGCTCACCAAAATCCTTCCCGGATTGCGTCCACCTGCCCGTAGTGGACGCATCCCACCTGGCCTGCAGTCTCTGGCAACAGCCGCTCTTATCTCCTTCTTAAGCTTCACCTGATAACTCATGGTACTAGCCTTTATTAACTGTTGCATTGACGGCATGCCTGTAATCACCGGCACCGCCTCTGTAGACACCGAGGTGTATGCTGATGCTACCCTTAGGGCCAACCGACGCTCAACACTTTCGAAGAACCTTTTATTAAGGTCAACCAACACTATTCTTGCTCAAACTGATCCACCATAAAGCAAATCCGAGTTGGCCACCTAGGTATAGAGCCTCCTCTTTTCCGTTCGAGGTCCTCCAACATTTAACATCTGTTTAATGAGGTTCCAGCCTTCTCACATGTCTTCCATACATGAATTCGTAAGTGACCGTTTACTATCTAACCATATCCTGAGATACTTGGCAGTCCCTCGGGATTGGCCAGCTACCCTATCAATTGTTACCGTGACAGGCCCCAGCCGTTTTCTCTCTGCCATAAGGACAATCAATGACTTCTCATGCGACAGCCGGAACCTGGGTACCTCCATCCATTTAGTGACCATGGCAGTAGCAGCGTTCACCGTCCGAGTCACCTCCTCAGTTTTATCTACCACTACCAAGCCCAGGTCATCCGCGTAATCCACTACAACCACTCCTGCCAGATAACGAAAACGAAGAACCCGTCATAGACGATGTTCCACAATAGGGACCCCAAAACAGAGCTTTAGGCACCCCGCACGTTGTTTGAAATCACAATTCCGTTGACCCAAGCCTATATAAACACCTCCACTCATTGAGGAGTCCTCAATTACTCTTCTCAAGTATCCACTAACGTCCCACTCCCTCAATGCCCGGAAGATAGAGCTTCAATTAAGGGAGTTAAAGGCATTGCGGACATCTAGGAGCACAATTACAGGAATGTGTCTCGTTCTTCAGGTACCTCCAGCTGCTTGGTACACTATCTTCATCACTTGATCGACCGCATTAACCGTCGACCGCCTTTGTCGGAAACAGAATTGTTTCACGTGAAAGTCTCCGTTTCCAATGATTTCTTTCCGAAGCTTGACCTCTATCATTCACTCGTACAGTTTCGTTAAATTATTAACCAAACGGAGGATCTCCTCTGAGTTTTTCCGAGTCCGCGCTTCTTCTACTAAAATACGAACATCCTCCACTGGTATCCCATCCGGGCCGGAGCTCTTGTGAAGCTTCATCCGCCTACCAGCCCGGATGAGCTCCTGAATCCAAATGATGTTACAATATCAACTGTTACATATTCCCTCGGCAGAACTTCTCCAATTGTGAAGAGGGCTCATACCTTTTCCTCCGTTAGCACTAGCAGTACACGGCCAAACTTCCTTGTGGCTATCTGACAGCCTCGGCCCAAGGGGTCTATATCTATTTGGTCAGAGTTCTCGCCAACATCTTCTTTTTGCATGTTTGATCCCATATTTGTGGGCTGCTCTGGCCGCTCGAAATTCACTGCGTAAGTAGTTCATGACCTCCGGGTCTCTAGCTCTGCCTCTCTGGTAGGCCCTCCTTGTGCTCAAGACTATTGATGAAACCACTCGATGTCTTGGCTCCACCAATATACCTGTTTACGATGAGGTCTTTCGTAAGTGAACCTGGAGGGCCGACATTCTTCTGACACCGCCCTCTCCAGCTCTTCTGGGGAAACTACCCCTACTAATTATTAGAGGATTCGTTGAGCCAATCTGTTACAGCCCACGTGAGAGGTGGCTGGGCACACTGGGTGATCAATTCTGTTTCTTAATGCCGAGTCAAATCGGATTAGTAAGTAATTTGACATGGAATCCTCCTCTAGAATTCTCCAGCTATGATATTGATTCATTTGTTCCTCACTGATAAAAATTATATCTAAGACCGACCTTGTTATTCCCATCACGAACGTATATCTCCCGGCCCGTAAATACAAATCAGCCCGAGCATAGTGACCCGTTCGCTTACTTGTAATACTCTGTTGATGGTTTTCGTGCCCGTGAACTCGAGAGACTTCGCATTATAAAGTCCCGCACAATAAGCAATGCCTGCCTCTGCGTCTCGTGATATCATCAGTTAAACAATGCAGGAATTCGATGAATTCTTTCATTTCAGAGTTTCGCGAGTGATAGCAACAAATAACAATCAGACCGTCAAGGTCAGTCAAAACTATGGTTGTTCTGGCACTACTATAAAGCACAAGAATACCTCCACTCTATAGACCGATCGCAGCTCCTGAAGCCTGATCCACTAGCCATCCCCTGACCACTAGGTGGTCCCCTGACCACCACTACGTTGGGTTCTGAGACAAGGATAAGATCCACTCTCTGGCACTTCGCCCAACAAGCGTCCATGGTGTCTCTGGACCTGCTAGCATTAAACAGGAGATATTTCATTTTGTGGTGGGACTTGTTCGGCAAGTATCCTAGGTTAGTGGCCCTCCATATCACATAATGCACAGTATAGTACTTCAACACACTGCTCTCTCCTGCCTCCAGGCCTCCCATACGAAAAGCACAAATTTGGCCCGTCGGGGCCGATGCAAGTCGAAGGCCGGTGTCCCGCTCGCCAACAACGAAACACCTGGAGTCATCCTCTCTTAGTAGCACCCGATAAGAGTGCCATCCTATGCGGATTCTTTCTACGACTACTAAGTGGTTAGCTCCTCTTCTAGGTAGCGTGACAGTCGCATTTTGTGACTGTCCGAAGGTCGGTATAAGGGAGGTAATCATAACCTCTGCTGTTCTTCCAGTGGAACAGCATTTCTTACTGCTCTCAGAATTTATTCTTTACTGGCTTCGCAGTTCAAATCGCGACCTTCTACTCCTTGGCTATATGGCGCGATCTTCTCTTGCCATCTCTCCTGGCCAAGAATTCTTATAGCCGCTTAACCTTCTGCCCTGTCCTATTCAATATTATGCCCACAGGGTTTAGGGTTTTTGACTAAACTCTATCTTCAAAATTCTATCCAGAATATGATTATTAACCTGGGCATCTTCCATGTCCTAATTGATGATGATCACAAAAGTTTCACCCACACTGACACCCTCTTTTGCTCCTCCAAGTAGAATCTCAATTTCCGAAGCATCTCTTAGAACACTGCCTGGGACCAACTTTCCCTCATTAAACATATTATCTAATCGTGGGACACCATCACATACTCTCCTGTCAAACAGGCTTTTCTTGTCTTGTTTTACGTCTAGAACCATTATCGCCTTGTGATCCGGTCCCAGGTCCGGGATACCCGTTTTAATATCTACACAGAAGAAAAGATCATCTACCCACCTTACGGAGATTTCTTCATGCGTAACACCTTCTTCTAACTTCTTCAATATCTATTCTTCGCAACCGCCGTTTTGCTGGGCTTTACCATCTGTGATTCGGCTTCAGCTATCTCCCGAGGGGTAATGGAGGTCCCGGCTAGTGGGAACATCCCGGTCAGGAAGGAAATTTCATTATCAATGATTTCTAACTTCGTGTTAGGATTATGACGTAATAATGACTTTAAAGTTCTAAAATCGTTAAATATGTCCTCCACTACAGCCCAAAAAGTGTGAGCCTCCTACTCATCCTCCTCGACTGAACAAGTCTCCCGATCACTAAACTCCATTCTAGCCAACCCTGGCTAGAATGGTCGGGCGCTTCAACTCCTGCAACCTCCGGTGGCGACCTCTAGCCCCGGTCAGCCGATCGCAACTTCTTCAAGTCCTCTTCATTAGGAGAAGAGCTCAACCTCCGCTTCCACTTCTCTTGCAATTGTCTCTCAGCCGTGCACATATGAGAGTCTCCACGTGCCGCCCTTGGCGAAGGTGGAAATTCCCCTTCATAATCGTACTCACATCCACCGTCCTCCGGCGAATCATGAGATCTAGTCTCTGAAATAACGACCCCGCGTCGAATGCTCCGTAAATTTCCTTTGGAAGAAAAAGAAGGAACATCCATCGATGAATTTTTTCGCATCTTTCACCCGTCCTGATCTTTCGCTGCCTTTACTCGACAACCTGCGGGAACCAGCTCTCCTCTCAGGTTCCTCGTCACTCTCAGAGGCCGTACCATGTCCTCGCCACACCGAAAATTCTATTGCGGACATCGTATAAAAATTTTTCTTAAAAGTGAAAGTTCCGTTGACAAAGCAAAAGTTATATCCGACACAACAAAATTATCAAAATTGAAAATGTAAATAACTCCCAGCAGCTGTTACATACGAAGTATAAAATAAACAGTTTCTCACGTAAAATTAATATAAAGTCACCAAAATTTGTGAATTCACTCCAAAAACAATATGTAAGGGCAAATAAACCCAAATAACAACAAAATATTTAAATTTAACAAAAAAAAATATAAATCTGAACCTTAACCTACGTTTACTCGTAGGTTAGGTACGTAGGAGAATGTTACTACGGTAACTTTCTCAACAACGCGAGAATAAACGTAAATTAAGATTATTCCACTAAGTACAACGGAATATTAAACAAAACAAATTAAATAACAGTAACGAAACATAGAACAGTAGTTACAAACAGGAGAAACGTATATCAGAACACTAGTAACAAGCTGGCAGAAACAAGTCCGACTTCCACCACGTCCATATCAACATAATTTTTGTTCAAAAAAAATCATTTCCTAATATTATATTTTGTACTTAAAATAGTTTACACGCATCACAGCCATAAGAAAAACTGGAGCAGACTGGAGCAAATCAATAAATTATAATGGATTCCTTTTTTGGGAATTTAATAACTGTATAAATTTTTCGGGTTATTGCTGTTTAGTGAGTTCACTTATCTGTTTGATAAGAAATAATAGTTTATTTAATGACAATTACTTATTTACTTTATTTACTAGTGAGGTGTGATAAAGAGTTTAATATTTTTTATGGTTTTCAATTTTCGGTTTATTGTAGAAAAGAAAAACTTATCTGATATTAAAAAAAAACATTTTACTAAAAGCATATTGTTAATAGTCAAAATAATGCCATCACCCGATTACTCTACATTCAATTTGAGTTAATAAAAAGCGTTTCACAGTTATTCTTAATGGATCTGTCTAGTCTATCCTCGTTCCAGATTTCATGGGAAACTCAAAGAGTAAAGAATATAATTTCAGCATTTATATCTAGCAAATCAGTTTCGTTATTTTAATCAACGTAGCTTTTAAATGAACATTTTTTAAAGAAGAAAGTAGTTTGTTTTTTCAATTCGGTAGAAACGATTGTAGGTCGATAGTACTCGTATCTGTAGGTCACAATTATTTTACTAATTGGCAAAAATTCAGCCAGAATCTTTTTTATACCTTAACAAAACAAAACAAAACAAATAACTTAAACAAAACAAATTAAATAACAGTAACGAAACATAGAACAGTAGTTACAAACAGGAGAAACGTATATCAGAACACTAGTAACAAGCTGGCAGAAACAAGTCCGACTTCCACCACGTCCATATCAACATAATTTTTGTTCAAAAAAAATCATTTCCTAATATTATATTTTGTACTTAAAATAGTTTACACGCATCACAGCCATAAGAAAAACTGGAGCAGACTGGAGCAAATCAATAAATTATAATGGATTCCTTTTTTGGGAATTTAATAACTGTATAAATTTTTCGGGTTATTGCTGTTTAGTGAGTTCACTTATCTGTTTGATAAGAAATAATAGTTTATTTAATGACAATTACTTATTTACTTTATTTACTAGTGAGGTGTGATAAAGAGTTTAATATTTTTTATGGTTTTCAATTTTCGGTTTATTGTAGAAAAGAAAAACTTATCTGATATTAAAAAAAAACATTTTACTAAAAGCATATTGTTAATAGTCAAAATAATGCCATCACCCGATTACTCTACATTCAATTTGAGTTAATAAAAAGCGTTTCACAGTTATTCTTAATGGATCTGTCTAGTCTATCCTCGTTCCAGATTTCATGGGAAACTCAAAGAGTAAAGAATATAATTTCAGCATTTATATCTAGCAAATCAGTTTCGTTATTTTAATCAACGTAGCTTTTAAATGAACATTTTTTAAAGAAGAAAGTAGTTTGTTTTTTCAATTCGGTAGAAACGATTGTAGGTCGATAGTACTCGTATCTGTAGGTCACAATTATTTTACTAATTGGCAAAAATTCAGCCAGAATCTTTTTTATACCTTATTTTAATAATCACATTAAATCTTTTGAATATTATAATAAAAGAAACTGGAGGTAGTAAAAAAATTAATGCAAAACTTTCTGGAAATTATATCTCATCGACGGAGTTACAACACTAACACATTTTAAGTGTGAACTAATTTAAAAAAATGTAGAACTTAATGAGAACACATTTTGATTGAAATTACATATGGGAAGAGATTTTGTGTGAAACCTTCGGTGATAGAGAAAAGCGCGGCGATCACGCTTCGGTGAGACAGTTAATTTGATAGTTGAGGGTGTAAGTTATCGTGAGTGGTCTTGGTTGGAGGAAGACATACGAAGACGATAGTAAGTTATGTAAATACATTGACGGAAATACTGACGAGACATTTGCACTAGTGGAATCCTGACAGAGGCCAAACTGATGACTGTGATGTGTTGTCAGGTCTAAAAGACGAGCTCCGAGGAAAGCCCATTAAGGTTAACGAACGGAAGGGGTGATGTGGCGATCGGTATCGTTCCAAGCCGAGTGTCTTCCACTACGCGGATCAGAATAGAAGAAAAATTGAGCAAAATCCAGATTATTAAAGTTGAGATAATCGGCGGATTAGGTAGAATAAATAACAAATACTTTTTGAGAAAATTAAATTAAAGAAATACATATATTTTGACAATAATTATTTGCGAAACTGTCGAAATCGGAACCGATATGATTGATTTTCGGAGGGGAAACAATTCTGCATAATTCGCACGTTTACACCAAGAATATTGAGAATCATTTGGGAAAACTCTACATGATAACCGTAAAGGAATTGGTCATGTATCCGTAAGTAATTTTGAAGAATGTTTGGTTGATTGACTATGGAGATACATGCATGAATCCTCAGAAGAATAGATTTTTCACTTTATGGTAATTGAAATTTAATTTTATCCACATTTAAATCGATAAATTTAATTTGAAATTAAAATATTTTATTCTCTGTAGACTTGACAGCTCATATTTACATGTAAGTTAACTAAAGCTTTTAGCATATATTTCACGTGTAATTTAAAATTATTGTCAATTTAAATTATAAAAAGGTTTTAAAACGAGTTTTATCATATTTTGAAGTTGTTTGCTAAAATGAAAAGTTTTTATCTTATAATTTGTTTAGCAAAATTCTTTCCTGTGAAGATTAACATGAAAAGAAATTTATTGAATGAGTAACTATTTGTAACTTAGAGGATGCATTTTTATTACACAAAACATTTTTTTTTCAATATAAATTACGTAAATTTCATAATAAATTAATACTGATATCATATAACTTACAAACACTGACAATAAAGAATTATTATTTATAATATTGATATATAATTCATATTAGAATCCACATTGATCACAGAAAGCGTATTGATAAAAATCTGGGATGATTGGCTTTTACTAAAAATTAAATTAAATGTATTTAGTGAGTCTGTGCCTTACTGTAATAGAAAGAAGATTAAAAGACATCGAAAGAGATTAAATAAACTGTCAGTATTACTACTCTGCGTTAATCAGGAAAGCAAACTCACTAGATAGCCATTGGATAAGTTTTTCTTTTTGTTTGACATCGTTCTTAAAAAGACTAATTGTAAGCTGTAGTTGTTTACTACGTGAAAAACATTAAATGTATTAAAATTTTTATTATAGTCTCCATTTAATACATTTCTTCATTCTAAATAAATACTACACAATTTTTTTTTTTCATTAGTTATACGTAAAATTCACATCCACAAATCCAATCCATCCAACCCACAAATTTAAAAATGTAGATCCACATCCATAAGAACGCACGTAAAAGTTTACATCCGCTGTGAGATACAATGATATATAATATGAGTATGAAACTATTTATCTTGTATGAAACTATCATTTGATTACTTATCTGTTAATTTCATGAAGTTATTGAACCTAATAATGGTTATAAACAAAAAAAGAAGCTAAAATCATGATGTTCGTGCTTGACGAACTGTGGCTGGCAGGACATCGGTTGCCCCGCAATTTTATAAGCGAACCTGAATTGCTTGCATGTAACACAACATACAATTATTGAACGATTATTTTCTGTTATAACTACTTGCACTTTCTTTATAGATGGATTTTTCCCCTCGTTACCAGCAGCTTGAAAATTGTTGACATAACAGAACAACACGTCATTTTACCTCACGCTATTTGTTACAAAACCATTCACCTATTCCTGAAAACAAGTTTCTCCCGGTTTAAGAAAAATTAAAAGTGTTAATTGTATAAAATAAAAAATCGTGTTCCATCATTCTTATTGTAACATTAAAGTAACTCTAAAAACAATATACGGTATTCTAGTCCACTGAATTCCATTTCAATTTATTTGTCCATAAATAACACAAATTTTCCGACAATAATCATAATAAATCATTTTGATTTTTTTAAACAATGTAGAAGAGGCAACATAAAATATTTTTCCATGAAAGAAAAGACATATTCGTTTAACAACTGAATTAGATTTTACATGTAAAATATATTTAATATTTTTAAATGTTTATTAGAAATAGAAACAAAGGAAAAATACAGCGGTGAAATTTAAAATTATTTACCAGTGATTTTCTTTTCTAATATAAGTTAAATTTTCTCATTCTTTTAATGGGAAAGTTTGACTAAAATGAACATATTTTCAAAAGTTCAAGCACTTAAAATGTCTATTAAATGTGAATGTATATGAATACAGGCGTAACTATAACAATAATAAATACAGAAAACCCAAGTAGATATTATTTGAAACATAATTTCTTAAACTGGTATTCGTTTTGAGAGCAATAAAAATAGAAGAATCAATAAGGTTCTTAGTAATCCAATTTTAATTATTTGCGATCTCGTTAAGACAGAATCTTTATGAAAGAGATTTAAAAATACCAAGCCGGCTGTTTAAAACCAATTTTTGTACCGACTATTGCTTTTGTCTAAAAATCGTAGTATCTACATTAGAAACATTATAGTTTCACAGAAATATTTTATCTTCATTGAATAAAAAAAAACCACAGCACAGCAGGTTAAAGAAGCGTATTATAGTATCGAGATTGGGCTACTTATGAAGGATTGTAGAATAACGTAACTCTACTATTATTTGCAATGATGGTATTGTCAAAGGCATCCAGGATATTCTCTCAGGCTTGAAAAGTAAGAAACGACCCAAAAGGTCATCCAAGGAAAAGATGTAGAAGGTGGAATTAAGAAATGGTTGATCAGGAAAGTAATGGATTAGGTAAATCGAAAGAAATGTAAAAGAACTAAACGAAACTTCTCAAATGTTCAACACTAGAGATGGAAGAGAAGCGGATTAAGTTAATAATGCACTAAAATGTAACCTTTGTAATTCTCTCTTCAAAATAAAATGACTAAGAAAAGAATTCTTTTATGAAAAAAAATTTTTCTTTTCAAGTTTAGTACAAATGTGATGTTTTTATACTTCATCCTACTTGTGTTAGATAATAATTAATATATATATATATATATATATATATATATATATATATATACAAGTTTACAACATAAATAGTGACTTTTTTTTTAATATCTCAAAAGGGAAAAACAACCCTGGTCGTAATGACCATTTATGAAATCTCTCCGAAATGAGTGTTGAGGAGTTATAAACGAAATGAATGTTATTTATAAGAAAATTTGTATGGGTACAACTTAAAATAAGAGGAAACTTCCTAAGGTTATAACTTATTAGAATAATAAGTTTTTTTATGTTGGGAAGAAAAATAAGAAATTTCGAATAGAAGATTCTGTATATCGTATACAAAATATTACATCTAGGATTCTGCTATATTAAATATTATCAAACTAAAGACTCATTTATTTCGCATTTAACTTTAACAGTTCACTAAAACAAAACTGATAAAGTAGAAATAAAAAGCCCCTTTAATTAGTCGATTTAAAAAGATATTATAAGATTTATCTTGACTTAACTAAGTAGATTTAGTTTCCACAGTAAGAAAATAAAGATATTTTAAATGAACACAGAAAACCTAGTTTACTCTCTCGTTAGAATATCAGAGCATGACAAATTGGTTTCAACCGATATTCTAAAAAGAGAAAGAATAAACTTTCTAGGGGTTTAGTATCAGGAAAGGGGGGAATGCAGGAGGGATTGACTAATTGATTCCCGATTATCATCCCCTTGCGCTGCTGTATCACTCGTTAGGGCGTTTAACATCGCTTCTCAACCCAAACCCAACCCCACCACTTGAGGCAGCTGGCATTCTCTAAACCTTGTCGCGATACAGTAATTTCTCCACAGCTTTATTTTTCTCTTTTTTTGAGTATTTCAACAACGTTGTTTATCGTTATCTGACGGAAGTTCATTCAATCCGCTTTTTATTATTATTATTTCTGTTCAACAAAATATAATGTACTATTCAATATAACGGAAAACAAAATTTAGATTCCACATTCCTGTATATATATATATATATTTGTATGCAAGGATACGTGAAAATATTTCGTAAACAGATTCATCATTAAAACACGCGCTCGCACGTGCTCACTTAAGTTTTGAGAAGGTTCAAGCTGTTTCTACGTAATCTAAAAGTTCACGTAAAACATTTATATAATTTTTCTGAGCGTGTGTGTGTGTGTGTGTGTGTGTGTGTGTGTGTTTATGTGTCTTTCTCATTGTAGGTGAAAGTTCATCTCTTTAACATGTCTTAGTAGTTGTAAGATTTCGTAAGATTTATACGTCCACTGAAATATAACATTGCGAATGTTATTTGTAAAATCCAGATATTTTTAAACTGTACAAATCATTAGATCATAATTAATGATTGCCTACTGTCCGTCTGAGTTTAATATTGAAGTCAGTGTTATCAACTGTACATAGTTTCAAAAGAAAATATGAGGAGATATATAATTTTTTTTTTTTTTTTCATAAAATTAGGAAACTGAAAATTATCATTGAATTTTTTATACAATATATTTTCTATAAAATTAATCCTAAAAAAAAAAGTAACAGAATGGTTATTTTCGGTTTAATTCACATTCAGAAGAAGATAAGTTCGTGTGATAACTTTTATTGGGGAGAGAATTTTGTTCAATATTTGAGTTCTGATAGATTTTTATTAGGAAACAAATGTAAGCTAAATTATTCAAGAATAAAATATTTATTAAGAGCCATTTTACAAATGGCACTGACTCTATTAAATGTGAGACAAATGTTTTCTGTAAACGGTTGACGCAGGATTGTTAGGCACAAAAAATACTAGTTTGCCACCCTCCTTCCCGTCTAATTTTTATGAAGGCCATTAGCATGTGTCTTAGTAAATCAACATCATCATCGTTAACCACCAGAACGTACACCTTGGAAATATCTAAGTTCTCATCATCCAGATAAAAAATATCGGTACTCAAGTGTCCCTGAGTACGGTACCGCTACGGATGTCGATCCTCGAATTTACCCTCTTAAACACCCCAAGCGCACAGTCGCAGGCCATGGAGGCATAATAAGAGCTTCATTTGGCTATAGTTCTGTTGAGGAGGAAAAACATGACATTCCTTCACGTTACCCTCAGAAAGACCTCTTCTGACATTCACCTGGATGAAGATGTTCTGCCCCAACGAGAGCTGATAACCTCAGCCCGGTCGTCATCATCACCGGACTCAAGGACCCGTTCGACCACTTCATCGTTAACTTTGGATGTTTGAGCCTCCTTGTCAAGTTATCAGTATTATCACTGACCAATTTCTGACAGAGATCAACAAATATTTGTGCCAGGAATCGCACATTCTGGGCCAGCCTGCCAAGTGTCTTAACCAGAATCTGCTCATTTGCGCAGCTCGAAAAGAGGTCGTTGATTGCATCCATTAGCAGCAAGCCTTCTTCCTCGAACTGTATTTCATTATTGGCTGTAGAGCCAGCAGTGGCTTTCCTCTTCTTTATTGGAGGACTACTCAGTTTGGCTGGCGCAGTGGACGGCCCCTTCCGCCCTCATCACAGCAAACCTCTTGATCAGTGGCCCGTGATTCCGCAATGGCTCTCTTATTAGTATCAGCCGACAGATCCATTTTTCTCAGAATCTTTACATGGAGCGCTCTTCGACTCGTCTTTATCTACACATCCAAACTAGGTAGCTTCAGTTGTTCAAGAGAGGCTTTCTTCAGTACTTCTAAGCTTTCCCTAGCTCTCGATCTACCCTTCCAGTCTTAATCTCTCGCGCCCGAGCTCCCCTTGTTTTAACATTTCTTGACGAGCAACCAGCTTTTTTAATCACTTTATCTGAATTGGGGAACGACATTTCAAAATACTGATATCGAACAGTCTGAATTAACCATACTTTAGTAAAAATAATGAAAAAACGCTAAGTCAAAAGAGTAAACAAGTGCCACTGCTAGAGGAAAAATTTCCTTCAAAAGTTTTCTCCGCTTAAACAGCTGATACTAAAATAAATTAGAAAATTTTTCTAAATCCAAATTAATATTAAATTCGAGTTAGAATACGCCGTATGTCGAACATGAACTCTTCAAGAAAAATTAACAACTGAGACTGCAAATAAATAAATCGTAGAAGGTCAATATAATTAAATTTCAGACCCGTAATTAACGAAAACCGTCAACAAAACGATTATTAATAACAAAAAGTAACGAAACATCACAAAGGTGAAAACAGGTAAAACCAAGAAAGGCAGAACACCAAACAAGATAAAGTCAATGTTGGCACAATAAAAGAAAAAAAAAAACGAAAAACCAAACACACAAACAGGAACAAAAATATGAACTGAACTTGTTAAAACGAGAAACTTGGTACGAGTTGAGAAAAACACGTCTGACATTCACAAGGCTTGAAGACCAATTTCAACCTATTAACCTGCTTTGAAATTAATTTTTAATTAACTATTTTTTTTTTTAAATTACAATAAATCTGTGTTATTTAAAATGAATAACGTGAAATGCAAAAATAGAGAAGCAGACAAATTTATTAAATGCTAACTCGTATTAAATCAACTCGTAAATTAAACATTATTGAAATTGTGCAATAGTTGAGGTCTGATGGATATTACTGCAGTCATTTCGTGAATTACTCCATAAAAATCCATTCAAAGTGAATTTTACCACTTTAATTGAAAAATTCACTTCTTGGGCTTCATAATACAAAGTCAGACCAATCAGCAAGTGACAAAATCAAGAAAATCCCTTTAACCTGTAATACATACAATTAGTACATAACATGGTTAGGATGTATAGGAAATGTTTGTAATTTTTAAAGCTAACTATATTTTCAAAACAATTAAATTATTCAACTCTTTCGGGAAATGAAATCCTTTTGTTACCTGACGTTTGGTTTATAATAAAAAACTATTTAAAGACTTTTTATTTGTCAGACTTATGGATACTGATACAAAGAAAAATCAAAATATCTAATTTCATAACGGCTTTTTAAAGGAAGAGATATTTCTCTTGGAAACATAATGTCAGTAGCATGTGCTGGAGCTCCGTCTTTGACGGGCCATTAATATGAACTAATTCCTTAGTTGAAAAGGTAAGTGCCGAATTTATTAGCTACACGTTATGTGATACGTAGACAACGTTTAGCAGCGAAAAGTACGTGTGTTTGCTTACTTTGATCATTGCAATATGTCATAACAGCAACTAACAAAATCAGGAATAATTCCTTCAACAACAAATTATTTGAACAATTATGCCGGAAAACAATGAAGAATTTACACCATTGCATTTCAATTGAAGTTTGCGTATTAGTTGACGTAAGATGGTTGTCTTAATAGTTTTAATGTATCTATTTTGGAATTCCTTTATAGAGATTCCAGTTGGGTGGCTAATTTGGAAAAATCAAGGTCAGATTTGTACGTAAGGTTTAATGGAATCAATCTGCAGCTTCTGAAGATAACTTCATGAAGATTAAAATAACGGCTGTCGTACCTATATTTAATTTCAAACATATTCTTTTTAGGGAAAACTTAGAATCTATGGAAATTTTTCAGTTGTAAATCTATCAACACTGAAAAAATAATTAGAATTGTATGAAAATTACATTCAAATCTATTTCTACCAATTACAAATTCTGCAAACAGATGTGAAGTTTCTATTCAAATATATCCTTACCATGAAAATTTCTTTATGCATTCTAAATCATAGAGGAAAAAAATAGATTTTCAAGATAAACAGCTCGTAATAATTACCAACCAGGAATTAAAATCACATTTAAGAACGATAGTAGCCGCAAATTCAGAAACTTTAACGTTATGACCCGTTTAAAAATTCACTGTTTGCGTTTAAATCCTCTTACTTAATTTTATGAAGTGATTCAGATTCAAGACAAAATAGTAAACGAACTGCAAATTTTTGATCGTAGTGAATTAAGGATAATCTTTACTAATATCTACCCAAACGTGGAAAAAAGTCTCATCATTCACTTATTTTATAACAAGATTGATGTTTGAAGATTTTATACCACATGATTTTATTGTGAAAATAGTTAAATTGTATTATCTAAAGACTATTTTCCAATTAATACAACAAACAGCATAGTTAAGATAACATTGTTACGGTTATTCGTTATTTTTTCGTTTATAACTGAGAATACGTTTATGCGTTTATTATTGATTTTACATAAATTTTTGATGAATTTTTTAAAACTTTTTTATAGTATTACTATAATTTTCAGGGGTAATTGTTTTGAAAATTCCAAAAATAAAAAGTAAATATTATTTTTATTTCTACCAGCATAAAATACTTATTTATTATTAAATTTAATAATAAAAGATAAACAAATATTACGTATTAGAAAATTGATTTTTTTGTTTGGCTTTTTTCTCGGTGAAAAACGCTTCAGCGTTATCATCGCCTGAACAAGATGTACATGTTTTAAAAAAACTAAAATAAAAAAATTTAGAATTAAAAATTAAAAATAAAAACCCCGGAAAACAGAACTGGAAATGTAAATTCAAAACCTAATAGAATAACAAAATTCAAAACAAAATTAATTAAAAACAAAAATAGAACAAATTAAAATATCAAAAACTTTTCAATAGTTATGGAGCTTAAGGAATTGTATATGTATAAAATAGAATTATATTCCTTTTATACAATAAAATATTAATTTAAATAAATGCCTAATTAATACACCTTTCCTGAATACCTTAATTAGACAGTGAGACGCTAAAGAAATACTTGCCCAAAAAAAGGGGCGCAAGGTAAAAAAATACTAGTGTATTTATCGCTAACTTTTAAAATAATTTTATTTACATGCTGTAATTTAAAATGTGCATAGATGAGATAAGCACTTTGTGAAAGTGACGATTTCTGTAACATGTCTTTACCTTAAATTTAACATACACTTCAATAAGCCATAGAAGACTACGTGTCATAAAAATGTGAAAAAATTTCTAAGAAAATTCATCTACCCTATTTTGCTTTGTTTTCTTTCTGAACGCAATTTTGTGATTTTCAGCAAAAAACATATTTTTCAGTAAACCAACATAAAACAAATTTAGCAATAATTTGTTGCCTGTTTTTTCCTCCACTACATGTAATAAAAGTTTATAATAATAGTAAATTAATAAAAATTATCTGCTTACATTACGGTGCGTAAGCCTACTAGAGTTAATTGTCTGCAAAAACTCGATTTTTTCAACGAATTTTTACAAACGAGGTGAAAATTATGTTAAAAATTATATTCATTATGACTTCCTTGTACGAAGTAAATTCCTTGTACGCAAAAAATTTCGATTTTTACATTTCAACGGAAATATCCATTTTTGACCATCCCTGAATCCATTTTGGCAAGTTTCGGCGTGACGTCTGTACGCATAGTTTAGACATCACAAAGTACCTGTCACATAGTTTGGGGATTTCGTGACAGTACGTATGTAAGTATGTATCTCGCATAGCTCACAAACAATCAGCTGTAGGATGTTGAAATTTTGGATTTAGGACTGTTGTAAAGTCTTATTGTTCACCTCCCGTTTTGATTGCAATCTATTGGATCTGTAGTCTCCAATAAAGCCCAAAATCAAAAAAGTTAGATTTGAAACTTTTTTAACTGCAGCAATAAACCCTCATTGAGAGCTTTTCAACGATATATCATAAGTGGTACTTACTTTCATCGTCTCCAGAGTTATAACCAAATGAAATTCTAATTAATTAAATATTTGTTTCTTACAAGAAGGCCTCATGCATAAAAATTTTTTTTTTTTTAATTTTAATATATTGATTTATTAATAATTATTAATCTCCGATTGTAAAAAAAATATTTACAATAAATAATAATTCAATAATAACAAAAAAAAATCAAAAAAAAATATCAGAAGTTATTAATGAAATAAAATTGTATGCACTTTTCATTTAAAAAAAAAGTATTTATTTAATCTAACAGGCGTACAAGGAAGTCATATGATATCCACATCAGATTTTATAACAAGTAAAAATTTGATCAAAGAAATAATTATAAATCTATTGAAGATTAAAAAATTAGGGCCGCCATTTTGAAATTTTTGAAGATGACGTTTTCAAAATTTTTTATTTAGTAGAATAAGACACTCCTCTTAGATAAATTTAATTAAAGTAGGTTTACCCGTTCATGAGAAATTTTTTTTTTTGTTGATAATCACAAAATGGCATCCAGAAGGAAAACAAAGCCATATAGGATTTATGTCGATATGAATCTTTTTGCCCAATTTTGTGTCCTGAATAAGTAATTGAAGTTTGGGGAATACGTCTTGGAACATCTTAACTGTATTTTTATTTCAAGATTTACCTTAAATTCAATAAGAGGTAAAACTCTTATTGAACTCGATGAATTAATTAATTAATTATACATATAAAGTTTACAGATTACTACTGTATTCAGCTAACGAAAAAAATCCAAGAAACTGTGATTTAAATTTTTGTTTAAGGTATTTATTTAATTATTTCGCATCTACTATATCTCCAATAAAAGATCTGGAATGAAGTTATCCTCTCTCTACTCAACTCTATACCTAAAACAGAGTGTCTCTGATATTATTGACTGTATCAATATTAATTAACACAATTTTTATACCAAATCATTTATGCTTTAAAATAATATTGCTTTTGTCCCTGCATAATCAAATAATAAAATATTATGAAAAGTAAAAACATCCTTACAGTTTTTTAAGGAGGATATAACCACATATTTTTATCGAATCAACTCATCGTGTAACCGAGGTGAGAAGAGAACCGGCGAGTTGTATAAATGTATGACGTACTTCCAGCCGTAGTATTACTGATTAGTTAAACCTAAAATTAGTTGCCCTCTGATAAACGACTACGAGTACATGCATTACATTTCACTGCTAGGTCTGCTGCCTAGCCGACTTATTTAAACCGGTTAGCAGCATCGACCACTACAAAGACAGTTCTAGTAAAACATTATTAACGCACTACATCACAAATGTAATGATTCCTTACATTTTTTCAAATACTCAGGAGATCTTAACTTATTCGTATTTCTGAAAAATATTTTATAAATACAAATTTCTTGAGTTTCAATTACTTGAGAACGTTGCTCAAGTAAAAACTCTATTACAATAAACTTGAAGTTCATTGAAATAAAAATAATTAAAAAAATGATGTATGCAAAATATTTCATATAATTTTTTTACAGTTTTTTGTATTAGATATTGTGGTCACAAAATATGTTTTCACCAAATTCCGTACACCAAAAATCATACAGCGAATGATTTTTAAAGAACAGTTTGTTATTAATTCAATATAATTTTGTAACAATCATTATGTAATAACGGTGTAAATAATCAAGTTAATTTTAATTCGCTAATTTGTGGTTTACAAAAATGCATAAATATATAAATATCAAAACTAGATCTTAATTAATTAAAAAAATCGCCATAATACCACCCAAACACGAAATAAATAAATTATATTAATTTAACGTATGTAGTGTAAATAGAAGTTAGATATAATAACTTTGTTAGAAATCAATTAATAATTGAGAGAACAGTAATGATATAAGCGTGTTCGATCGGAAAAATCTTGCTAGAATTTCATTGATAACTGGTAAAGTTTATTTTTTGCAATGTGGAAGCCAAACTGAAAATGGTGTAATACTATCAAATTTGACTACATCTCGAATTGTTGTTACAATCATAAAATAAAAACTATTTTTCAAAAGATGATGACATATTTTTTTAGTTTCTCAATGTAAAACCGTATAGTTAAAAACAAATTAAATGGTAGTATTGTTTACGGAAAACTCTAAAAGATATATTATAAAACTAAAAAATAAATGTAAAATATTAAAAACCAAATGATAATCAACCAAAAAAAAAATTAATTTTAGCTCATAAATTTTCTCTAAGGAATATCAGTCGCATATGGATCACCTATAATCTGAACGTTTTAAAATAAGCTTTAATCACTTTATTTATTTATTTTTTTCTAAAAAACCTGTTAATTCAAAAAAAAATTCGTTCAAGTCAACTAGTTATTACATAATAAATTTCCTTAGTTAATATATAAGAACAAACAGAATTTTATTTCCATTGAAAACGAAATAAAAGTATAACTTAAGTACGTAAAAGCGGTGCTTGGTGTAATTCCAAGATGTAAGAGAAAAACTAGAGCGTAAATTAAAATAAATAATATAAAAGCTGGAAGAAATGAGGATAAAGTTGGTTTTTGTGATAAAAAAGAATGAAACATGATATTTATGCATAACTTGTAAACCACACAGCGTGCCGCTCTACCAGAAAATTATGGTTATGTGGTACTATGCAGATGAACGCCATTTGGTAGGAGTGGGAAAGGAAATCGTATATGAATCATATCTGGCCGAGCACAAGCACAGAGCGCTTTCTGTTACTTTGAAAACGACCAACTTCTACCCCTTACTATCCTCTTTACATTTGTACGAGGAGCTTATTGCCAACTTAGAAACATTACAATGTAACCCAAAATAACAGTATTATAATTAATTACCGCATCTAATAATTGAATAAGTTATAGTGATCTATATGAAGGTATGTGTTTTAGTAACGAAGAAGTACGAAATAAATACAAATATTTCATTAAACAAAATTAATATTCCTATATTTTCCAAATGCGAAATAAAACAATGAATTAAATATACATACCCATTAGTAATATCGAACTCATGTCTACAAAATTTCAATCACTGCTATAACACAATGAGATAGAGGAGTAGCTAATTTATCAAACAGAAGTTCTAATATTATAGAAATCTCAGAATTCTACTGAATCTTTCTAATAGAATGCGAGTAACACATACAAACTAATTATAAAATGTATTGTAGGACAACAAAATAAATTAAACATGAAAAAGCCTTACCTAAAATGTAATATAAATCCTGAAACAGAAATTACTTTAAATTTTCAAATTAACAGATATTAATTATTAATTGGAAAATTGTATACTATTCGACAGAATAATACCATTAAGCAGTAAAAATTATGATGCATTAAAAATGGCGATTCTGTTTAAAAACAAGTAAATTATAGGAAAGAACATCTTTTTTCCATAAAACACAAAAATAGTATGTTCTTTTTCAGTTTTCTAAAAACCACAAATTTAATATTTTACAAAGTAAAAAATTTCATATTGAAATAACAAAATATTTTGTAGGATTTATTAATCCTTACTTTTTCTCAAATTAATGATGTTATTGTCGACATATTGTGATTTTTTTTAAGATCATAAAGCTTGTTTTAATGTTACAAAGCAAACATAAGTTTTCAGTCAACATACATATTTTTTTCTTCTTTTCTGAAATATCATTTCAGGTGTTCAAGAAATAACATTTTTATTGGTTAAACTAAAATAATCTCCACATTAAAAGTGTCATGAAGCTGATGTCAAGTTATCCTAGCACAATTACCATCCAGTTATGAAGAAATTGTAGCTGGTGACCTATTGACTGAGTAGTATACGGTTATGCTTAGACTTACAAATGGAGAAATTTACTGTATCTCAATTATCTCATTTTTTTTAAATGCTCTTATTTTAAATGCTGAAATCTTTCTTCTCAATTTCTTTCATTTTATGTGTAGAATTTCTTCTACACCAAGTTGCTTTTTTTCCTTCTTATACATCTCATACTTCTTTTTATATTAAAGATCTTCTATAACTTTACATTCCTCTTTTAGCCACCTTTTCGTAGCTTTATGTGTTTCTCTCTTTAATTCTTTATTCAATCTTCGATATGTCGTTCTGTTGTATTTTCCTTGTTTATTTTTATATTTTCTTCTTTCTTCCCTTTTTGTTTAATTTCTTGTGTTACCCAAGGTTTCTTTGCCCGGGTGCCTTCTTAGAAACCTAATCCTTTCCCTACAGGTTCCCACATAGATGAATTTACCCTTGACCACATTTCCTCTGCTGGTTTACTTGCCTTTGTCAGCATTTCAGCCATTTTTACTTTCCCTATCCTCTAGCTCCTCTGTGTTCTATTTCGTAACTTTCACTGCAGTTGAATTATTTTTAATTTGATTCTCATTTCCATCATTAACAGAATACGATTACTTCCTATGTTAGCTCCTAGAAGCCCGTTTGCCTTCTTAATCGCATTCCTGTCCCTATTTTCAACCAGAACATCTGGATCTAAAAGCGAAATGCATCTGTTGGTCTTACCCAAGTATATCGTCTTTGTTTTGATTCTTAAAATACCTATTCCTGATGAAAAAATTCTTCTCTTGGCAAAATTCAATCAGCCCCAAAAGAAATTTTGTGTTCCCAATCCGAACCTGACTATAGAAGGAAAAATAAACAATTGCTTTAATTTTGCTTTTTTTTTAATTACTATAAAAAATCATTACAAATATACTTTTATAGTATAACTTCTTGGGAAGCTTATTCAGTCGAACCATTAAATTCTACCAGAGACTATAATTCGATTGTGAACCTATCGCCTTTTAAATGTAACTTATTTACTTTGTAACCCCATTTTAATTTATTTTAAAAGTACCACATTCAATTTATACACTAAGGATGCAAACGAAAATGCGGAGGGGTTTGCAAGACTAATATGTTAAAAAAAAGCAATAGACGATTTAAATATTATTAAACTGAGTTAAAACTTTGATAGGTTATATAAATAACATGATAACTTTTGAACATTTTTCTCAAACTTTTTTTATAGATATTCAAAGTTGAAATTAAAAATAAACTGCTAAGAAACTATCTTTCCATTCCATTTTTTATTCAAGTAAGTACGTAAAATAATAGCAGTTTCACCGGCTTCGCATTGATAAAGAAAGAGACCGATTACCAAGCCTTAACTATTTCGTTATATCCCCTTAATTATTCTAAATTCGAATTTAAGAGAAATTTTAAAGCTCTCTTAGAATTTTCGCCAATATTAATGATATTTAATTAAAACAAATATTTTTATGTATATTTTTTATATTTTAACATGAGACTTTAATATTTGATTCAGTTTGATCCCATTTTTTAGAGATACACAATATTTTAATTATGCAATAATTAATTAAAAGAATTTAAACAAAAGCATTTTGTAAGGTCTGTAAATCGGTGTATACACCGATTTACAGACCTTACATACAGTACTTACATACTATCAAATATCTCTTTCGGCACGCCGGAAGGCGGAGGTAGATTTCACCGGTGCTAAGTAGGAAATAAAAAAGATTTCTACCTTAAAGTTAAGAAAAACTTCAAATTTACTCAATACTATAATGGTTAAAAATCGTTTCATATAGTTAGCATACAAGTACCATTCTCTTACAATTCCAGAAAAATCTTGGTCATCCCTTGTCGTAAGGGTTGGTCATATCAAAAATTATTTTAGACAAAAATTTTAGGTAATGTTCAGAGAACTAACAACCACTTTAAACCGATTAAAATATTGCGCCTATAAAGAGACGTATGATTTTTTTTATCTTCGAAATTCCATTTTTTCCACCCTGTGGGGCAATGATTGGTGATATCAAAAAACTTTACTTAGATACGTTTTAGGCTACTATCCAAAGAAAAGTAGGAACTTTAAATGAATTCGTTATTTTATTTAATATGAAAGTTATAGCGATGCTTTGTTTTTTTTAAAAAGCTTCACTATTTCCAACCCAATGGTCCGATTTTGGCCGTTAACAAACTTGACCGAGATTTGGGTTTATTTTCAATTTGAAAGTTATTAGCGCAAAATTACGGCAGTATCGTGAACACAAGAATATGAAATATATATATATATATATATTCACACACACACACACACACACACACACACACACACACACACACACACACACACACACACACACACACACACACACGTGAACATATGTCGAAATTTTCCGGAAGTCGAGTCATGGTTTCTATTACAATTAGAAGCTTTCTTATGAAATCTACCTAAAAAGAGGAAAAATTGGCTGTAAATTTTTTATTATCTGCTTTATAGTATTTTTTACCCATAAAAATATTATAAAAATTGCCCGACATTCTAATTTATTACTAAAATCGATTGTAAAACGTTGAACCGTAATGATATTTTTACATATTTATACAATTTGCAATTATCATCTTCATCCAGTTCGTGATTAGCTAAAACGATACGCCGTTCAGTAGAGAATGGTAAGTTCAAAATAAAATGAATTTTCATTTTTTCTGCTTTTATTTATATAAATTTTCAATAAATATATTTTTAAACACAAGTGTAAGTTTAAAATACGATTAGATAAAATGCAAAAATAATTGAGAAAATAAAATTAAAAACTTTTCTTTCCAGCGAAGGATTTTTTGTCATAGATTGGATTGAAAACCCGGAACCATTTCCGTTATTGCTGAAAACACAATATTACTAGATTTTCAGTTCACAGAAAAATATTTTATGGTTGAGTTATTTTATTATATTAATAGTTCTTCATTAACATGTAACACAGAAGTGTGTATGTATTCTTTAGTAACATTTGTAGTGGTCTTAAGGGTTTCAATAATATATTTTCATTTTCAGATTTCATTATAAACAACCAAATTTCATAAATACATACTATCATAACCATTACGTTCCATAATTATTGTAGTAAACCGAAAAGTAAATTTTAACCATTACGTCTGAAGGATATATGTTTTCCCATGGAACTAAATACTGGCAAAAAGAAGGTAGTAGCTCTTGCAGGATCGGAGAAGATTATACTGTGCGTGAATGTTAGATTAGGAGATGTGTTGGCCAAACAGTCATCAGTGGCAACAAACATCACTAACGAAGGGATGGACGGACGATGTTTGTCTGGTTGCACTAGTTAGAGCCCCTTTAGACCACGTGTGAACCTCTACAGAGTACAGTACAGAATATCCCTATGATGCTGACCAAGTGCAGATTGTTTGCCGGTACGACCACTACACTTCACCACCCTTTATTACGAACTCCTTTGATAACCTTGTCACTCCGATGTATATTTATTAATAAACAACAGTTACAAATTATTTTTAAGTCACAAAAGAAATTACATAGACTTTTCGTTATTATTAAAAGAGTTAAATAAAGAAAAAAAAAGACTATTAATAAAACAATATGTCCTTTACATACATAAAGGGCATATGACTATGGTTTTATTGATTTAATTTTAACATATGTAAAGGGTGTATGACTATGCCCTATATATGACAGTATTATATTTAGAACTATATCTTAGTTCGTACTAAATTGAATAGAGATTATCCAAAGATAAATTTTCTTATTGGTGGTATACTACTAATGAAACTTCATCAGTTTGTTTTTGTTTTTACATTATTTCACATTATTCTTAGTTAATTTAATTACAGATTTAATCTTTTAAATAATTTGTAACTTCTATTTCTTGAGTAATATTTATTAATCTGATAAAATGTGTGACTTTAAAACTGTTGTTTGAAAGCGTTAGAAAATTAGCCACTAATTAGCATTATTAATCAATTTTTCTCAACTTTATCCAAACTGTAATAACCGTTTGATTCACAAAAGATATCTTAATAACTATAGTAATTGAAGAGGTATGCGTCTACTTTTATTTTAATTATAAACCAATAAACTTCCTTTTAATTATTCTTCTCGTTCAATTTAAGCTTAACCAATGAGTTACAATAATTTTAGGGTATTCTTTGAGCTTTTACCTCGTTTTTAAAATGTTTTTCCCTGAATAACTTGATCACATGTTAGGGTAGATGTTTACTACAAATTAAGTCTCGAACTTAATTGATCTATGATCCAAGATTTCTTGCTACAGAATTACCAATAAACCCGATAAAAATTTTCATTAATATCAGGACGTATCTGATAACAATGTGTAACATAACGTATATGTTACACTCAATAGTTAATATGTTCTTGGATGATTATTTTTTTCATTCTAGAGCTGAAAGAGGTTGTGAGGCTGTTCACCGAAACAAATATCAACTAAGAAAAAATATGTACCAACAAATTAAAATTTTACTGAGTAAAATAAGATAAATAATAAATTAATTAAAAGGTAAATAATTATCACTAAATTAATAATGTAAATAAAACCTCTTTCAGATTTTATTTCGATGATTAAACATTTGAAACAAAATTTGAAAGTTAGAATCATAGATGAACAGAAAGAGAGGAAGTCTTAAGGTAAGACTGAAAGATAAGACAGGAAAGTATTTGGAAGAGAAAGATGTGAGAAGTGAGAAATCCTTGAATAGAGAAAATGGCGGAAACTACTAAAGATGGAAACATCACATCCACAATGCTGCATATACATGGCGAATATGAAGGAAAATATTTTTGTAGAGATATCGAAAGATCTCGTTTACCGCATTTTATGAAACAGTAACAGAGCTGTATGATTGCCGGAAAGTAAATTTTTGCGTAGATTTTTTTAAAATTGATGTATGTAATTATTTTAATTATTGTTCTGCGATCTTTCTTTGAGAAAGTTTGGATAAAGTTTTTAATAATTCAATTTATTTTTAGAAAGTTCGGCATGCTATGTTATATTAAACATTTTTATATTACAAAAAATTGTTTTCAATAAAAAATTTGACAACCTATTTCTAGATTAGAGGTTATGTATGTTTAATAAAGATTCTCAAGTAGATTTTACTCTCTACTGTTCAGTTCTTCCAAGATTTTATTTCCTCAACCTATGTCACTTAGAAAAATGTGCACCCATTTTCAAGAACAATAAGAATTTCCCTTTCAGCAAGCAAATTAAAACTAAGGAGTGAAATGATTGTATACCGTTTTAATTAATATTAGCGATCCCCAGAATTATAAATGATACTCAGCACTGAAAATGTCTCCTTTGCTCTTCTCATCAAAGGAATTATATATACATCACTACTATCATAAAAAGCATCCGTAACTGGTATTTCTTACACTAGGTTGTGTTTTTACATGGATAAGAAACAGAATATAGCGGAACAGACGTAAAAATCAATAAGTATAAATGTTGTTATAATCTGAAAATTTATAGGTTATTTGATATAGATTTATTTAGTCAGGACTGACCGGTAGTCACGTCGTTAGTTAGTTAAGTGTAATTGTATATACAGCTACAAGTGAAATTCTGCATGATTATAATATCTCTTTGTCGAAGGGAAACTTTTCTTTTGATCTCTTTAATCTCTTAATTTCCCCAACGACTTAGAGCAAGATGTAAGGGGAAGTTTATATTTCATCTAATATTTAATAGAAATGGTTTTGTTATTTTGAGTAGTATATTTACGATTAAAAAAAATAAATATGAGTACATGTTTATGTACTCATAAACATGAGTACATAATTTTTTTTTATGTACTCAATGAATATTATTATATTCATACTGTCAGAATAAAGATATGCTCAGGGATGACAGAAAAAATTATACAATCATTTTATCTTAAATCCTTTAAACTGGATTTACCTCGTAGGAAAATTGTACGACCTTTCTCCACGATTAAAGTTTTAAACCATACCTCTAAGTGGTTATTTCAAACTTTTTTCTCAAATCCAGTTCTATTTACAAAGTTCAGATTTTTCCTTTTAAATTTAAAAAATATTCAACTTGTTATCAATCAACATTAAAATATTTAACGTATTCAGAATGTTAACCCTATCGAAAACAACTAAAGTGCACAAATTAATTTCTAATATTTTCTTTATAAGTGCATTAAATTTGCTATCGCTGACAAAATCAGAAGGAGGAGTCCTGTATATTTACTTAAAATATATATTTTTTAATCAAAATTACACTTTTTTAAAACTTTAATAATATTTATACGTATACTTGAAAGCTTAAAAAAGTAGAAGTAAAAGTTTGGCATAAAAGAATGAAAATAAAATAACATAAATTTTAACGTTGTATCACTAAATAACAGCGGCCTCATTTTTATACAAGCAGGGAAGACTTAATAATATTGTTTAAAGTCACCAATGATGTCGGGAGTTAACCGTCTGTGAAAGTCGTTACAATGCTCCAACAGGTCAAATGGTGTGTCAAATACGACGCCTGGCGCCCTCGTCATCGGAATATTATTAGCATATATTGTTGCAAATGTATACCGAAATGCAGTTTTATAGTCGACATATAATAATTATTATTCATTTAAGGGAAATTAATTTTTATCAACCATATCATAAACAATAAATGTCATTCTCGTGATTATTTTTTCAAGCGTTTAAGAAATATGATTTTTAACAATTTATTTTAAGATAATGCTAACCATTATTACAAATCTTGTAACCGGATTTTTGGTAGAAAATTATCTAAGGTACGGCTGTGATTTTTTTTACACTGTTTTAGAATTTAATTATTCGGTACTACTTTAGTATGCGGTGTACCATCATCATGAGGTCTACAATTATAGTACATGCGGTCTACCGTACCGTAGTGTGTATAATTTGAATATCTAACGTTAATTAGATGAGCTTAGGTTAAGTTTGGTTAGATTATGCTGATATCGTACAAAGTTCGGTACACGAAAATGACGGTACCTAATCAAACTTAACCAAACGGTCGCTTCGCTCGCTAACCTCGTCTAACTAATATTAAATATACAATTTGCATATAATATCAGTTTACTATATAAAACAAATTAGGTGGGACGCTAACCGAGTGGGACGATGCTACTTTAGATCTCATGATGATGGAAAACCGCTTGCTTAAGCAACACTAATCATTCAGTACATATTTAATTATGTGTAATATATATTGTACCTAACACCGAATGCTGTGAAACTGATAAATATAATTTTTGTTCCTTGCGTGCGATACATGATTTTAACCCTTTTTTTGGAGCTGAAAATGAATATGAAATCAGAATCTTTCTATCACCCACCATTTTTGAAAAATGTTTAAATTTTAATTTAAGAATTTTTATCATTTTTCAACGAATACTTAGCATTTTAAGTTCCTCTATTATATTTATTGTTTAACTTTGTTAACATAATTTGTAACCTATAAATAAACAATACTAGACAAATAATTAAATCCTATCATAGTTACATATTATGACATCATATGTAATACTGACGAGTCAACCTTCATGGACAAGATTAATCATGTCTGTGCAGGTCAAAACATATAGTTGAAAACACAGCTGTGTTGTTTGTATTAAGCGCTGGACTTAGCAATGAATTAATTTTGTTCAGTCTTATTGCTGTCTTAAGTTTGTCAACAGTGCAGTGTCATAATGCCTCGAGATAGTGTAATAGATGTGGAAGCCTTTTGTTATGTATGTGGTAAGTTTACCGTAAAATCAAATAGAAAAAAACATTACGCCTTTAATTAAAAAAGCATATCATTTGTACTTTCAGTGTAAAATTGGTGATCAGGATGACACGGGTTCCTCATATAGTATGCACTAATTGTTCTGTATATTTAAGAGGATGGTTGAAAGGTACACGTAAGGTTTTGCCATTTGGTGTACCTATGGTTTGGCGTGAACCAAAGGATCATGTAACCGATTGTTACTTTTGTTTAACAACCGTGTCTGGAATTTCTAAAAATCTAAACATACTGTAAAATATCCTTCATTGCGATCTTCAATCAGGTCTGTACCTTACAGTGAAATTATTCCAGTTCCTGAGCTACCTGTGAATGTATGTTTCGAAAGCAGCGATGAAGAATCAGGCAGTACTGAAAAAACAACAATGATTTTGATTTTGAATTACCAATAAGCCATATCTTATATCACTAGGTGAATTAAATGACTTGGTTAGGGATTTAAATTTATCAAAAAATCAAGCTGAGCTGTTAGGATCTAGACTGCTCAAAATTTACTTAAAAAAAATACAAAAGTTTCGGGATTTAGAAGCCGACAAAAAGAACTTTCTCAGTACTTCTTTGATAAAAATAATTTGGTTTATTGCACAAATACTGATGAGCTTATGTTGCACGTAGGACAAGTTAATAAACCTGGAGACTCCGCCTTTTCATAGATTCGTCCAAATATAGTTTAAAAATGGTTCTACTACACAACGGTAACAAATATCCTTCCATACCAATCGCTTATGGTATTAATTTAAAAGAGACAAACGATGTAATGAAAGACGTTCTTGACAAAATAAATAAAAACCACAGCTGAACATATGTGGTGATTTGATAGTTATAGTTATTTTGTTAGGTATGCAGTTAGGCTAAGTACATGTGTTTTCTTTGCGAATGGGAAAGCCGAGGTAGGGATAAACATTATATTACCAAAGAGTGGAAGAAACGAGACAACTTAACTCCAGATGGGAAAAATATTATTCGTGAGCCCTTTGTTGAACCCAAAAAAATATTTTTATCTCCTCTCCATATTAAGCTAGAACTAATGAAAAATTTTGTAAAAGCAATGAAGAAGGATAATCCCGGATTTTTGTACATCAGGCAGAAATTTTCGAATATAAGTGAAGGAAAAATTAAAGAAGGAATACTTGTGGATCCTCAGATAAGTTGGTCAAAGATGATGTATTTAACTCAATATTAAATAATGTAGAAAGTTCATCTTGGGCTTCATTTAACGACGTTTGCAAAATTTTTCTCGACTAACAAAAATCCGACAATTACCACGATACTGTTAATCAACTTCTTACTTCATACAGAGCTCAGAGCTACGGCATGTAGTATGTCTTTGAAAATACATTTTATCTCTCACATTTGGATTTTTCCCGGACAACCTCGGAGACGTAAGTGACAAACACGTTTCGAACACGAACGTTTCCACCAAGACATTTGGGTGATGGAAAGCCGCTTTAAATGAAATACTAACATACTAGGCGATTACTGTTGTACATTAATTCGGGATGTGTCTGAGGCTATTTATAAAAGAAAAAAATCAGCGAAATAATTCTAACACAGGTATGGCCATGAAAAATTATAAATTTTACAGATTTTAACTACATTTTCCTATAATATTTTTTGATGCGTAATTTATATAAAACTAAGGGTGATAGAAAAATTGTATTTACAGATCTGTAATGTACGCAAAAAAGCAATTTAAGAAATGCTATCACACTAAGAGAAACATTAAAAAATTATTTTTTTTGTCTATCAGTGTAATTTTCATATTGCGGTTAATTCTGAACAAAATAAAAATTTTTCAGTCAACACATTACCCCTTTCCATTTTCATTCTTAATATTATTCTTTAGAATTTTTTTAAATTTTGATTTTTAAATAGATGACTCACTATTCTTAAATAAAACATAGCTAAATAAATTTTGTTAACTTAGCGCAGGATGTTTAAATGTTAATCAGTATTAATTTTTAGTAGGACAAAAAATTGTAGAATAATTGCCCGATATAATCTATAAAACTAAAAACAATTTTTTTTAGTTTAATTAAAATAAAATGTTGCTTTACCTCCAATACCCAAAAGGTATAATCTCTTAAATTTTGGACAACGCAAAAATTTAATTAAAGCACAAACAGATTTGGAAATCTGATATATGTTCAATTAGATTTATAAATTTTCTTAGGCCTATAACTAGTGCTGAGTGTCACTAATTAAATCAGTGGACTAAATTATGCCATTTCAAGTTTATAAACTTAGGGCTAGAATAAAGTTTTTAAGTTAAATACGGGGATTATGTTGCCGGGTGTAAATTTTATTCCGGAATCCCCTCTGATTAGGTATTGGTAAAAATAAATGTATATTTTTCTGTTTTTAAAAGAGATTTTGTCATTTGACAAAAATTCTTTTGACAAAAATCAATTAAATCGAAGATTAATTTAATTAATTATGGATCTTATATAATTATTAAAATTAATTAAGATAAAATAAGTAAAACTGTAACCCTTATGTGCAATTTAATCCTTCCTCCTTGGAGTGTAAGGAATGTAATGAAATCCCTCGTCTACCGCATAACAAATATATATGAAAATATATTTAGATTTAAAATTTCACGTAAAATTAAACAGTAAATTTCGAACTTTAATTTTATAATGTACGAGTATTAAAAAAAAATTAAAAGCACAAAACATGTTGCAACATTTTCATTAGGATTTTTTTATAATGGTTTTCTTAGAAGAATAGTTCCCTACACTCCCCTCTCTAGATGATATATTTTATCGATTATTTACACTGAAATAACAAATATTTTCAGAAATTTTTGTAGTCAATTTTATTTATAATTAGCTTAATATAAAACTATAAGTAAATATGTGGAAAGAAGTTTTACTTACAATAAATGTTTAGCAAGATAACTACAGAATTATTTTAGATCAACTTGTAGCACAGGCAATAGCTTGCTTACCAGCTACACCAAAAATCCGGATTTGATTCCCAGTCAGGATGTAGAATATTTATAACGAGTAAATATTAACATAGCCAAAATTGATAACTATAGTTGATGTGGTTCAAAAAAAATTATTCTTCAAATCCATAAAGTTGGGGGAGACTATAATTATATAAAATAAAACAAATAAGTTATTCAGAACGGAAGGGCAAAAATTTGATTCTCTTTATTCTGGATCAATGATCCCTCGTTATGCTATTATCAGGAAAGATTATTGTTCTATGCTTACAACCGTTAGGGTTATGGCAGTTGTTTTATATGCAAACTAAAATATTTAGTAGTAGTAGTAGTAGTAGTACCATCATTATTACAGAAATAATTATTTAACCTACAAATATTAATCAATTATATATTATTTAATTCAAATCAATGAAACTCCACCGGGTGAGGAGAGAAAGTCATTATCACTGACCATCTGTTATCGGTAACTATACTTGAATCTAGCTTGTATATAAACTACTTCTATTTGGATCTGAATGCTTTTTAAATTGTATACTTTAATCGACTGAATTCAATTTGTGACACATAACAGTAGTAATAGGCCTTAGAATAGTTATTAATCTAATTGAACATATATCTTTTTGTAAGGCACTGCTATAATAAAAAGATGAAATTTAAAATATATCGTGGCAAGTTCAACGCAAGAAGACCACCGACTTTTTGTTAATTTAAAGTGGTTTTAATATTTTAGTATTTTTTTTTAATTTGTTTAAATTGTTATTAATAGATACCGCAGATAAAGAAACGTCAACGTTCCAACTTGCAGTATCATAACGAACCATGCTTCTAACTTGCCCTGCTCAAATTTTTTTCGACATTAAATTGAATGTAACTTAAGAACTACTGAATTAATCTTCATAAGATTTCCACGTGCACAACTTCAAATACACTACTAAAGCATAGCTAAATCTTATTGAAATTGATCCATAATTTTGATGATTATTGAATCACAAAATTTTGTATACACAAAATTGTTGATTTCTTTATATATATATATAAAGAAATCCCAACATATGCGAAATTATTTTCGTATTCTTATATTTTAAAACGCAAAGAAAATTATTTTCACCTCCTACTCAAAACCATGCGACCGAAAGTAATACTTTGAAAAGTCGGTAAAAAAAATACTGTATATAATTGAAATTAAAAAACCTAATAATTTTTTTATAAAAATTCGATAAGATAAATTAAAGCTTAAAAATAATTTACATAAACTTTTTCTCTACATATAAATCAAACAAATAGAAACAATTGGTTTGACTTATAAATATAACTGAGCAACAATTAATGTCCCCATGGACCCTATCTATAATCCCTGTGTGTGAACACTAAACAAATAATTAATTATGGATCTTATATAATTATTAAAATTAATTAAGGTAAAATAAGTAAAACAATAACCCTTATGTGCAATTTAATTCTTCCTCCTTGGAGTGTCAGGAATGTAATGAAATCCCTCTTCTACCGCATAACAAATCTATATGAGAATGTGTCTAGATTTAAAATCTTACTGATTCATCAGATTTCCAGTTAAATAACATTAAAATATAGATCTATTTTCATATTACAAAATAAAAGTAAATCTATGGCAAAAATGTTTACATAAAATAAAATTACCGCACTTTAAACTACTCTGGATAATTGTAAATTGCAAATATTAAATTTTCTGCAGTGACAATACCTACACGAAGAAAATATTTAGTTACCTTTTTTATACTCGTATATTGCTTTGGCATATTGCATCATTTTTTTCAGATCATAAGCTACGTACTGTAGAAGGTTTATACCGTAAAATGTTTCTTAACAAACAACATTTTATTTAACCATCGGTCTAGTTTCTATTTTCTTTGAAAGATAAACGTATTGATTCGCAATGAAATTTAATTTGTATTCTGTTTATTATTATTTTTTATTATCTATAACTTTTACTTTTTTTTCTTTTTATTGATCGTTGGAAATAAGTTTACAGTAAAATAACGAAAGTAGAATAATTCTTTTAAAATTCATTTTAAACAAACATATCACCGTTTTGATATTCATAAACAAAACGTAGTAATTCATTTGTAAAATTACTCTAACAAAAATTAAAATCATATAAAAAAATTGGTTATATTAATATTATTTGAGAAGCAATTGTTATATCTGACAACATTCATAAAAACGGAGATGTATTTTTTTTAAATGTCCGTTAATAAATGCTGCCGCGTCTCGTTTGTGCTTTTTAATACTTTTTTTCGTAAAATGACATTAAAGAGACAGATAAATAGCTCTCACTCACTCATTCCCTTGTTTCTTTTCCCTTCTCTCTCTGTCTCTCTCTTAATTGTTTGTAGCTTGCTTTGCAAGCATAGCACGGCATGCCCTGTGGGCAGCAGATCATATATAATTGAGTTTTTACTGCAGAGACAGACTAATTTTCATCCTGACTTTACACAAGTTAATTCAAAAACGGTTCACCCAATCTTTCATACATTGTGTTTTTAATATGTTTTCCCCCTATTTTACCCTTTCAACAGGCGGTTTTTACAGAGTATTTAATGAGTCGGATCTTGTCAGAGAGAATTTTTATTTACAGTCTCACTCGACCGCGGACAAAAAATGTCAACCCCTTTACTGACCGAGCCGATATGGCGCCCCACGAACACAAGATATTAATTGGGTTTTAAAAAAACGATGAAAAACAAACATTCCCTTTTCCATTTTTTTAACGTTTCATGTCAAGAGGGAGTGAAGGCTTAATGAAAGGGGTGGCTCAGTACTCACCGTTACCTCGTTAGTAGGATGCTGTAATTCGTATGAGCTGTTGAAAAATAGGGGAGTTCCCGTACATTTTTACCATTTTATTGTTTAATCTTTTTTATTTGTCACCTCAATTATGATAGACGCTAGTATTTTTCATATTTCTAACTGTTGAATGTCACGATATCACCGACTTTAATTGATTGTACAAATGACAATTACGTCATTTTACTGATCAAGGGCATTTGTTTTTACTTATGTAATATTTTTTTCTTAGAACAATTATTTTTTACTTCCTGAAATATATTTTACGATATGAATATTTACGGTGTGATACGGTTTCTAACCACAGGAAATAAACAATATAAAAAAGAAGATAAAAACAAAAATGAATTTAAAAGTGAAGATAGAACCGATTCATAATTTCATTATGTAATTTACGTTTTGATAATAAGTTTAAATAAATAATGATAGGTTTATAAATATAATAATAGAATATTAGTAATTTGGCTCGTTTTATTAGGAAATTAACATCAAATTAAAATTGATTAATTAACATAAATCATAAACACAAACGTTTTCTTTACACACTTTTTCATAATCATTTAAACAAGTTAAAAAATATGGGCTTTTATTGTTCATAACGATCCAAATGTTTTAAATAATATAAACCCGTAATTCAAAATAGACATTAAATAAAGAAAATATACTAATAAACAATTTCAGATAAGGATTTTCATTTTACCACTTAACTCTTATTAGTTAAACTTAAAATCATACAAAGACGTGTGTTTAAAGACATGAATAGATGTTAGTATAAAATATCGAGGCAACATTGGTCTGTACATTTATACCACATACACTGGAACCATTTTGCCCGAAATGACAGTTGCAGAAATAACCAGCCCCATGGCATATGGATATTTTAGATTTCACAATTTTTTTTTTCTGACAACGAACTTGCAATCAGTGAATAAACCTAATAAACCTAAAGAAAAAAATTGTTTTTTCTCACACATAGGCTACCTCTTGTTTCATACGACGATATCTTTATCGAATATTCTGTTGTTGCTTTATGATCAGTTTTCAGTATTCATAATGACCTTCAGTATTTAAAGGTGTACAGAAGAACTACAGAATGAGTGAAAAAAGAGACTGCGATCATTCACTGATAAAAACAAGTTACGTGTAATTGTTACGGACAAGAAACATGGAAATCGTATTACAGGAAGAAAATATGTTATAATTCTGCTTTCGTAAGTGGAAAAAGAAATAAAACGAATTTCTCGTAGTCAAAAAAAATAAGACAGCATTTCGAGGGAAAGACACGAAATATCACGAATTAGAGAAAAACTTTCAGCTGTATGAAATATACGTCAATTTTTTAAAGAAATTTCTGGAGAAATGTGTCAGATGAAATCCCAGGAAATCGCAAATGGAATAAATATAAGTAAGGATGAATTTAAAACTAGTCTTAACTGAGTACGACGATTTCTTTGCTGACATAATTTTACTATTCAAGAAGGTGGACAATAGCACAGCGACTACCAGAAGCATACGATGATAAACAAACACAGTTTTAAAGAATGTCATAAAGTTACAAAAAAGAAACAATTATTCCCTAGATTAAATTAGGAATACAGACTGGACACCAATGAATTTAAAACATTACCGTCAACAACATTTGAATGTGAAGGTGCAAAGATTGTTCATATACTAACTGTCAGTTATGCAAAATAACATTGCTCGGTGATGTTGACATTATTTCCTAAAGGGGAAAAATTATCCCCACATGTAATTAAAAAAAAAAAACATCCACCGTAAGGTGAAAAATTTTCACCCTGTATTAATAAAAGCACAAGAGAAGGGAAGTATGAAGAATGAATTAGTACTGGACTGGATTAATACGTCTGAGAGCGTTGATCAGGTGGTTTTATGTTGCATATGAACTTATGTATGAAAATTAAATATTTTGCTCCAGATGAGGTGATATACAATGACCCTATCAAGAAAGGGATTAGTCGGCATGTTGTCTTATGAGCAGCAGTTTACAACCTCAATTGATTGGCAATGTTGTTAGTCTCGTTACAGCTCTATCCCTCTTCGCATTAGTAAATGTAGTGACTATTTTTAAAGATTTTTTTTAAACGCTACACCATTCTCTTCCTAATAATAATTATTTATTTTATATTTTCTTATTCGACTAAAACCTGTTATTTTTTTAATTAAGAAATAAAAATCCTGACTGAAAAACTTCTTCTTAGAAAATGATCGATAACTAGATCATGATATAAAGCAAGTTGTTAAATTTTTAAAATTCATATTTATCAAGAAAGATGTAGCTCTCCTAGAATGACTTACCAAATGGCACCTGAGGTCGAGTTATCATAATTTCATAGCCAAGAGGTCTCACAATTTAATTTTGAGTGATCTTTTTTAAGAGGCCTGCCATCGACAAAAAAATTACCAAAACGAATGAAAATTTTAAAAAACAAAAATCTTCTCTTTTAAAATAAATTTTCTATATTTTTTACGGACTTATTTTGAAATGTATAAACTCGGAAAATAGTAGAAATATAAAAATAGGCCTATAAACCACATTTTTATTAAAATATTAAGGCGTGTTTTGGTAATTAAGCAGTTTTTTTTTTTAAATACAACCTAAAACGAAATAGGCTTAATTCAATCTGTTTTTTGCATTTTATATCCTTTGTTTATGAAATTATATCATCTCAAACTCAGGTATATTCTTTTTTTAGTTGGACTGTAGTATTTTTCCTTAATTAATCCTTTTTTCCATTTTTTTTATGCAAAAATATAAGAAAATTACTTTGAAGTCTTCAATGGTTTTAAAGATACCTTATAACAATTATATAATTTTAAATTTTAGCACTAATTTGGAAAGTGTACTATATCTAAAGTTTAATAAATCCAGGAATATTGATGTTAAAAGTTTTTTGAATGTAAAGTGAAGCTGATAAAATCTGTTTAAAAATTATTTGTTTAGTATTTCTCCACAGATATTAAAAATTTATTTCAGAAGCAAATTAAATAAAAAAATAAAACATAATTTTTCCAATTGCCGGGTGCAGTTTTTATTTTTCATGAACTTTGATAAAGAATAAAATGTTTTCTGAATTTTTTATTGATGATGTGAGTTAAAATGAAACCTCGCAACTAAAATTACATCCAAAATGAACGGAACTTATTTCAAATAGATTTGATAAATAACCTTATATCTACGCTTTACGAATCAAATTAGAGATGTAACTGTACAGGACACGCAATTCATGTTGTCATATATTGTAAAAAGAAATGTCAGTGTGGTTATACTTTTTATAATGGTTTCCGTTGAGAATTTTAACTCGCATGATGTGTACCTTTCAATGAACTTAAAAATTGTGTACAATTTTTATTTATTTATTATTATTTTGATTGTTTTTTTTTTTTTTAGTGCTGGTTAACATAGAATAGTTTATTATTTCTTGAATGATATTATTATCCGCTTAATCATCAGATTACAACTTCTACACAAAATATTCTTTTGATTATTAAAATTTAACAAATAATTAATTAAAAATAATCTGAGAATAAAAATAAACAATATCAGTTTAGATTTCTACAAAGACTACGTAAATATATTCCTCCATCCCGTAGATTATTTCTAATGAGATAAATAGTATAAGTTATTGTAACTACATATTATTCCAGGAATATTTTTAATTTTCAACAGAACAGGAAGCTGATATATTTCCTGTTAGATCTACCATAATTTCTCGGAACTCTATCATCTGTTTTCGCGGAATACCGGTTAAGAACAACTGATATGAGAGAATATTAAGAAAAATAATATATACTCCCTATTACCAAAGAAATAACAATTGATAAACTTAAAATATTTTTACAAAGTTATTATCAGTAAAATAAAAATAAAAAAAACACGTCGAAAAGCAATACTTATGTTTTTCGACTTATTCTACTAACCAAATTTTCTGAGTAAATAGAAATTAGAATTTTTATATACAAACTTCGCAGTATTAGACAAATTATTTTTAATTACCCCCTCATATTTTACTTCTTGTACAAAACACTCTTCTGTAATAGAAAAATTTTCAGTTTTCTGAACAAAAGTAGAATTTAATAAAAACCATTTTCCCAGATTGCTTACTTATGATCCTACTAATCATACTAATGAACCTACTGATTAATGGATAATAAACTACAAAGGAAACGCATCTTAGGAAGACGAAGTAAAAGTTAAACACCTAAGCAAGAACAGCAACTTAATCAATGAAAGTGAAGAGGAATAAATTATTCTTTTTTTTCACTTTATATGAACATAAAGACCTAATCTTACTGAGAATTTAAAAACCTAAAACTAGAATGATTTTGGATTTTGCAGTTTTTCTCTGAAAGTAATGAAGACAGTGTTATTGAGCCATTGTTTCAGATTAAACATTATATAAAAAAAACATTAGTTTGTTGTCATAATTTATATTTCTAGAATTTTTGTTAATATATTTTACAGTTTGCTTTCAGTTGACTCCCAAGAATTTTACTCCAGGTGTAGCGGTAAAATTATGAGAATAATCATGTACAATTTTGTACAAATATTTTACCATCAATAATTATATAAAGTTTAAAAATAAATAAATATATAATTAATAAAATAAAATTGTACAGTATAAAAGTATTATAATATTATAACATATTTCAAATATCACACACAATTTTATCTAATTTTTTAAAGGGGATTTTATTTTGTCTTCTATTATTACGTATCATTGTACACTAATAAACGAACTACTGAAAAGCAAAACCAACAAAAATGCATAAAATCCTACAATTATCTAATTTGTTTGCTTATTATAAAAGCTACTACTTCAAAACTCGTTGGTGAACTTTGCCTTATTTAAAAACCCATATTCAATTTCATCATCAACTTTAAAAATACAACAAGCATTTCATTAATATTTCCGTATTAAGAAAATAATTAATTCTTAATTTTCGCTGATACAGCATTATCGCGATCACATTATTGGGGTAATTTCTTCGTTTAATGGACAATATACATGCAAGTATAAAGACTGAAGATCCGATGTAATTATTTTATGAAAATAATTTTGTTAATGAGATAAAAACTTGAGTTAATATTTTCCTATACCGTAAAACTAGTATAAAATAATTTTATGTGTTTCTGTCTTAATGTAAGCACTTTTTATTTTTATTATTTTATTCAAATAATGCCTTTTGCTAGAATATATAGTTAAAATATAATAATTCAAAAAGTATTCAGAGCAATATATCTGTTCATACTCTAATAATTCGTTAATTATCGAACTAAATAATTCCTGGAATAAGTTAGGACTGCAAAAATGGTTCAAAATACATTATGTACCGAATATTTCTAGTTATCTTTTTCCGTCTAAACTTGATCATTGAATTTAATTATAACCCAAGTACCAAACTAAACTGGTTACAGACCGAATAAATAATTTAAAATAATCATAAACATGCCAATAAAAAAAATATTCAATCTAAAATATAAATAATATTATCTTAACTTTTCAGAGATTTGAATGGACGTACTGCAAAACTGTTTGTTAGAAATGGTATTAACAAATTATTTAATGCTACGTCAGTATCGTGCTATTGTTATCGTGTGATACTTTTAAGAAGATACATTATTATCGATTTCACAATATATATTGATCGTTCATTAATTTATGATTCTAAATGTAGATATTGCATTTGATGTTTTTGAAGACTACTTTTTTGAAATGCATTCTAGCAAAAAGCATTATTTTAATTTGGTTTTTAAAAAAGAGCTACTTACATTAACCATACAAACACCTCAACCTATTCTTTTACAAATTCTATGTAAGCTAAAAAGTATACAAATAGCTAATAGAATTTTGATGTATCATTATTATATTTCTGTTTAAAAAAAAATCCCTTTCGGCATGACGGAAGGCTGAGGTAGATTTCACCGGTGCTAAGTAGGGGATAAAAAAGATTTCCACCTTAAAGTCCAGAAAACTTAAAATTTACTCAATACGGCAATGGGTTGCATGTCAAAAATTTTTTCCCATAATCTTACAATCCCAGTAATATTTTGGTCATCCCTTGCCGTCAGGGTTGGTCATATCAAAAACTGTTTCAGACAAAGGTTTTAGGTAATAATCAGAGAACGAACGACAACTTCAAACCGATTCGATAATGCGCTTATTAAGGGAGGTATGATTTTTTGTCTTCGAAACCCAATTTTTTCTACCGCGTGGGCCAATGGTTGGTGATATCAAAAAACTTTACTTTTATAAGTTTTAGGCCCTTATTCAAAGAATAGTAGGAACTTTAAACAAATTCGATATTTTACTTAATAGGAAAGTTATAGCGATAATCTGTTTTTTTTTTCGAAAAAGCTCTCCCATTTCCACCCCCATGGTCCGATTTTACCCATTAACAAACTCGACCGAGATTTTGGGTCTTCCTATTTCATGTATTAAATTTGAAAGTGATTGGCAAAAAATTACGGCAGTTATCGTGTCCAGAACAAAATGAATATATATATATATATATATATATATATATAAACTTTTTGACTGACGGTGGTTTTGGAATCTGGGGGATGTGAAACGCGAAGATATGCCGAAACTTTCCGGAATTCGAATTATGGTACCCATTACAATAGGTGGCTTTCTTATGAAATCTATCTAAAAATTACCGGTTCTAATATATCATTAGTTAGGAGACAGACCTTAGACACATCAATGGTGGCCATGAAAATTTATTGTACAAAATATTCTATTTATAATAATTCAGAGCTGAAAAATTTCATAACTTTAGGGTTAATATAAAATTGACACAAATTAACCTATTTTCCAAGAAAACATATCAAAAGACAATATTTAAAAAAATGAATACTCACAGACTTCTGGACTTCTACTTGATAAAAAGAAATACTTTTTACAGGTTTTTTACGATCATTATGAGTGCAAATTACACAAAAATGAACACAGAAATTAAAAATTTTAAAGAAAATACTTTTGAAACACATAATTTTCTTATAAGATTTATATATATCTGGATTAAAAAAAAAATTCCAATTAATACTAAAATGAATTATGAAAGAACTGTTAGATGAAACATTAACTTTAATTTAGATTAAAGTTAATTTATTACTTATTTCATCAGTGAACAAACTAGTTTTTTTTTTTTTTTTTTATTCTTTTAGGAAGTATTTTAATAAAAATATATTAACAAAAATAAAGCAAATAGAGGTTTAAAATAACTTTTTTACAGTTTATTTATTTGATGTTACGAGCAAGGGTTCGATTAAAATCTTTATCTAACAAATTTAAAAAAAAATTACACCTTTCCTGATTAATTTGGTTGCTAAGAGATAGATCCCTTGAATTTCTGAATTCAGTTATAAACAGAATATGAATGCAGGTAAAATGTTTTTGATGGCCAGTTACCAATTTGTATTTTATTACATTAAAATTTATCTTTTTAGTCTTTTTTACGATGTGCTATTACAATTCCTTGATTCCAGAAAAGTTTTGCGTTGTTCCTCAAAAAGGAGGCAACTCATAGGTATAATAGGCCCTAGCCTATTTTGAAACTCTAATTTGTATCTATTGCAGAGTTCTATGTGTACAATTTTTGCCACGTTGTTGAGCCTCCTGTTATTATTATTTATTTTATTTTTTTTATTTATTATTATTATTATTTTAGCTGCTAGAGAGGTATTTTAAAATCAATATAATTTAAAAAATTTTAGATTTAGTTTTATAAAAAATAAGCTTCTTTAAGTATAACAAAATTTATTCTTTAAATATTAGGAAACTGGTCAAATGTAATTCAGTTTTGATAGTGACCGAAATTGAAGTTTAATAATAATACTATAAAAGGAATATTGAAGTATAGTATTAAAACAAATAAGATAGTAATATAAGCAAGTAAATAACATAAAAACATAAATTTTTTTAACATCTGGTACCGTTGGTATTATAAAATTTATATAAAATAGTTACCAACAATTGTGAGTATTGACTATCCAATCACTTTCGGATTATTCCTCCATCATCAGGGATTACTGATTAATTATGAATTTTATAGTTGTGCATATAAATTTTTATAAATGGGAATTAAAATAAAATTTAAGATTATTATGTTTATAACAGTTGTTTGTCAATAGTTAAAATAAGTCAACGTTAAAAACAAAATGTCTTATCAGTAAGATATTTACAACTGCTAATACTGACAATAATAAATGAACATAATATTAACACAGTTAATATATGAACATATATTAACTATTCAAGCTCTTTCAGAAATAATCTGAAAGAGCTTGAATAGTCAATACTGTTGGTAAGTGGATACTCTATTTTTATATTAAAAAAAAACAAAAATCATTCAATTTTATGTGATTTAATCATTTTTCATACGAAATTTCAAAAAGGGCTAGAAAATAAACTGCAGTGTTCTAAAACTATTATCCATAGCTCTGATGTTATGCAATATCTAGTAATTATGTTATTAATCGTACCATAGGTTAAGTTTACCTCAACTAAACGACATCCAAATATGTGTAACCGATTGCCTTGTGGAATAACTTACAATTCTTATTTAGTATCTGGAAATTATATCACTTTAGTGTATAATATTTCTAACACTGCTCTTTTGTTCTTCCACTTTCTTCGAGTAATTGTTATCTATCTTACATTTAATATGTTATTACTTTAGAAAGCTGCAGATATATATAAGTAGATTTTGGTTTCACAAATCGTTTATTTAAAATCGGTTCTGACTAATAAACCACAATTAAATTACATTATAAAAAAAGTACGTCAAGGTGGGTTTCCAGTAAAGATCCTCAATAAAGTGTTTATATAAATACACACTACATATATGCAAAAATCTATATAAATAAACACGCTTGCATTAATTGGTATCATCACAAAGACACAAGAGATCACAATAGTCTAGATGAAAAACAAACCAAAAGAGAATCCACAATATTGTTAAATAATAGATAAAGAAAAGCAAAATAGTAGCATAAACAAGTTCAAGGAAAGAAATATAAAGACGCTAGGCTCCTCACAAAGGTACAGTAAAAACGTTTATTACGTGCCTGATATCGAACCAATTCAAGTATCACTGTGATATCCCAAGTCCAGCATGTGTTGACGTTTCAGTCGCCGGATCAGTGTTATCCAGAAGATTAACTGCTAGAAAGTTCACATGACTGTAAATAAACCGCTGTCTGTAAGTTAAACCGAATTGATCTCGTCACGTACACAAAGCAAAGGTAACCCGTGAATTTTCTCATTCCAAGCAAACCGTAGTGCCTCTGCAATGGATCTTGCCAACTTGTTCTGAAAAGTTGTATAATTTCATCGTTACTTTTGCGCGTCGTTCCCCATATCTGTATGCTATTTTATGTCCAAACCGGTTTTATAATTACTTTCAAAATAAAAGATTTACTGGATAACGACAGGTGTGAGTTCCTACCTAGCAACCAATAAAGACTCTTATACTTGGTGTAAAATTGCTATTTTTTTCTCTTTCACATTAAACCACGATAAAGATGAAATCCAAGATACTGAACACGTTAGAATGAGGGATGACGACCCTGATCATGAGGGATGAACTTTAGGACGGCCCCCCTCTTCAATTCAAACATAATATGACTTGACTTAATCGGATTTACTTTTATCCTCAATTTTTCTTGCCACTTCCCGATCAGGTCTAACAACGATTGCAGCTTCGTAGAGGCCATGCAGCTCTGTTCGTGCGATTTCTTGTCAACGGCCAGGTTCGCTATATCGTCAGCAAATTAGGCGACGGTGACATCTTCCAGAACTGGAAAGTCCGCAGTAAAAATAGTATATAGAATTGATCGTATGACAGAGCCTTGGGGAACTCCTGATTTGATATCAAAGAACTCAAATATTTCACCGTTGTATGTGACCTGGCTGAATCGTTCATCCTGATATTTCGGTAAAATTAAATCGAATGGTTGAGAAAGGTTGCGTTTCAACTTATGAAGCAGAACAGGGAGTCAGACCTTGTCAAAGGCCTGCTGCATATCCAAGAAAGCCGTTGAGTAGAATCTCCTTTCTTACAAGTACTGTGTTATGACATTAATATTTTCGTGCGATTGCTGAATGGTAGAATGCCTCCTCTAACCCACCGGGCTGGTGTAGTGGTTAAACTCGTAAAGAGTCGAAACAAAAAAGAAAGAGAGAGAATGCCCCCTCTGAATCCAAATTGATGGTGAGGAATAACTTTCTCCTCTTGCAATATCGGCCACAGCCTTTGAAGAAACAGTTTTTCAAGTAACTTTGACAGAATAGACAGGAGGCTTAATGGTCTGTAGGAAGACACCTCCTACGCAGGTTTACTCCGCTTCGGAATCATGATTACTTTAAGACACTTTCCATTCTGAAGGGAAGTTTATTACATTTCTATACCATTAATCCAAAGGTAATTGAAAAGTAAAAAAGGACGTAATAAAAGTTTAGTGTGATAAAAGAGTTAAATATTTGGAATCTATTTTACCTGTTTCTTGTTTTATGGTATTTTGTAATAAAAATATATAAAAATTAAAAGTTTTTTTTTTATTACAAGAAAAATAAAGGTACAGTAATTTTAATACTGTGTTCGTAAAATATAACAAACATGAAATTTTTTATAAGTAAATACGTTAATGTATGTCTTAGGATCTAATAATAGATATTTGTGCACGAGTAAGTGATAATATGAGTTTATAGCAACATTTGAAAATCATTTTTCCCTGTTTGTTGTTTAAAAATATATAGCTTCCCAAATTGTAATTTATGAATTAAGTTAAACTTAATTTGTATAAAAAAAGTCACTCACCTAATATTAAGTAGTTTGTATGAAAAAATAATATAGGCTAATGTTTAATTATAGTTGCACCATGTCGATTTTGCCAACTATGTGCAATACATCAATTTTCACATTATTGAATTGCGTGAAACGAACGGCGAAATATTAGAAAAACAAAAATAATATTAGGTTCTAAGACAAAAAAATTAATATCAAAAAATTGTGAACATTTAATTAAATTAAATAATAAAATTCCTACTAAGACGTCAAATTTATTTCATAAACACAGTTATATTTATTCCACAAAAAGATAAAACAATGTAGTAACAAAAATGTGAGTAAAGAGTATATAAACAGTACGACAATATTTTTTATAAATATAAGGCAAACTAAAATTTCTTGATTTACTGGTATTACAGTAACATTTTTATTGTTAAATTCATAGTTCTTATTCTTGGTTTCAATTAATTAGTTCATTATTCGTACTTTTAAGGTACCAATACAAATCGTTGTCATTTACAGGTTTTATGTTTTGGATTTAATTTTTTTTACTGCATTTCATATTAAAAAACATTTTCTCTAAAAAAAAATTTCTTCGATCCAAGAAATTAAACCCGCGATCGGTAAACCGCAAAAGTGAAGAACAAAAATATGTTTATTTACATAAATAAAAAAATAAAAAATAATATTCCCATTTTGATTGCTTTGTAAACATGTTCTGAATACAAATTTTTTTACTCTATTTTTTAAACATAATATATTTTTAATATGAAATGAATTTATTAATAATAATTACTAGGTTATAGAGAATAAACATTTAGTATTATTAAATTAATTTACTAAAATTTATAGTAAATTACTATGCTATTTTCTATTACATTTTTAAAAAATATTATTTAGTTTTAAAGACATTTAATTCTACGTACAAAGAAGAGTACTGTTTCACTCTATACATAACCTACCATACTACCTAATATAAGATATAACCTTAATAAAGAAACAAAACAAATTTAAAAAAGCAAAAATAGATGATAATAATAATAATAGCTTATTTTGTTATAAAACAATAAGAACAAAACTTTACCTAATATTTTGTAAAATTTTGACTACTTTAAACGAACGGTAAATGAATCATCTCCTCTGCGTAGGTTGAAATTTAAATGTGTATCCCATGACCTAAACAGCCGAAATAAAAATTCAAAAATGTTTGCATAGTTAACTCAAAATACTCGAAGTGAAATATTAAAAATCGTTTAAGAACATATTTTATGTTCTAAATTCATTCCCATATTTTTATCTCTTAAATGATAATACGTAAAAAGAAAAAATTAAAATGATGATACATCACAGTGAACGTATCATTATTATGTTTGTCCTACGTTTTCCATCCAGTGTTAACGTAAATGGCACTTCATAACTTCGAAAAAAGTTGAATTTTTTTTTTTTTTTTTTTTAATTAAATTTGACCTAATAACAATACATTTTGAGTTTCTTGAATGTTATCGTGAAAAAAATTGTTCTTAAAAAATATATATTTTTAAATATGCTCCCTAAATTCTTGTTCTATAATGTTCAAATTTTATTGGGAATATATATTTTACCGTCCGAAATCAGATAAAAATCTATATGCTATGAGAAGTGTATGATAACTGTAAGAATAAGAGATATGAAAATCAAAAATTATACACAAAAAAATTAGTAGTTTTCTTCAAATAAAACTTGTCCCCTTTTTTGTTAATTTTTTTTAATTGATTGTTATGTACAATAACATTTTAATCATGATAAGATTAATTTATTTACTGTCTTCTACTTCCTTGTTCGAAGTAAAGGCAGTATTGTGATCGCGAAAAATTTTGGTTATCAGATTTCAAGGGAAATATCCATTTAGACCATCCTTGAATCCATTTTGACTAGCTTGACAGCTTTGCCGTGGCGTCTTTATGAACTTATGTATGTATATATGTATGTTTCTCGGCATAAGAAAAAAACGATTAGCCATAGTATGTTGAAATTTAGGATTTAGAACTGTTGTAACATATGTTACAACAGTCCTAAATCAAAAGGGGACCTTTTGATTCGACTTTTGGTCTACTGGACCAAAAGTGTCCAAAAAGTCAAAAATTCCAAATTATTTGGATTTTGGACTTTTTCTTAGCTGCAGTAATAAGCCCTCATTGAGATCTTTTCAACAATATATCACAAATGGTACTAGTTTCATTGGTTTCAGAGTTATAACCAAATGAAACTTTAATTAATGAAATACTTGGATCTTACAAGGGAAGTCACATCGGTTTGAATCAGATTTTATCTCCTTTTTCATTATTTTTAACTTTTTTAAATTAATTTTTTAACTCTTTTTTTAATTAAATATATTTATTTATTAATTTATTAATCCGTGATTGTAAAAGAAAAAATTACAATAAATAATTATTCAATAATAATAATAAAAAATGAAATAATCAGTAGTTATTAGTGAAATAAAATTTTATGTACTTTTAAAAACTTGTAATTTAATAGGCAATATTACATACGTGGGTAGAGTTCGTGAAAATCTGATTTTTTTAATACTAATTTAAAATAATAATTTAGAATAGTATTGTGTTTGGATTTTCTACTTTAATTTCTGTTTAATTTTATTTAATTATTCTGGAATTTATGTTTAATTTTATGTACATTAAAGCTAACTACAGAGTGACTGAAAAATAGACCATCATAAAAAACTTTATACGATAAATTAGAATTCAATAAGTTATTAATGAAATAAAATTTTATGAACTTTTCATTTTTTTAAGAATGTATATATGTAATTTAATAGTCGTACAAACAAGTTATGTGGTATCCAATCAGATTTTTTTATATTTTTATCCATAAACCAAACAGCTGAAGTTCTTACCGAATTTCAGTTAGTCTCGATTAATTGTAATAATATATATGTTTAAAATTAGGAAAATATGCAAAATCTAAAATAACCAGCAATTTCTAAGTTCACAAATCTCTATTTTTTATATATATTACTTTTTTAATTTTACTTCTTTGTTCTTTTATAAAGATTTTTTCCAAAAAACATTTGCAATTTTCAGCCCATTTAGGCTGTTAGTAATTAATAAAAATATGCTAGTCAATATAGAAGCAGGCCATCAAACGTTGAACTATTAATCATTTATCATAGCATCAGCAAACGTTTAAATAATAAATAATTTTGATTTCATAACAATTTATTTAAACCTTATTTCAGAGTAATAAAAATAGTGAACATTTTTGTTAATTTTTTAAACAAGTTACATTTAACACTTTCCTGTATTTTTACTGTAATTCCTAATAAAACTTATAATGGTGATTTGTATGTAATGTGGTGCCGATTTTGTAAGAATATAAGTTTTATATAAAACTTGAAAGTATTATTTAGAATTCGGGACCACAGATTTCAGATTATTAAACGGAGAGCTATAAACTGAGAAGGTTGAAAGCCATTACTATTACTTTTACTGGTAGGATCCCAAATTTTTGCCGTACAATTATTCTGATTTAAGATGTTAATTGTCGATTGACAATCTTCTAGAGTACGTTTGAGAAGAGTACTTCCGATGTAACTGTAGAGGAATTATATTCTTTGAAAAGATGTTTGACGTTTTAATTTATTGTGAGGTAACGAATCTAGTTGTTTTCAAAGATCTATGAAGAAAATTATAGAATAGGTTTATTTTCTAAAATATATTAAAAATAAAGTTTCTCAGCAAAGGGTAAATGCCGCATGTATTAGTTATTTAGACAGCAGTGTAAATCAAAATAAATTCATTATTTTAATAATTAAAAATAATTATTTTTAATATTTCTCTAATAACAAAAAAATTATCAGGAAAAGCGGTCGAAAAAAGTTATCTAATAGAATTTCCAATATTTTTAACTACTTTTTTTAGTTGGAGTTCATCAAAGTTTGAATATAGGCATATCTATTTTCACAAAAAAAAAACTGATTTCAAATTAGTAAAATATCCTTTCCACTAAAACCAACTTCAAGAAACAAACGGCCGAAACTTTCGATTGTGAGTAAGTTATATCTTTAAAATAGATAAATCACATTTGGAACAAATTTACGAGAATCCGTGACAAGTGATAAGAGGGTGAAAATTGCTTTCCCGATATTTTTAAATCAAAATTTTTAAAGTTCAAAATTCTGAATTTTGAACGTGGCTATTTTTTTGCCTTGAATAAGAAAATTCAATTATCTCAAATACTTTAGGCTAAGGAAAACAAATTATGGGTTTCCAGGATAAACAATTTTTTTTAAATCAAATTTATTTGAAAATCTAATGAAAATATTAAAAAAACTTTTGAGTGAGGGACTACATTAGAAAACGAATAATGTTTTAAACAGTTGATGGGTGAAAAATGAAAATGAACATGTAAAAAAAGATTTTTTCGATTTTCAAATATTCTAAGTTTTTTTATGAATACGTAAGGAACCGAAATCTAAGGGTATAAACTTTGGAGGAACACCTATCACGAAAAGCGGCAGGAAACCTGGATAAAGTCTTGTTTTTATGTAATAAAAACAAGAATATGTAATAAATTACATATTCAACGACAAATAGATAATAATGAAAACCCGCATATTTAACTTTAAAGCATGTTCTGTGATTAAGTTAGTACTTATAAATAAAAATAAAACAAATTTTTTTTTTTTAATTATTATATTGTGTTAACTTAATGTCATATGCTCACATTGTGATATTAATTAATGCGTATTTAAATACTATAATTTAAATAATATTAAAATTTACAGATTCAGTTATTTAAAAAAACAATATGCTTTTTAAAGTGGATAAATTGTTTATTAACATAGGTTTTATTTATTTATCTTTTTGATACAAAATATCCTTTCTATTTATTAAAATAAAAGTTAATAAAAAAAATTTGATTATTTCACTTCTTATCAAACTAAATAAGTTTGTTTTGTACAAACTTCAATTAAAATGTATATATGTGTGTGTGTATAAAAAACACACACACACAATAATATAACAGTGATAAGTGATTATTGAGTTCAGTATCTCTAATAACAGATGGGAACAAGATTCGCAAGAAGACCGAACAGAAACCAGCGAAGGAAACCGCAACCTGAGTCGACCGCATTTACCCGCCTTGGTTTTACCTCACCACCACCAACCAACTCCACCACTACAACTAACGCTCTACTATTATCCACTCATGCCCCCCATTTAACACTTACTGATTTCTCTTAGCTATTATTAAAAAAATATATATGATTAACTAAGTATGCTATTAACGAATTTGCATGTAATATTCATTCTAATTTTTTCAAAACACAAAAAATTAAAAATATTGAAATTTATAAATTAAGTTATGTAAAGCAATAGTATCCATTTTAAAGTGATATAATTGTTTATTAAAACATTTTTTCATTAATTAATTTTTTGTTACAAAATTTTCTTTCTATTTGTTTTTAAGAAAGTTAATTAATACAAAAAAAAATTTATTATTTAATTTTGATCGATCTAAATAAGTTTGTTTTGGATAAGCCTCGATTAATAATTATAGAATCGTTTACTTTAATGGTCAATCATCTTATTAGTAGTAAAACGAATATTTGAAATAAAATAAACTACAAAAATCGCATTTCAAAAGAAGATAATGAAGATATGTAATACTGAACGTATAAAGCAAATAAATAATTATTTGCTTTATAAGTTCAGTATTATAAAGATACCTAATTTACAATTACATCGTAAGTTGAATTTATTATTTTAAAAATACCAAGTATGTTCGTGATTTAAAGCAAGAACAATAAAAACCAATTTATATTTATCAAAATTTAACTTCTCAAAAAAATGTTCAACAAAAAATAAGTAATAAAATTTCATGCTTACGGAAAGTAAATGTAATAATAATAATAACAACAAAAAAAACAATAAAATTATATGTAAAGCTTTTTAACATTAGTAATATTATTTTTTTAAAAACTTGAGGATTAAAAGATTTCAAGTTTTAGATAATTCTTAAAGATTGCTTCAAAAGAAACTAATATTATTTTATTCTAGATCATATTAAAAACTGATATTGAATAAAATCTTATTAGAAAATATATCAGCTAACAGAATTAGCTAATTTTCAATGTTTTTGGGAATGACTAAAATTTTATTTACCTTATATTTTAACTCATCCTTACTTATTACTAAAACAATATATTTCTTTATTTAAAATAAAATCAAAATTTATTAGGCAGCTGAAAAATTTTAAATAATCTACCATCTAATAGGTTATTGAAAATAATTTCAAGAAGATATAATTTTTAATTTTTGTCATAAAAACAAAATAGTTTCAAATAATTTTTTTTGCGTTATATCGTTACCTCTGCCACTTCTTCCGACGAACCTAAGATCGTTGAACTTAGCTACTTGATTCTTCATGACAGCAGTACAATTACGGAGCTCAGCGCAGTAGTTTTCATCATTCCCAGCCCTTACTGTGACTACAGTACCGTCCATAATATCACCGAGAGCCACTACCTTAAAAGCGACTGGAAGAGTCTTATTAGAACGCCAGTGCGGTGGTAAAACAGTACAAACGACATGAGGACTTCCGGTACGTACTAATTCACCCGGATGTTCGGCCAAAAGGCCATCCAAAGTACGTTCTGCCAATGTCTCTGCGGTAAGAAAACCACTACTCTCTACATCTGACAAGTGCATTCTGCCTCTGCCACCTACCATCGCATCTCGGAGAGCGATCTTAATGGTAAATTTTACCTACAGGCGATTTATTATTATGAAACACTGAGAAGAATCTTCACATTTGTATTTGATCTTAGATATCATATTTCGGTATTATCACAACATTATCCGAATAAATAATCCACGTCTTTTTTTTTTTTACAGCTGATGGTGGATAAGAAATATAGCTGATGTTCAGAGAATAGTGTAAAAAGATATAAATGTATTTGTGAATGCGTTTCGTAATATTTTTTTTTTATTTTTTCAATAATATTGTAATATCTATAAAAAGAATACGATGTGTAATAATAGTAGTAATGAAACTGATTTGTAACTTTAAACGAAGGTGAATAAAACAAATATTCAAACGATATGTCTCACGGTGTACGCATTGTTTTTAACTTCACGGAACTTTGCACAATACCGGATGGGGTTCGATCACAAAAACTGTTCAATCAACACAAAACCATAGTATTATGAGCAGAACGCGGCTATTAACTCGATGAAGTTTTTTTACCGAGTGAAGAGGGGGGAGGTGAGGCTGTGGTGTCCCTCACACCGCCAATTAGGGAGGGGAAGGTGAGCTGCAGCTGCGCGGAGGCCGTCACTTCTTTTCTCGCGAAACAAACGCGAAGAACTGACGAACGTTAAAAAAGTGTGTCGTATGTGGGAGCGCGGTGCAGTGGTGGGGCGGTGCGGTTTGGTTTTTACGGGCGGGGGCGTGGTAGAGGGGGGGCGGGGCCGCCTCAACATCTTCTGCGGGTTCAGAAGACGACCCCAGTTGCGGCCGCCCCTCCAAAGCCTGCGAAAGAAGCCGAGAAACGACGAGTGCGAAAGAAAGCCGAAGAAACCGTCGCGACGTTAAAGAAAGGTCGCGCATGCGTCGCGTGTAACGCGCGGCGGTATTCTTTCTTTCTTGCGAAACGACCAGCACGCACAGGATCCCACACCATATCAACCCTGCCGGTGGCCACTACCGCTGGCCTACTTCCACCTACCGGTCTACAAATCAATTGCAACACTAAAACACCTGTTCTGTTCCGCATTTATTCAAATCGCTGCATAAAATTGACCACATATAATAAAAAAAGAATAGGTTAAGCAGACTTGAGTAAAATATACAGAAAAAAACTCGTAAATCACCCTCATATCGTTTAACAGAATCTAAGACAATTTTTTGACATGAAATACAGTTATTAGAACTAGCATAAACTTGAAATAATTTTATATCCCGAAAAAAAAAATGACATGATTTTACCAATCTGTAATCTATAGCATGACGTTAATTTACACATACGCAAATAAATTCTTTGTTTTGATCCTATATACAACGATGTTTGTAGATTCTTTTGATCCAGTAGTAAATGTTTATGGTTTAGCAGTTCATTAACTGCTAAAGGAAACGTTCTAACATTGAAGACCAAGAGAAAGGAAACCTCTAGTAAAACCCTAATTAAAAAAGTTTCCTTAATTAAAAGTAATAAATATATATATATATACTAATTACAACATTATTAACGATATTAAAATCCGATAATTATATTCAAAAAGACATGTTTTTCTTGTTAAACAAAGAAAAAAATATTGTAACTGAAAAACCTATAAAAAAATTCACTATCTTCGGTCTCAGATCATAGCTCTCAGTTTATTATAGTTTATTATAAAGGAAAAATTTCTAGTAAAAGATATTTTCTTTAAGGTTATTCACAATTTCCGATAAGAAAATAAAAAAACTGCTAAATTTCGGGGTTGAAAATGAAATGATCGAACACTGTAAAAAATACTATCTGGCATAACATATAGACCTTAAAAAATTCATATTGAATTTCAGTTACAATTTTAAGTATTCATAGGAACAGTACTCATATTATTCAAAAACGTATATGGGCAGTTAACAGTTTTAAAGTAACCAAACCATCATGTATATTAATAAGTGCACGCATGAGAAAAACTTGCTTGTTTATAGTATTAGGTACGATTATGTTTCATGATAAAGTACTGGTTATTTTCTTTTCGGTAGAACACACACATACATATATATATATATATATATATATATTCAGCACTATTAAACAAAATTTTTACTGAGTGTTTCAATTAATTCATGAGGAGTAAATGAAATGAAAAAGATAAAATAAAAGCTTATATATTATTTCTTTTCATCTAGCGAAAACTTTAATTCAGTATTTATGACTTAATTTCCAATCTTTTAGAAACTTAGTCGTTTATGATAAATAAAATTTATGTGAATTTTGAAAAGAGTTCTTAAGTATCTGTTAAAATTAAGCATTGATGATTTACTAAGATAAGATATCTCAAATATTTTTTATGAGATTATTGAAAAAATTATCTTATAATTTAGTTCTGTTATGATAGAGCAACCTAAATTTAAGATTGATGACAGAAACGTTCTTTTTAAATAACCACACAATTAGACACTAGACATAGGATTTAACTTACAGTATTTACAATCTGGAGATGGTTAGTTTAATAGTGAGTGAATAAGTTTACTTTTCACATCACTGTTTCTGAATAAAAACATCTATATCAGAAAAAAAATTTGGAATCAAAATAAGAATCTTCAACTGTATGTTCGATCTTTATACTTCATCATGTAAGCAATATTTTCAGTTTTCTGTAAATATAATGAATATTACCGTAAAAGTTATTAATGTTTTTGTCGGTTAAAATAATTTTAAATAGAGATATTGATATATATATATATATATATATACTATAATTAATACATTTACAGGAATATCACAGAAAAAAATTTTCGCTTCCTAGAAAATATATATTATATATATATATAAATCTGAAACTACCACCGTATTCTAAATTACATGAAGAAATTTTCTGATGTAGGAGTATCAAGTATAGAAATGATTTCACCTGTAATAATTCTTTGAAGTAATCATTTTTTTTTTGTGTATTCTTTCTAGTTAAAGTTTTTCCTTCAGCTAATTTTGCAATTTTTTCTAAAATACTCTTGGCAATAATGTATATTGCAAAAAAAATTCTTCATTACTGTAAAACAGTAACAAACGGATGTGACGGTATGCAGTAAATTTCATAAGAGTTAGCGTGGAATATTTTCAACATTCAGTATTTTAAAGATACAATATATTACTAAATTCAATATAGTAAGTTCTCGAACATATTAAATAACTCATTCATTTGTTATTAAAGTAAGATGGTAGTATGTTTGGTAAACTTGGGATGTTACCAGTGAAAATGTATTTATTTTTGAAAATTGACAAACAACAACAATTCCACAACAACAATTCCAATTTTAAATTTAACAAGCTCATTACAAATAAAAAACATTAAAAAATATATATACAATTAAATCTCATTCAAAAATATCTTTGACTTTTCTTTTTGATACTCTGAAAGAACAGCTTAATAAAAAAAAAAAATAATAATTAAAATTCTGAATGTATGGAGTTATAAATAACTATAAAAATACGATAAAATTTCACATTGTAATAAATTATATGAGCACACCTAAGTTTATAGTTTTCAACTAAATCATTTTTTTTTTATTTTTTACTTTTGCTTAGTCAAAATTTTGGAAGTAATTTAACAATATTATTTTTATAGTTATTTTTTTAACTATTTAAATTTATAACATGGATGTAGATTTCCAATTAATTTTCTCATTTAAAAAAACGTTTTTTTGAAAAATAACAAAATTTATCAATGCGCCTCTTGGTTTGTTTTATCTAAAATCACATTGAATTAAATCATTTGATATATTATAAAAATCAATGAGTCGTTCTGCGATTATAGTGGTACAAACAAGTATAAACTAACTATATTAACCATCCAAACTATATTAACTACATTATCCATCCTGATGTAGCCAGTTTCAGGAAATTATTTTCCCATAATGTGATTGAAATGACGCTGCTCTTTCAGTGACTGTGTTATTCAATCGTCCGTAATAGATGATGAGAGAAATTTTTCTTTAGTGAACAAGAGAGGGGTAATATTTCACAATATTTCAAAACATTCACAAAGATCTAAAAAACAAAAATAAAAAAACGTTTTAAGAAATATCTGATCAAAAGACATAATAAAAGTCCGAAAATTTAAAAAACAACGGAAATTGGATGGGAAAGAGCCCTCATCAACAAAAAACATAACATGCAATAAAACGAAACTAAAATAATTAGAACTTACAAAATAAAACTATACTGCAAGATCAGTGTCTGAATAAGTACATAAAATAATTAAATTTTTCACCTAAATAAAAAAGTGAGGGTGTGAGCAACCCTTATTAAAATGTAATAAAACATTACTATGGAAGTTCACAAACATTTTAATGGAACTGAACGCATTTTAATGGAGTTGTAAAAAATAAAAACATAAATAAATGAAAAACTAATATAAATAAAGTGAATACAGGTTAAAGAGATCTCATTTGCAATCAATTATTAAAAAACAACACATATAACAATCAACATAAAATTAACTCAGAACTACAGAGAATGAAATGCTCATCGTCTTACAGTGTAACAGGAAAGATTAATATTCGTCAAGAGTGTAAAGAGTTTTTGCCTGATTAAAAGATTTCTGATTGGAAATGGATTTTATACCTTTAATTTTTTTTTCGTCCTTATTAAAAATGGCTATTATTTCATGTACATTTTTATTAGTCAACTTGACTAATTACGAAACTGTTTATTTCTTTTTTTGGGGTATCTTAATGAATCTTATGGGTATCTGAAAGAATGAACACGATGTTTTGTCATTATATATAAGTTACAGTAAATTTGATTAATCCGGGGATTATGCATAATTAACGGTGAATTTGGGTAAATCGGTGGCTTCCAATGTTGGAAAATATCACGGATAATTTGTACATTTAAGATTAATTAGACGAAGTTAGCAAGTAAAGCAAGCGTAGGTAATGTTTGGTTATCTTCTTCTACTTATTTTTCTGTTTAGCCTCCGGAACCACCGTAAGGTATTACTTCAGAGGATGAATAAAAATGATATTTATGAATGTAAACAAAGTGTAGTATTATAGACACTCAGGTAAAAAAGATAAGATTTCATATTGGAATGATATATACACGCATTATATTTTTACATAATTGAATTATTGAGAAAATAGTTCAATCATTCAATTATTCAATAATTCAATACGCGAGATCAAAACTCCTGCAAAAAAGCACCAACATCTGAAATTGTATCTTCTCAAAAAGCAAAAATCAGATATTTAATATAATATTAAAAAGATACCAAGATTCAATTTTAACTTGTACATCTCATTCCCCGACGTTGATAAAACCAGATTGTACCAAAACCAAAAATGATCAAATATCATTTGCTATGCGTTATTTTTAAATAAAAAGTATTTACATTCCAAAACCAACACATTTACAAGTGCAAAATAGAACACAAATTAAAAAAATTGCTATTTGTTAAATATAGACAAACATCTACATCTTCTTCATCTGTCTGTAAAGAATTATAATTAAAAAATACAATCAGATTTCATTGTTCTTTTCTTTTCACTACCTAAATCCTTCCATTATCCAGGAATGGAGTATAATGCTTATTTTATCTAAGCTCAATAGAAATGTCCTTTTCATTTATTTCTATATTCATCGATTTTTCCAAGAAAAAAGTATATATTGAGATCTACGCAAAATTTCCCAAATCTACCATCCAAACAACATTCACGAACTATTCGTAAAAATATAAATTTTCGCTCCCTAAATGTGATTCTTATTTTCTTCAATAAAAAACAGATTGCCAAGTATCAGCAATATTAGTACCAACATGACTGTAACAGGTGGTAAACTGTATATTCTTATCAAAACGTTATACTATAGGTACAAAGTGTCTCTTCTATTCAAGTTTCTTACCTAAAGATTTTGTTATGTTTTCATTGTTGTAATAGAAAATTAAGTCATTTTATTTTTTACAGCCATACTTCATTCACACTTAGAAAACATCCCATGTAATTAAAATATTTAGCTTTCTGTAACAGGATTCTTTTAAAAACATTCCTTATCACAGTAGTCATTCCCTAGAAGTTCACTGATTTAGATGTTGAAGGAAAAGGTTTTAATGAAACAATATTTAAAACGGTACCTTTTTATGTTATCTCCTGAATCCTTAAATTTTTTTATGGAAGTTAAAAAATTATTGTAGCATCACGGTTAATGGTCACTCAATTATCTCATTGTACCTCAATAGGAACAAAAAGCAAAGTTAATTCTCACAGATGCTAGCCATCATTTGTGATTAAAAACGAGGTTATCACAACAAGCAAATAACAAACAAACTCTAAAATCTAGAAATTTATATATTAAATTTTCTATAAATATAATTTATTCTCATTAACATAAAATATATGCGCTCACAAAAATTCTGAGAATGGCGATCAGTCTCCGATATTTTTATATTCACGCAAGAAACCATAAAATGTTTTTTATCGTTTTCTTACTGGGAAAGAAGACATAAATTTCGAACTGTAGATACTGACATCGTTATACCGAAAGAACACCGTTGTGATTCATTAAATAAAACAATGGACAAACAGGAAAGACTTACGCCATATTTCGGATATTAAATCAAGCCTTTTACCTTAGATTTTTCTAACACTAGTAATAATTTATTTTATTACTTTAAAATTAAAAATGTTACTTAGAATACAGGTACTAGTTATACCTACGAAACAGGAAGGAATTAAATCGAACCTCAATTAAATTTTTACTACCGTTCTTAACAAGCATCTCAAGAATGCTTTCTTCGACGATAATGATACAACTATTTCCATCACTGTTTAATTCAACAGGTAATGGTGTGATTTGTATGGCTGAGCTTCTTTATTTGATGGGTTTGGCACCCACTATTCAATTCTTTGTTTGGCGAAGAAGAGAACGGGAAATCACTTTACTCATCACTGTTCTATGAAGGTTGACATTTGATTTTGATAACACGATAATGCATTACAGGTATGCTAATTTCAGAAGTGACATGTATTTCATCTCAGATCACCAAGAACCTTTTGGCTACGGAATGCAACTTTAGTACATAACTGCAACCTAAGTGATTGACTAAAAATAAATATATAAAAATAGAATTATTTGATGAAGGATAGAGAATAATTTCCGATAAGATAAGAACTATATTTAATTACGGAGAAGATAAAAAAAATCCAGAAAACTTAATCAATTTTTTTTTCATTCAAGTCGTTGGGGGTTGATTGTGAATAAAAAAAAGCATATTGTGGTAGCTCATTTTATAAGAAACACATTTATGAACTGTGGACAATACCTAATATAAAAAGGACAACTGTTAATAGTATCACAATTACAATTAATTCCAAGTGCATTTATGTTTCCTTTAATCTGGAATATTTCTCTCAATTAATTTCGAATTGCTCTAAAATGATCATCTAAATTAACACAGATTTTCATCTACGTTCAGTCGATGTAATATATATAATAAAATAGTCTTTAAAACAACCAACTTCAGAAACGTTCCAAAAAATTTTAAAAAATATACATATATACTGTTAATTCTTGTTTTAAATTTTCACTTTTTGAGGTCTATTCAAAAATACTTATTAATATTTAATTTGACTCTTTGAAGCCAGTAAATATCATTAGAAAAAACCGACACGTAAAAACAATTCGGTGTATATTTAAAAAAATGGCCTGTTCCTATAAAAATTTGTTTTCTTATTGCAAATTTTAAAGTTTACGTTTTTTAAATTTGTTTAAAAATGAATATGGTTAAATTATAAAAAAAGGCCTAACATGTAAACGAAATTTTCGTGAAAAGAAATACAAATGGGAAATAATTTAATCAAAGTCTTGATAAAAATGGGAAGAAAGGAATAAAAATAAATTACATCAGGTTATTTCTACCAAGAAGGAGCTAAGGGTCTGTAGTTAGCGTATTTATTATTTTTAGCTCAAAATGTTCTACAAATTTAATTTCAGCTAAGTTGAAAATACTTTAAATATTAGAGCGACTTCAGTCTATAAATCACTAAATTTCAATAAACTAAGAAATTATAGAATCAAATAAATAAAATATCAGCTAAAGTAAGTGAATTACTAATTATTCTACTAAAAAAAAAAAAAAAAACACAAAAATATTGATGTTATCTAGAGGAAACAATAATGAACTTTTTATACAGAAATTTCTCTGCAAAATAAGAAGAATCAATGTCGATCAATATGGTTGTGCGTAGTAGCTTCGAACATACATGGAAAAAAGGAAAAGAAATATACAGGTAAAATTGAGAACATATCTTTGAAATCGCTAAAATATCAATTTTTTCAAGTGGGACGAATCTCATTGATTCGTACCACTAGAAAAAATTTAATGTACATATAAATTTCGATAAATAGAAATTGTTTTTTATTATGTTACCCCATAATTCCTTTGAATATGTCTTCTTTTAGTGCTTCTCCTTTCAGTTCTTTTCTACTGCTTGCCCTATCTTTTCATCCGATTATTAAAATACTACGTAAATATCTTTCCATCCACTTTCTTTTCACATTTCCAGATTATCTAATAACATTTTAGAAACGGCACTTCTAAACTGGGTTCGAAACTCATCTTTTTTTTATAGTTTATAAAATAAGATGAGATAAATAAACTCATATAAAATAAAAATCTTACTGATGAAGTTAATATTTACGTCTAAAAAGTGTTTATAGTTTAAGAACTATAAAGTTCTATAGTTTATATACTATAAAGTTTATGTCTATAAGGTTTTTGCAGCATTTGAAAGTGTAAATAAAATTGATGAAACCTAGTTTTCAGATGACGTTTCAATAAGCATCTTGCTTTTTCCCGGTAATAAACGATAACTAATGAAAATATGTCAAGCAGAAACTGAGAATTGAACTCTGAATCTTTAATATACAAAGCTGAGACGAAATAAACACTTTTAATTTATAGTTACGGTATTATTGTAACAGATGTAAAGTATTATATAATTTGTATCATATTTAATCTACTTCCATCATTTTTTCCAAGTCACTAGTTTTGAATCTTTGCTGCGAATTAATTATCGAAAGGTAATATGAAAGTATAAACTATTTATTTTTTCAACTTTTCTCTTTAACACACTGTCAACATACTAAATACACTTTCAACATACTTCCTTAAAACAGTGTGGTCGAGAATTTTTTAATATACAGTTATAAATCGTTATGTTTACCTTCGTGCCTTTTTTTAGGTAGATTTCATAAGAACGCTACATATTGTAATGAATACCATGATTCGACTTCCGGAAAATTTCGACATATCTTCCAATTCCACATCCCCCAGACCCCAAAACCACCGTCAGTTTAAAATTTTATATATACATTTATATATATTTTTCACTTTCTTGTGGACACGATAACTGGCGTAATTTTGCGCCACTCATTTGCAAATTGTTCCTTAAAAATCACTCATCCTAAAATCTCGGTCGGGTTTGTTAATGGCCAAAATCCAAATGACCATGAGAGTGGAAATGGGGGATTAAAAAAAAAAATTGCTATAACTTTCTTATTAAGTAAAATATCGAATTCGTTTAAAGTTCCTACTATTCTGAACATAATAAGGACCTAAAACTTATCTCAATAAAGTTTTTTTGATATCACCAACCATTGACCCAGAGGATGGAAAAATGGGGTTTCGAAGACAGAAAAAAAATCATATCTCCCTTAATAAGTACAATATCAATCGGTTTAAAGTGGTTGTTAGTCCTCAAAACATTACCTATAAATATTTCTATAACAATTTTTGATATTATCACCCTAACGCAAGGGACGACCAAATTATTGCTGGAATTGTAAGAAGCCCATAAGGCTTGTCGTACGTTAAACATGAGAAAATTTTTACATGCAACCATTGTCGTATTGAGCAAATTTGAAGTTTTTCTTTACTTTAAGCTGGAAATCTTTTTTATCCTCTACTTTGAGCCGGTGAAATCTACCTCCGCCTTTCGGCGTGCCGAAACGGATTTTTTTTGTTTTTAATTCCTCCGGGACCACCATTAGGCATTGCTTCAGAGGATGAGATGAATGACAAGTAGCGTGTGCAAATGTCATTCCTGACCGGGATTTGAACCCGGCACCTTTGGATGAAAGCCTGAGATGATACCGCTCGCGCCACGAAGGCCGGCCTATCTTTATGACGTAAGAAAATTTTACTAAACATATTAAAATAAATTAAATGAATTATATTTAATTAACTGTAAATTAGTATTGTACAGCATGATAAATATTTATATAACACCTGATATGACGATAATTCTTTCGTAAAAGTAAAAGTACTTTCCTTTGCAGGAAGTTAAGAAAAGGAATACTTTGAGAAAAATAGTTTATTTGTTATAAATATGTCGTGTTAAATTCAGTGATAGATGTTTATTTATGGTGAGTTTCGATATGTTACAATTTAAAAATATATTCGCAAATTTTGTCTTAACTGTGTGTTGGTATTTTTTAAATAGTTACGGACATGAAGGTTAGAATTGAAGGTAGATATGTTGGCGTTGCATTAGCAGCAAAGAGAGATAGCTTGTTTGAGCAAAGCATCTTTGAGTGCTTATAGTGGAAGGGTTGTAGAGAAGGGGAAAGCAAGGTCGTCCTGGTAACAGGAGCCGCTCCAGCTTTATCCACTCTCATCTCATATTTTCGCCTCACATTCTGCTGACTTCTGAAATCAATATCAAATAAATGATCGAGGGTCTAACTGTACTAAGCTATACAGGTGTAGCCCACTCATTCAGATGTCACTGATTAGAAGCGTATCCTTGGAAACACGCAGACCGTTACTTACTCGTATGTAATTGTCCACACCATTTTACCAAGCAGCATGGAACTTCTATACGCCCGCAAACTATTTTATTTACACTGTAGCTAAGCTAAAAGAATTAAAATAATTTATTAACGACGAGAAAGTTATGAACGTATTTATTTTAATAATAAATTAATAACTACTAACACATTTACAACCAAAGCCACGAGTGTTAAAAAAAATTATGTGGAATCATCAAAAATGAAGTACTAATACTTAATAAAAAAATGTATAGTATTACAGAGAATATATTACTAAAATAAAATTATTTTTAAATGTTACTTTTTAGTTTAATACACCATCACAGCCTTTTTTAAAAAATCACACCACTGTGAAAATAATTTAAAAATACAATCTGTAAAAGTAATTGTACATAGATTATATTTTAAGAGAATGTATGAAATAATTTTTCAACTAGAGTTTTATTTGAAAATGTTTTCTTGAAAAATGTTTCCATAATCTAATATGTGAAAAAACCAAATACGATCTTTAGTTTCAATTCATTTTTTCCTGTTAATCATGCGGTAATTCTCGCTGTAAATAGATTTTACATCTTAAATACACATTTCACTATACGCTTTACATTTTTTTCCTGACATTATTAAGGACGTAATGCTACTTAATAGCTCTGAACTGATATCATTTTGTTTTCAGCCTCTTCATAATCTAAATATAAAGTCCTCGAAAATAATATTCACCTCAAAAAAAAAATTATGGAATATGAACTAATAAAATAAAACTTCTGTATTCTACAGTAGGATAAAATGATATATTAGTAAACATTTTTGATGAACCTGGAGGAAATTTTAACAACTCAGAAGCAATATTTTTTATTGAAATAAGAGAAGTTTTTCTTTTGTAATATCTCGTTTAGGGAAGATCGGCCCAAGTTGACCATATGAGAAGGTTGGCTCAGGGCCTTTGTTTTGTAAAATAGTGGTATAAAGCTCTACGGAACAAGAAATAGTATATCTTCCATGGTCTACATTTATAACAATGCAACAATGTCGAAATAGAATCAAAAAAAGAAAAAACATCTTATTTTTATCTTTATTTTTATTATTTCTTGGTAATCGTTTTTTGTATTTACATCTAAACAGGCCTACGATAAAATAATATTCTGATAAAAGTTTATTAATGATTAATGTAGTAGTAAATTTTAAGAGAATTTTAAATTTACTATAAAATAAGAATTTAAAATCTTTTATTAAAATGTGTTTCACCACAAACGAAGGAACTGAATAACAGGTTCGGAACATTTATAGTTTATAAAACTCATTTCCAAAAACCTGAGAAAGTTTTATTAATATTTATAGATATAATGTTTTTTAACTTTATTCTTTCACGCCCATATTTTTATATTACCAAAATCTCTGAATAATTTTTTTATAAGACCTATTTAGTTTATAACTCTAAATTAGTTTATATTATTAACTTATTCATGTGAGCCTATTCTCTCTTTTCATGCCCCTCTTATTTACATTAGTATTCTAAATTCTTTACACCTACATCTCACTACCATTACACCCTCTTTTACGTAAGTTTTATTTCCATTTGAAACCGTGTCACACAATTATTTAATACTTACTGATCGCTGACAAATATAGGTAGATTTATTATTAAAGATCTAGCAAAGAATTTTCTTACACCTTTATTAAATACGACAAAATAAACCACCATCTGGTTTTCATTAGGTAACCATTCTAAATAAAACATTTGTATTTCTTGATTTGAAAATTACTGTTTAGGATAATGTAATGTACGAGTAACAACTAAACTGTCATTTGAATATTTATAATCTTCCTACAATATAGATTAATTTTTGTTATTATAATATTACTATCATGTCTTATTATCAAATGATTAATTAATTGAATTCAGTTCAATAAATGTTTTCATTGCATTGTTTTATTTTTTATTTTTAAAGACAACATCACTTCACTTAGATGAAACTCACTATTCTTAACTCGGTTTATTAGTAATTATAAAATTCCTAATATCATAATATTAGCGGATTAGGTGTTTTAATTTCACTCTTTCAATAAAAAATGTATTTCAGTCCTAATGAGTACTTCCTTGTACGAAGTAAAAGAAGTATTGTGATCGCGAAAAATGTCGGTTTTCAGATTTCAACGGAAATATCCATTTTGACTAGTTTCGGCGTGACGTCTGTACGTACGCATGTACATATGTACGGGTACGTATGTATCTCGCATAACTCAAAAACGATTAACCGTAGGATGATGAAATTTTGGATTTAGAACTGTTGTAATATCTAGTTGTGCACCTCCCATTTTGATTCCAACCGACTGAACCAAAAGTGTCCAAAAAAGCCCAAAATGCAAAAAAAATGGATTTCGAACTTTTTCTTAACTGCAGTAATAATCTCTCATTGAATAATTTCGACGATATATATTTTCACCACGCCCCTTTCTGAGTGTGGTGAAAATCAAACTGTTAGACACATCACAGAATTTTGCCCTAGGACAGCTTATGAAGGGAATCCTGAAAATTTCCTGATGGCGACTCTAGAATCAGTAGCATATGTTAATTTGTTAAATCTTTGTTTGTAATTTTGATTGTAATTGGTGTTGTGTTTTGGTGCCATACGCTAAATAAATAAACAATGTATCATAAGTGGTACTTATTTTCATTGGTTTCAGAGTTGTAGCCAAATAAAAGTTTAATAAATGAAATATTTGGATCTTACGGGGAAAAGCACATCGGTTTGATTAGACTTCACTCTTTTTTTTAGCTTTTTTTTAATTTAAATATATTGATTTATTAATAATTATTATCTTCTCATTGTAAAAAAAAACGATAAATCATAATTCAATAAAAAAAATAATAAATAAATAAATATTAAAAGTTATTAATCAAATAAAATTTTATGTATCTTCATTTAAAAAAAAATATTTATATGTAATTTAATAGGTGAACAAGGAAGTCATGTAGTGTCCACATCAGATTTTTTATAAAGGTAATCATACTGCCAAAGGAATTTTACTGAAAAAATAATAAAATTAATGTCATTTTAAATAGTGTAATTATTTATTACTTATTTTCAATTGAATTTTTTTTTTTTAAATTTGTAAAAAAAACTTTTACGTACGACGTACAGGGAAGAATAAAACCTGTCGGAAAGCGCTTAATAATGTTTAGCAATTATAATATACACGCATTATTAGATATAATGAACCATTTTAATGAATAATTTTAAAAATGAATAACAAAGACAAACAGAATAGAGTAAAAAAGATAATAATAAAAGAATGTGCTGTTGTATAAATGAATATGTCGTTGGTAAAAGTGAATTTATTTAGTAATTCAGTTAAAGCAGACCGCTACGGAACTGAAAAAACATCATCAACACCTCTGGAATGTTGAAATACTTTGATCCAACATAGAAATCTACTACCCAATGCGTGTACGTTTCTACATCGTAACCTATTATTTATTGCAGGGAAACACGTGTAAGCCCCGCTCGCTCCCCATGACAGCCAAATCAAGGGAAAGAATAGATTTTGTATTATTCAATACCTTTCAGAATTAACCGTACGGGCTTAAGCTGTAAACGTTACTCTACTAAGCTTTTCCTGTCAAAGCGACCAACATACTGTAACAACCTCTCTCTAATAGAGGTTGCATGCGGCTTGTCTGAGCATTATTATATGTTAAATTGTTAATGTTTACAACAGCATTAACGTAAAGAGAATACATTCAGTTATATAAATAAAATATGTATAAAAACGTTTTTTTTAAAAACACTTCTAATTTTTTCTTCAGTTAGAATATTACCATTAAAACAAGAATAATAAACATACGCTTCATATTTAGGCCACAAAAATAAATATTTCTCCTCTCATCATCCTCTACCCAGATCAGGCAGAACATTCTAGAGACCTAAGAAGTGAATTACAAACAAACAATGGATTTATTTTTCATTTGATTTTCAAATAAGGGTATTTATAAATAAACTGTTATAAAAACCTAGCAAATGGTAATTTATAAACTGTTTTAAAATTAAATTTATTTCATAATTTAAATAGATAATTTTTTTAATTTTATGTTTACTAATAATTCTAATTACAAAAACGTCTATACAATCAAAAAATGTAGGAATGCCAACAACAGTGGACAAAATTCTTGATGTTTTCGTTAAAAATAGATAAGAAGAAAACTATATTAACAAAAGATGTTATATGAAGTTACAGCCCAAAATATCAGAAGTCCCAAGAATGTTGAAAGTTATAAGATGATTCGATTGATGACAAATTGATTTTAGTGTACGAAAATCTGGAGAAAAGAAAATTTTGTGAATCAACTTTATTTAATTTGGTTTTAGAGAGGAATATGTGTAATATAATTATATGATGGCACGGATTCAAATATGCGCGCGCGCGCATATTTGAATATGTGTGTGTATTTATAGTAGAAGATACTTCGATGTTAACTGTATTAGTGCAGAACTGAAATTGATATAAAAAAGAAAAAAACCCAAATAATTTATGAATAAACAAACTTAGAAAAAACCACAAGAACGTACAGAAATTGAATGTTTTATATCTTTTCAATTGTTCTCAATTGTTCTTATCGAGAAAGCATATATATTCATTACGGATGGTGAGATGGATGGTTCAGGGGAAACAAAAGGATTACTATCGCCCAGAAATAAAACCTAACATGAAAGCAAAGTAATAAATATTCAATAAAATGAAAGTTAAGCAAGAAATGTTTAGACGTAAAACCCTATTGATATTTACCCCTATTATTACCCTATTATTATCAGACAATAGAAAGGTAACAATGCGATTGCCTATGTTTATTATCTATATAATTAAAAATGTAAATGATTGTTTGATCAAAATCTTAAATTTCCGTAAGTTCTTCACCGACTGCTTTGGAATTTTTACACAATGTTGCATTTGAATATGCACGTGTAATAGTAGGTATATAAAAATATACCTACTATTTATATACATAAGATGTCACACCTGTGATAGGCAAAAACATGCTTTTTTTGAAAAACAGAGGTATCTGTTGGACGTAAAAGCAACATACCCTGTTCTTAATATTTTACGATTCCATTTTATTTCCGATATGTGTGTCCGCTACAGACTAAAAAACTACTAGACTGATTTACGCGCGGGGAAAAAGGGAGAAAGGGAAAAATCGTAAAAGGGAAGAAGGTAAAAAGGGGAGAGGGGAAAATGGAAAAAGAAAAAAGGGGCAAACGGGGAAAGGAAATGGAAGGCGAAAAAAGAAAAGGGTAACGGGGAAGAGGAAGGAGGAAAGGTAAATAAGGAAAACATAAATGGGAGAAGGAAAGGGAAAGGGGGAGAAAAAGGAGAAACGGGGGAAAGCGAAAGGAAACACAGTAAAAATGCAAAAGAAAAGGGGAAATAGGAGAAACGGTAAAAGGGAAAGGTTAAATTTTTTGAAGTTCCGTAATGTTAATTTTGTTAATGTTTCATCGAACTTTCAATTGTGTTTGTTTAATCTATAAATATATTGAAATCTAGCAATATTGATTTTGATTTGCTTGTCATTTCCCCCGCTACTACCCCATTCGGTCGCCCTAAAGCATAAGACCGAATGTCTGTGCTACAAACGGCTACTGAGCCTCGAATCAGTTAAGTGACTGGTGGCCAACTAGCTCCTAGAGCTAACCTAATTGCGTGAGCGAATTAACTATGGTCCACACACCACTTGCTTTGTGTCCCATCGGTCACTTGTTATATATTATAAAATGGGTAGGCGTACCCCGTCAACAACAAAAATATATATGACATTCAGCAAATTAAATTTATCTCTTCAAGACAGCAACTTGCTACCACGCCTAGGACACTGAATGCCAGCAAATACCTGTTCACCAATATTAAATCTCTTGGAGTTTTAGTTGGCGGATGGCCTGTCATAACTCTCAGGTAGCTTCCCACAGCAGCGAGGTAGGAGTCGTTCCCTTAAATAAACTACTGATGCCAGTTGAACAAAGCAATGGCATCAAGGAACACCTACTCGGTCCGACAATGCGGCTCACGCCATACTGACTCGCCGTTTATAAGAGGCCAATTTTCCCCTTGACCTCTAAGTTCCAGGGTGGCCTGAGTTCTGGCCCCCCAAAGAGCTGGGCAATCGGACATCATATGTTCGTTCGACTGGATCTCCCAGCAGACGCACAGCTCTTCAGCTGCCAGGCGGAACCGAAACAAATATTGGTTCAAGTTCGCGTGGTGTGAGAGCACCTGGACACCCGTTGCCCATAAAAACGAAGGAGAGACATACCATCCCCTCAAGTCCTGTATAAATCTATACAAGGACCCTTAGTCGTGGTGTGCCATTCTTGTTGCTATGCATCAATCGCGAAGCTGTAAAGCCTCCTCCTCAGGCGGGAGATGGGCAACTGAACGAAATTTAGAGCCGGTGCATTGTGATCACCGTTCCGCTACGGTTTAGGATGCCGCTCGAAACCGCATCCTAAATACCTCCGCCTCCCTGCCTTTTCACAACTTGCAGATGGCCGCCCGAACTTTCACAAATATCGATTGCGAGAGCCTTTTCCAATACGGTGGTAGTCGTATTATATCTTACTTATAAAACTGATAAGTCATCATAATTCCATTCAGGTGCGGTATCTTTTACAAACTCTTCTGGATAAGATGCAATAAGTAACGCGAGACGACGATCTTGTTGTCTATTTAAGACAATTGTATTGTATTACATTAATCAGTAATAAATATAATCAATTCAACATAACAAAAATAATAATACAAATTTTATTCATATAAGAGTTTTGTAAAATATTAACCCGATTTTATAAACTACAAAAATTCCAATTTTAAAACACGACTGATAAAATTATTGTCAAACAACTTCGTACACTGAAAACTAATATAGTTCATAACATGTTAACCGATTGGATTGGTCTTGTGGTGAACACGTCTTCGCAGATCAGCTGATTTGGAAGTCTAAAGTTCCAGCGTTCAAGTCCTAGTAAAGTCAGTTATTTTTACACGGATTTGAATACTAGATCGTGGATACCGGTATTCTTTGGTGGTTGGGTTTTAATTAATCACTCATCTCAGGAATGATCGAACTGAGACTGTACAAGACTACACTTCATTTACATTCATGCATATCACTCTCATTCATCCTCTGAAGTAATACCTTCAGTTTTTCCGGAGGTTGAACAAAAAAAGATGCTAATGTTTGAAAAATAACTTACGGGCTAGCGAAAAGTTAAGGCAGTTTTTTATTAATTGAGCTGGGGTCGTCCCATAATATGTATCTTATTTTTCTTCAAGGTTGAGAATTAAACATTTGTTTAAATACCCAAAGTTAATAAATTATATAGATTTAAATAATATTAAGATTTTATGTTAAAAGGATTTTATAATATCTAATATTTCACCCTAATTATCTGGGTAAGTGAAAGTAATTTATTATTATTAAGTAAATAACAAAGTATAGAAGAACTTGCGAATAAAATTGGACTTAAAATTTCTTAAGAAAAGACTAAAATGATGGCTATAGATCCTTTAGTTATTAATTTTGTGAATATTAATGGAAACAAAGTAGAACTTGTAGAAAAATTTAAGTATCTTGGAGAGATCATTACTTGTAACTGTAACGAAAAACAAAATTGGACTGAAAGACTTAATAAATTATTTAAAGCGCTACAAGTAACCAAAAATACTTACAACAAGAAATTCGCTCTCGATTAACACTAAAATTAGACATTACAAAACTATGGTTTAACCGGTAATTACTTACGCGAGCGAGACTTAATTTAGATTAAATCAGAAAAATAGGACTGAACCTTTGCTTAAAGTTGAACTCAGGATTCTTAGAACCTGTATAAACAAAAAATATAAACATGAAAATCAGTACAGATTATTGCCTAATAAATTTCTGTACGAAAACTTGGAATCCTTAAATGATACTATGAAAAAGAAGCGAATTTCTTTCTGTGCACACTTGTTAAGATTACCGCAGGATAGAATTACTAAGAGAATTATCGATTAATTTTGGTCTTTAAAAAATTCGTCATTATGGATCAAAGAAATTAAAGAAGACATCCAAGAATTAAATTTGACTTCCGATGATTTACTTAATAAATCCGAAAAATTAAAATTTGTTATTAAAGTACCGAATACCAACTTTAAAGTAAGAACTTTTAATTATACAAAAAGGGTTTATTCAGAAGAGGATCGTAAAGCAAGATCATTAAGAATGACTAAATATTGGGAGAAAGTAAAAGCTAAGAACTTAAAGGACAAAAGATCGTCAAATTATTCTGACTAAAGTGGTCCTTTGCAACCTTAAAAGTAAAAAAAAAAAAAAAAACAATTACAAAAAAAATAAAATAAAATGGGATTAATCAAAAATTAAAACTGCACAGTGGCACTGAATATTATAGTCTACAAGGGTCGTCGTTGGCTTACAAGTACAGTACGTGGTACCGTCATTTGTTGAAGCAGCAATAAGTCTTTACCTAAATATGGGTTGTTTCTATCAATTAGTACCTTAGGTATGAGTTCGACACGCGACGCAGGCTAGGACGGTTGGATTGTGTAAGCCCCGATAGATTTATTTATAATTACGGTTTTGTTTGGTTGAATTCAAAAGTATCTACTCGTATATTTGATACTTTCATAAGGGATTAGTTTTTGTTTTAATTTTAAGTGCTTAATGTAATATAATATTTATTTGTGTAATTTTAGTCGTTAAGGTAGCTATATGGCTAACCCACCGAGTTGGTCTGGTGGTGAACGCGTCTTCAGCAAATCAACTGATTTGGAATTCGAAAGTTCCAGCGTTCAGGTCCTATAAAAAGGAAGTTACTTTTATACGGATTTGAAAACTAGATCGTGAATACCGGTGTTCTTTGGTGGTTGGGTTTCAATTAACTTCACATCTCAGAAATGGTCGACCTGAGAATGTACAAGACTTAATTTCACTTACACTCATACATCCACCTGTGTGGATCAAATACCTCCACATGTGTGGATCACACGTTAGTGTATACATTACACTAAGAGTGTGGCAAGTCAGGTCGAACTTGGGTGTCAAGGCTGTATTAATGAGAAGATTAATTCTCGATTTAAGAATATGGTATAATAGAATGTTTAGTGAGACGACCTTTTACCTGAGACAAATGTTATCTGGTCACAGCAATTCTGAAGTGCATTTGTATGGAATTGGGAGGAGAGAGGTATGTGTCGCCTGACTGTATGTATTGTGTTGAACGGGACTCGATTGAGCATACCCTCTTAAAGTGTGAGGAATGGAATGAACAACGTAGCTAGGCTGGTATTACAGATCTGGAGCCGGAGGACATAGTTCCGTATATGCTGACGTCGCAGAGTAACTGGAGGAAAGTGGAGGAATACTCAAGGAGGTGTTTTTATACAAAGATACGGAAGATAGAAGAAGGAGGTTTTAGTGTATGGTTGGGTGGATAGCCCCAATCGGGAGAACCGGCATGCCGAGGTGTGCTGGTTCTGTTCCGATGATCGATTGAGGACTCCAAGGGAGACTAGGTTAGAGGATACAAATGAAAAGATCCGATAGCGTTGGGGAGAATCCAGTAATGGAGTACCCCTATTAGAGTGGACAATAAAAATGAAATGATCCAACCGGGGGGCAACCTACCATGCCGGACTTACTGCCGAAGGTGGGGAGGCCCCGTAGGGTAAAGGACACTCCCTTGTGCTGAGTTTTACTTAACTGTATGTCCGGCCCGGGGGAGTAAGGGAAAAAAGCTTCGAGTTTTGGATAAGAGTCTGAATATCTTGGATCTGGAGGACTTGGCAGAGGGTTTGTCGGCGGCTTTCATTAACACCGTTGAGTGTTCAATTCCACGTAGTTCGGGTCGAGAGAAATTTCCACCATGATGGAATAGTGAGTTGTCAGCCTTAAATAGGGCTGTCTTTCATTTACAGACGATGTCTCTGCTTGATCTGGAACCGCGGATGGTCCTTGTTACTGAATACAAAGATCGGATATCTCATTATTATCATAACGTTTAGACTGCGAAGAGGAATTCCTGGCGTTTCTTTGTTCACGAGCAGGGGGACAAGGATCCCTGGGGCGTGTTATATAGACTTGGATCACAAAGGACACTTCTGTCTTTTGTTTGCTCTCTTGACAAGGTTTGGTGTAGTTTCAGACAAGTCTGAAATTCTACGCAAATTACTTGACAATTTACTGCCCGATGATATATAGCTGGAGAGACCGCATACCATCTGCGGGTGCAGCGTGAGGTTACTCAGTTTCGCGAGGGTGCAATGTCCTTGAAGATTACCATAGCCGAGGTGTGTCAAGCTATCTGCAGTTTAGGTTAGGGCAAGGCCCCAGGCTTTGATGGAATAACAGCGAAGCTTCTTGTTCTCTCGGTTGACTATGAGTGTTGTCACACGAATTTTTAATAAATTGTTATTTTTCAGATACTATCCTGTGTGTTAGAAGAAGGGGACTGTTAAATTGCTATTTAAAGGTGGTGACAAGGATCCCACTGTTACTTCGTCGTATAGGTACTTGACGTTGCTTCCGGTTATTGGTAAGGTCTTTGAAAAGGTTCTGTATCTGCGTATAAATGAGAGACTGAGTTCGCAAGACTTATTGATGGAGAACCAGTATGGTTTCTTCCCGGAAAGGGTACTGAGGACGTCATACTCCATGTGATGAGTGTAATAATTACAAGCGAGGACTGCCTCGCTTGTAATTCCCAGGATATATACTGATATATCCTGGGAATTTTCCTAGACATTTCCGGAGCATTTAATAATCTTTGGTGGCCCTCTACCATTTACCAACTCCAGAATAGAAAATGTACTAAAATTGCAAGTCATGCAAAGTTACTTCAGTCATCGAGATGTGCTGCTCCGCGAGGGCAGTTATGAAGTTGGCAAGTCGCTTTCCAAGCGATGTTTCCAGGGCAGCGTGTTAAGTCCTTTGGTTTTGATTCTCTGCTGCGGCTGAGGTTGCCCAGCGGTTGTCGCATTGTGTTTTATGCTGACGGAGAGCTCCGGCTGATCAAGGGATGCTCGTGGAGGGAGGTAGAACTCCAAGCCACTCAAGCTTGCAGGATGCTTGAACTATGGGGTCATCAACATAAGATGACGTTCAGTCCACGATGAAGGAGACAACGACGATGCTCCTCAAAGGCCGTTTGGCAGTGAGTCTGCAAGTTCAAATTTCGATGTCAGGCCAGCGTATCAAGTAAGTTCAGATTCAAAAGTCCTCGGGGTGTTTCTTAATTAGAAACTGCAATTTAAGGAGCACCTTCAGTACGTCGCGGAGAAGGCCTGTAGTGCCTTCTTTGGTATATGACGTGTGGTCAATCCGGATTGGGATCTTAACTTTAAGACAATGAGCAACCTGCAAAAGGGTAAGGCTGTGCAAATGCTAGGCTAGTTATATGTGGCGTTTGTTTGGGCGAATAGGCTAAAATATAAAAGCCATCGGAACATACTGTTCAGAGCTCAACGCCTTATATTGTTAACGGTAACGGATGATTACCGTATTATTTCAAAGGAGGCAATTTTGGTGACTGCAGGTTTGAAACCGATAAATTTGATTGCGTCTGAGAAGCAACAGCGTTATGTTGCTAAAAAGTCCGGTGAGTTGACTTCAGATAAAATTCGAGAGTTTGAACAATGTGGCAATGCTTTGTGGCAAACTAGGTGAGATGACACAGAAGATGGGCGTTATACTTATGATCTCTTTCCAAATGTTTTTGGTTTGCTGGAGCCTCTTGGATACACCGTAATAAATATGGGACGCAATTTCTTTCCAGCCATAGAGCTGTCAGGGACAGACTGTAGACATTCGGCCAGGTTGATTCTGGAATGTGTCCTCAGTATGGACAACTGGATGATACTTGCCATGTCGTTTATGAATGCCACAATGATCACCATTCGGTTTGATCTTCTCGGGTCAGCGTTGGATCTCCGTGTAAACTGGCGAAGCCGGGTTGTGAAGAATTTCATAGTCTGTTTAGCAAAAAAACGGATTGCTGAAGGGATATAAAGCCCCGCTTAAATGTTGCTCTTACTTTTACTTTTGTTATTTTTCTGTTTGCAGTTATGTTTTTTTTTTTTTTCTTTTGTTTTTTTTTTTGTGTTCTTGTGGTGTTCAAGTTTTTGTTTTGCGATATGTATTAAACTCACTTATACCTATTCGGGGTGGACGTTCCTTCGTTGTTGTTATAATTTATTCCATTCAGTCATATTTAAGATTTGGTTGATGTGTTTTGTTTGAGTTTTTCGTAGGTAGTAGTACACCGATGGGAATGTCGCTCATGGCATTCGAATGGGTGGCATCCTGGCTGAGACGGACTGAATATGTCATATGCCGAGGTTTTGAAGAAGACCTCCGGTAAAGCCCATAAGGGCTAGGTACGGAGGGGGTAGTGGAGGGTGCCTTCCTCTACGGGGTCAGAACCTTAGATATGCTGTAACTTTATGCTGTTCAGTAACCACCTGCATCTTAAGTTATTCTCCTGAAACTGAACTAAAAATGTCAAGTAATGTTTTATATATATGTGTGCGCGCGTATTTCTCTCTCTCTCTCTCTCTCTCTCTCTCTCTCTCTCTCTCTCTCTCTCTCTCTCTCTCTCTGTGTGTGTGTGTGTGTGTGTGTGTGTGTGTGTGTGTGTGTGTGTGTGTGTGTGTGTGTGTGTGTGTGTGTGTGTGTGTGTGTGTGTGTGTGTGTGTGTGTGTGTGTGTGTGTGTGAATCAAACTTTGTTGTGCATCTTTTTCCACTTCAATTTGTTGTTACTTTTGTGCACCAGAAAATTAAATCTCTTTTCAGGAGTGTTTCAAATTTCCCTGAAATTTTCCAGTCTTCCTAATAGTTAAAAAAATCATCGAGTTCTGTCATATTACTTTATTAGAAATTCATTATTAGCTGCTGGATATCTTTAACCAAATTCAAAAATGTAATTTCAGACTCTTACTTTTTGTTAATAATTCTTGCTTTCTTATAGGTTATTGAGAAGTTTGATACAGTTATCTTAAACCACTGTCACTCCATAATACTCTATCATTAGATTCTCTAAAAAAATTAGTTAGATACTTTTCATAGCTGCATACACCATTTGAATTTTTTGGAATTTATTGCAAAGATTATTTTTAAAATTGTTTAAATTATAATATAAAGAACAAAAAAGATCTACATTATTGATTATACTTTAAAATGTTGTTTTTTACTTCCTTGTACGAAGTAAAGAAAGTATTGTGATTGCGAAAAATTTATTTTTTCAGATTTCAACTGAAATATCCATTTTGACTAGTTTCGGTGTGACGTCTGTATGTACGTGCGTACGTATGTATCTTGCATAACTCAAAAACGATTAGCCGTATGATGTTGAAATTTTGAATTTAGAACTGTTGTAACATGTAGTTGTGCATCTCCCATTTTGATTGCAATCGAATGAACCAAAAATGTCCAAAAAAACCCAAAATTAAAAAAATGTGGATTTTGGACTTTTCCTTAACTGTAGTAATAAGCCCTCATTGAGATATTTCAACGATATATTATAAGTGGTACTTATTTTTATTTTTTCCAGAGTTATAGCCAAATGAAATTTTAATTAATGAAATATTAGGATCTTAGAAGGTACATCGTTTCGAATCAGCCTTCATCTCCTTTTTTTAAACTTTTTTAATCTAAATATATTGATTTATTAATAATTATTAACCTCCGATTGTAAACAAAATTTACGTTAATTCAATAATAATAATAAATTGAAAAAATATCAGAAATTATTAATGAAATATAATTTTGTGTACTCTTCATTTTAAAAAAAAATGTGTAAATGTAATGTAATAGGCGTACAAGGAAGTCAGTCATATGATGGCCATATCAGAATTTTTTTGGTATTAAATATTCTCCAAAAATTATATGTTGTAATATAAGAGAATTCTTGAATAAAGAAAAAATAAAAAGTTTTAAAGTATTTTTTCTTGTTATATACAAAAAAGATTTATTATATTTTTCAATAATTTATTTTACTAAGATTTATCTAACACGTAACTATATAAACAGTTTACTGAATATAGATTTATTTTTCAATTTCCATTATTTACTTAAATAAATAATAAATTTCGGTTTCAATCAATTTAGAGATAATAAAGTGAGATAATTATTTATAAATCTAATTTTATTATGCATTACTGTAATATATTGTAATTATTGCAAACAGAATATCTAGTTTTTTTTTTTTCAAAATTTTCTATTAACATTAATATTACTATAATTTGATTGCTATTGTCCCACAACCACGCGTGAAATAATTTTTTTCTACTCGTTATAACGTAGCTACTAACACAGATATTACTAAAAGTATTACATTTTTTAATACTCTATTATAATTACTTTATAATAACGATTTCGTAAAAAAATTCGATCCGATTTGGAAAAGAGAATGTATAGAGAGAACAAGGGAAATATCGATTGAATGAAAATGTATGTAATTCCATGAGCGGAACTCGCCCAAAATCCTAAGGGACCTGTGACATCGGGGAACAGTTCACATCAGCCTCTGATTAGCCTAAACATACCCTCTGGGGAGACACTAACTTTCCTTACTGTTCAAAATTCCGCAGGCTTCGTTTCCAACACTTTGTCTACTGATTCCATTTTACCAGGAGATGAAAAAATGTTCGATCCTTAATTCTCAGTATAACAAACGTCCTAATAAAAAGTTACAGTTTTCATTTTAAGTTTAAAACACCTTATGATTATTTTACTACGTATAGTTTTAAACATTTGTTTAAAAGATATTTTATAAAAATTTGGAAATTTTTCCATTTTAGATGAATATTTTTCGAATCTACCGAATAATCAGTTTTGTTTTTCAAAATCCTAACAAAAAAGGAAGTGCATCATATTTTATTAACTGAAAACCGTGCCAAATATAAAACATTTTTCTTTTTTTTAAGTAAATAAGGTCTTGAGCAACAAAAAATCTAGAAATTTTTAAGTCAAATATAAAAAATTAAACTAATATTTTTGTAAAGGATTTAATTGAAAATACTTTGACAATTAAAAAATACATGAATAAAACTTTTAGAAATATAAAAATACTATAAATTCACAAATAATGTAAATATATAAAATAATAGTCCAAAATCATTGTAAAAGTATTTGACTACAAACACAACTTAAAACAATATAAAATAACATCAATAAAATTAAACATCAGTCGTAAATAATACTAACATTAAAAATGTAACGCTGTTAGTAAATAAATACAGAATTAATTTATATATATATGAGAAGGCTCGAACTAAGGTATAAGAGATAAATCATTCTATATTACAGGAATATAGCCCCTAGTTTAAAATACAGAAAAGAAATCACTACAAACGGTTGCAAAAAATACTACCCATTTATCCACGGCCACAATACTTATTACATAGAATAATACGATTCCAAACAATAATTTTCAATTAATTTTAAATAATCAGATGTTTCACCAAATCTATACATATACACATAATAATGCCTATTAAATAAAATACACACATTTTAAAAAGTACATAAAATTTTATTTCACTAAACTTCTGATTTTTTTATTGTTATTATTGGAGAATTATTTAATGTATTTTTTTTTTAAATCACGGGTTAATAATTACTAAATAAATATATTTAAATTAAAAAAAAAGTTAAAACGTCAACGTTATAAGGGACTGTCGTTATAAATACTATAACGACAACGTTATAGTATTTAATTATACTATTTTTTTAACCTCCGGTACCACCATTAGATATTGCTTAAGAGGGGAGTTGCAATGATAATGTTTTGCGTGTGAAAATGCCATGCCTGATCGGGATGTGAACCCGGGACCTTCAGATAAAAGGCCGAGACGCTACCACTCGCGCCACGGGGGCTGGAAAATTAACACCTTAGGATTTAATTACCGGTAATTAAAAATAATTACTAATAAAGCTTGTTCTTTTTACTAATAAAACTTGTTTTTGAGTTATGCAAGATACATACGTACATCTGTAGTACAAAAGTACAGGGATCACGTGGAACAAACTAGTCAAAATGGATTCAAAGATGGTGAAAATGGATATTTCCTTTGAAATCTGAAAACCGAAATTTTTCCCGATCACAATACTTCCTATACTTCGTACAAGAAAGTAAAACTCTCAAAATAATATTATCTCTCCGTGCAATTTATTTGAAAAATATAAATAGGATTAATTCCCTTAGTATTTAGTCTACAATACTGAACTCATTATTACCTTTTAAACCCCTCCAGTGAGGAAAGTCAAATAGATAAATACAAGTGAATATACGAGTACATACACATATTTAAGATTTTAGTATTTTTTTATTACTTTACCTCCTAAAAATAATTGAAAAACACCGGGAGTGGAAAATGTTTGCTGTCTAGCAAACGTTTGTCTAGCAAACATTTCTATTTTGTAAAAAAATTTGGATTTTGAATAATTTATATTTTTATGTTTTTTTAGCACTTTGAAATTATCTTCCCAAAATTCTTACAAAGTAAGGTTCTTAAAAATTTCAAACAACAAACTTAAAACTGAATTTTCCATAAAACGTTTGGTAAAATTCAGCTGTAGAGAGAAATTTGTACAAGAAAAAAGTACTTTATGTAAAAGAAAAGAATTTTCATAGTTTTTACATCATTTTTATTTATTTTTTTTCTAGTGGCAATTTTTAAGAAAGATTTACTTCTTAAAACGCTAAAATACGATTGTATTTCTTATAGTTTAGTGGTAATGTTTTAAAACTAAATATTTCGTGCTGTCCATTTTAATGGATCGTTGGATATTTAGTATCTTCATTTTAAAATTGTTGGGATTGAACGTTTAAAAAAATAATCTTAAATAGTTCGTTATACTTTTTTAAATTTTATTTTAAAATAATGTATTAATCTTAAAGTAAACCCTATTAATTTAATTTAAAGTGGTTGTTTCAGTAGAGAAATTTTGTTATTACCTAATGTTTAGCAAACTTAGTATTTTAGCGTTAAAATAATATTAATTCAACGTAATTTCATTAATATTCAGTTTGAGTTTTGACTTAGGATGACTGCACGACTACCGCATAAGAGACTAAATTAAAGGATGAATCATGAAAAATTAAGGAATGGGAGGAGAAGAAGGAGTTGAAGTAAGGGGCGAATTAATTTCATTGCAAACTTTAGAACAGTGTCAAGCGTTGTTTGTGCTACGGGTGCGATAATGGTGTGTAATTAATGTTGACAGTTTGCCGGGGGGGTTTTGCCGCAGCAGGTGACGTCAGGGGTTCAGTACGTCTGTCACCCACTGCACTCTTTCTCGTATTGTATATATGAGTAAATGAGTTACAATGCTTGTAATCTGTTTATTTTGTTATAAAATAAAAATAGGGCCAATAAATGATTGGAAATAATAATTTATCGAGCATCGCTAACTGTTGTAAACTAGCAAATACTTCGTGTTTAAGACATAAAACATTCATGTGCGTAAGAAAATTAACATTAAGCTAAAAAAACAATTTCAGTTCATTAATAACAGGATATTTTTAAGCAATTTTAAAGAAATTTTTCCAGTACCTTTATAATAACAGCGTATATCAGATTAAAATAGAAATAGACGATAAAAAAACCTCTCATATATATATATATATATATATATATATATATATATATATATATATACATGTATCTTATGCAATCTGATAAAGTAAAGATAGTGATGTCTACTTTATCAAAAAAATATAAAAATCATTCTACAGCAATCTAGCTTCAACGCAATGTTACTTGTCACAAAAGATTTGTCAAAATAGACCATTTTATTCTCTTCTCCTTATTCTCTCTCACTCTCCCTTTCTCACACTCTATATAAAAAATCGTATATAAACAATCATAAATTTATAAATAATTATATATTATATAATAATTATCTGCAAATGTGTGTGTGTGTGTGTGTGTGTGTGTGTGTGTGTGTGTGTGTGTGTGTGTGTGTGTGTGTGTTTGGTGGAGTTGTGTGGGGGTGGTACTCGCGCCCGCATATACATATTACTTTTTTCCATTATCGCTAACATTAGATCGTAACTTTTTTTCTATTTTTAACACATTTTGTCGCAAATGGTAATGGTCCCAAAACCGGGCAAGCAGACCCATGATGTAGCTTATTATAGGCCGATAAGCCTGTTACCTCTTCCATCGATGGTATTTGAAAGATCACTTCTTCAGAGGCTTCGGAGGGCCGATTTGGAGTGTTATTCCTGATTATCAGTTTGGCTTCAGATGTGATCACTCAACAATCGAACAAATATACAGGATTTTCAATGTTATCAGCAAGTCCTAAAAGAGAGATGTATTTGCTCGGCTGTTTTTTTAGAAGGCCAGCAAGTCTTTGATAAGGTTTGTAAAGAAGCCTTCCTCAACCGTATTACTTGATCCTACACAGCTACCTAGAAGGACGCTTTTCCTAAGCGAGACACAACCAAGACTTGTCTGAAATCTTTGATGCTGGGTCAAGTGTTCCTCAGGGTTCAGTTCTGAAGCCGGTTCTATACTCGGTCTTCATACCGGACCTCCCGACTCCAGAAAACATCGCAGTTGCATTGTTTACAGATGACAGGGCGATCCTGACAAGGATTCTGACCCTATTATAGCGTCTGCTAAACCGCAAACCGTATCGGATCTAATTAACGAGAGGCTAGCTAAATGGATGATGAAGGTTAATCCGGCAAAGTCCACACATTATACGCGATGAAGAGGGGAAACTGCGAGATCAACTTAATGGCGTTTTCATCCCGCATGCTAATACGTGCGATACCTAGTACTGCAACTTTATCGCCGTCTGATTTGGAGGATTCATGTCTGGGAGAACAAGACGCGGCTTAAATTAAGTTCAGAGAAAGGGTTTGAAGGTAGGGGGTCGCAACTAAGATTATCTAACAAGCAATTGCTGTACTCAACGGTCCTGAAATTGAGACCTACGAAATCAAACTGTGGGACATAACAAGTGAGAGTAACATCGAAATCGTACAGCGATTCCAGAATAAACTACTGATAAATATAACTGAAGCGCCGGAGTTTGCAAACAGCACTGAAATACACGATTACCTGGGATTGCCAACCGTTTTTGAGAAGATACGGCGATTCGGTACAAGATACAAAAAGAGACTGAATAGACTTGTTAACTGACTCGCGGTTAACCTTCTGTATAACAGCGAGGAAGTAAGGCGCTTAAAGCAACTGCTTATATTTGATCCGTTCTCCGAGATTTAAGATGAATCAACTACCCTAGGGTTTGTGAATCATCAAAATTGTTCATTTAGTTTTATCACTGACTCTTGTTGGTTATTTGATTTTTTTCACTATTTCACTGTTTCTTGATTAGGTGATCTTTGTGTGATTAATTTTAATAATTTTTTAAATTTATCAGTGTTTCTTGGGCTCATATTTATATATACTTATTAACTTTTATTATATATTTATGTATACTGTGTAACATATTTATATGTATTAATTTCTTCGACGGATTTTAATGGAGACCCCTCTCTGAATTTCATCTTTTGTATTCAAATTTACTTATCGGTTCCGATAAGTTGGAACCGATTGTAGATTAAGCATTACAGAAAAAAAATTATTACACCTCTAATCTTTTTAATGATTTTACTGTTTTAAAACTAAATAGTTTTTATTTCCTGTTTAATAGTGTTATTTTTCTTAAAAGTAAGTTTATTTTTTTTTTATTTTATAAAATAAATGACTAAGAGGATCCTGTCAACAAAATTATTTTCTACCACTTTCCTTCCTCCTCGTGCTCATTTTCTCAGTCACTCTCACTCTCTCTCTTCTACTAATAATATCAACTAGAAACAAACCATCTGTTAATAAAATGTATGAATGTTATGATTTCATACCAGGAAACATTTCTAGAACTACGTAAAAAGATCAAATAACTCTCTTCCAGGAACCCGATACTCTTTAATGGAAGGTACTTTTTACTCCAACTGTTTTGTAAATTCAATGTTACCACTCTTACCTTCTCTTCAATATGAAGTATTTCATTTTACCCTGTTAGCAACTGGCCAGAGCAACTGACTAATAATTGATTTAGGGAATTGAGGTGTTTCTTATACATAATTCTAAAAATGTAAATTAAATAAGAAACTTACAATTCCCTAATACAAATGATTTTTATTAATAGGAAAGATACATTTTTACTTCCTTGTACGAAGTATAGAAAGTATTGTGATCGCGAAAAATTTCGGTTTTCAGATTTCAACGGAAATATCCATTTTGACCATCCCTGAATTCATTTTGACTAGTTTGTTCGACGTGATCTCTGTTCTTATGTAAGTACAGACAGACGTACGTATGTAACTCCCATAACTAAAGACGATTAGCCGTAGAATGTTGAAATTTTGGATTTAGGACTGTTGTAACATCTAGTTGTGCACCTTCCCTTTTGATTGCAATCGACTGAACCTAAAGTGTTCAAAAAAGCCCAAAATCCCAAAATACTTGGATTTTGTTCTTTTTCTTACAGTAATAAACCCTTATTGAGAGCTTTTCAACGATATATCATAAGTGGTACTTATTTTCATAAGTTCCAGAATTATAGCCAAATAAAAATTTAATTAATGAAATATTTGCATTTTTCAAGGAACATCGGTTATAGAGTCATACTTAATCTCCTTTTTTTAGGATTTTTTAAATTTATTTTTTTTATTATTTTTTTTTAAATTTAAATGTATTGATTTAATAATTAATAATCGTAAAAAAAATTTACAATAAATAATAATTCAAAAATAATAATAATAACAAATAAATGAAAAAAAATCAGAAGTTACTAGTGAAATAAACTTTTACACACATTTAAAAATGTTTACGTTTAATTTAATAGGCAATATTGCATATGTGTTTAAGTAATAGATTTGGTGAAATTTCTGACTATTTAACATTAATTGAAAATTATAATTTAGAATCGTATTATTTTTGGATTTTCTAGTTTAATTTTATATAATTATTCTGGAATTTCTGTTTAATTTTATCTATATTAAAGTTAACGACAGAGTAACTGAAAAATAGACCCTCACAAGAACAACATATACACTGAGATACACGTGCCCCATCTTTAATAAACTGCAAAAACTTTTTGTCTTTTAGTTCTTTACTCCTCTGATATTGTCGAACAATATTCTCTCTAAGTCGGAGTTGATCATCATTTCGTTTATTTGCTTTTTGTTGCTAATCACTTAATCGCTCTTTGGTTTGATATAATTCTTCCGGTCTTAATTTATGTACACTTCTCTAGTTTTTAAATTTTCCCTCTCTTTATATTCATAGTCCTCTTATAATCTTTTTATTCTTCCCTTGTTCTTAACATTTTCTTTCCCTTCATATTCATGTTCTTGTCATTTTTTTTTTGAGATATATTTCTTCATGTTATCTTTGTTTTTCCTTTATGATTGTATCTTATTCATTTTTCATTATTCACCAAATAATCGAATAATACAAACTGTATATTTTACACCGTAAAGTCGAAATTAAAGTTTATAACCAATATACAGGAGTTCACTAAACGGAATAGTTTAATTATTAACTTTTATTTAAACGATACACTAGAAATCTGAAACTTTCATTAATCAGCAACTCTCGAAGATACGAATAATACTGATCTTGTAATACGAGTAATAAAGGGACTTTTTATCCTAATATCTCATGTAAGGTTGTTGAAATAATAATTATGTAATTATTTTATATTAAAAAAACTAATATTTCAGCAATTGTGTTTCTTCAAAAAAAGTGATTACCTTCAATATTATATACAATAGCAATAAAAATATTTATAACGTATTTAAATATTAATTCAATTATATAGGATTTACTATCAAGCCGTTTATATGTTATATGTGTGTAAATTCAACTGAAAATAAGCAGTGATTAAAAAAAATGTCTAAAAAATTCTTACCGAAAATGAACTTAATTTTTCCTCAATGTAATTTTTCAGTATTCTGAATGGTTTTTATTTTTATGAAGGCCGAGAAAATTTAGGAGACTGTATCAGTCGAAATACGTCAATTTTGACTAAAGACTGGTTTACTTACTAAAGGCTAGTAATAATTGTATAGAGCATGATTACCAAACTTTTTCGATTCTCTGTGCCATTGCTGAATCTAAATTTTTGCAAGACGTTCTACGTTAAATTTTAACAAGTACATTTTGCAAAATATCCAATAACGTTTTGCAAAGGTGAAGTAAAACTAAGTAAAACACATTTTTCTTACTATAAAGATCTAATTGAACAAATTCATAATTATGTTAATTAATAGGAAGAATGAGTCTGTTCTTCTTCCACGCATTTCTCAAATGATGTAATTTGAGAACAATTAGACACAGCCATCCTCATTTCCTTTACCACATTGATTTTCACATGATACTTATATTTAAATATAGGTATTACAGCATTAAATATAACTATAAGTAATCATAGCAACTGCCCAAAACCCAGCAAATGAAATTAAAATTTTATGAGCTTTACCACTTAGGATTGGATATTCATCTTTTACTGACATTTAAAATACAGTTAATTCCATTCTTCTAAATGTTTTATTTCCTCAACGTATTGTCACAAAACGACTCAATCAGATTCTTTTATACTGCAGAAATTGTTTCAGATAAAAAAACGTGATTAAAAAGATCTGGAATCCGTGCAATTATATTGATATTATCATTCTGAAAATATTTCTGAAAGCAGGAGATAAGCTTTGATAAATGTTCTTCAAACATAGATTTTATCTCGAGAAAAATCAACTCCATTGGAGGTAAAAAATTGTTGAAACAAGAAGAAACATTCCCTGCCTTCGTTTTCATTCATTTCTCTTTTCCGTAGCGTTAGTTTTTTATAATAGCTAAACTTTTCTCAATCAATTTTAAAGGTTCATATTGTTTTCTGCAGAAAGAAATTCAGAGCATTCATTTTTCAAAAATGTCACATATATAGGCTAGTTTTACCAAAAAATCTTCATTTACAAAATGCTTGATATATTTGTGATCCTCCTTTTTAAGGAAAATATAAGCCTGGAGGAAGGCACCTCAAGGTGTTGCAGTGCAACAAAGACGTATTCGGATCTCACATTCTCATAAATGTTTTTGAAAATCTTGCCTTCAACGGGCGAGTTTTTATAGTTACTACATTCACAACATATTCTAAGATCTGGTTCAATTTAGAACTCAGATCTTTAGACACGAGTCTTCCCTGTAAATAATGCAGTGTTGTTTATACTACTTCAGGGACTTCGTTTCGAATAAAAGCCTACTATTCTCAAAAGCCGCTGGACGTAGAACGAACACCATTGAGTGGACTAAATGCATTTTGTCTACCCCACACTTTTTTCTGGATATAAGAGTATAAAAAATCTTGAACATGTCTTGAGGCTTTGCACTATTAATTAAAATACTTTTATAGTCATCTATAAATCGTACATAGCAAATTAGGAAAGGTTCATTATTAATATCTGTGGTCTCATCAAGATGAAGACTAAATTCCTTTCCATTAAATTTTTCAATTAATTGATCATTGTGGTCCTGCACTGTGAGTTGTATTCTGAGGTTGATGGCGTTTTGAAAATAGCTTCCCAACAGATTCCTGGAACATAAACTTCAATATATCTACATCAGCCGGCAGAATGAATTCTACAATTACATGAGGCTTCTTATATTTTACGATTCTATGTGCTTGTAAGATGGTAGTAAAAAATATTGATTTGCATTCATGCTTGTTTATAAAACTACCCTTTTAATGATTTAATTCTTTTAGCTTTCTGAAAAAGTAGTCTCACGATTTTCTAACTGTGCTGGCATGAGTGGTTTCTAAATGGCGCGTCTCAACTTAATTGGTAGCTTGCATTCTGTGTCAAAACTTTCTTACAAAAAAAAAAACATTATAGCCTCTCTTTACCATCGAATTCTGTCGGGATAAAGCCATAGTATAAGATTTTAACGCTTCTTCATACTCTCAACATTGGTTGACGATGTGCCATCTTCATTTTCACTCTTACAGTACTTACTGCTTTTTAATAAACCAATCTATTTTTAAAAAAGAATATGAGAAAAATTACTTCAAAACTTTTACTCGAATTAATCGCAACATTCAGTCGATAATCTATGAAAAATAATTGAACATTAAAACCGTGAAAAACCGTCATTTATTTTTGTACAAATAGTATAAAATAAATAGTAAAGTAGCATAAAATTCGAGAGACTACCAAAACGATAGATAGTTTGCTGTTGCGTCATCTGTTAACCATTTACAGAGGCTTCTGCAAAGAGTAAGTGGTTTGCGCCAACTCCTCAAGGTGTTGCGTCCTACGACATTGAATTGAAAATGGGAATAGAATTATGAAAATTTGTAATATTGGTCACAGAAGGGCCTATGACTCACTCACAGGTGCCACTGTGAGGAAGTCAATGCTCCATAGATCGCTGAAGCACACACTTTAAAAACCATTGGTTTAGAGAACCATGAAAACGTTAAAAATTAAAGATATCGGATAAGAATATATAGGAAACTTCTGACAAAAATTGGCAGTCATTCACACAGCTCCACCAATATATACTTGAAGATATCTGAAATAATTTTATTTCAACGATTACACAGAGGGTAATTATTATGTTATCAAAGGTTCATGGGGCATCTCGTCAAAATTTTCAACTCGAATGAAAAGGTCGTTAAAAAAGAATATTCCCAAGGATATGGTTTTAAGATGGAGATACCTTTCAGCTCAAGTTAAAGAAAAATACATAAAAAATAGGTAAATAGATAAATAAAAATAACAGGTAAATGAGTAAACTAAAATTTAATTTTTATAGGTGAACAAAGAAGCTATTATCGGTCAAGAAAAGAGCAAGAAATGCGCTATTACAAAATGTTTCTAAAATGGTGGGCTGGCTACACTTTTTAGGATTTTACTTGTAAAACTAGACAAAACATATCCTTAGGAAAAATGGCAATTACTTATTTTTTCTCCCCGTCCTCCATTTTGATATTTTTATATAAAAATGTATATCTCAAGTTCGGATAGATGAATCGCATTAATATTTGGTAAGCGTCTTGGTAATAAAGTAATAAAATTAGATTTACTACGTTCGAAATTAAAAAATGGCAACCATGTTTATTTTGCAATCCGTTATATATTTATAAATATTAGTATTATCAAAATTTATCTTCTGATAAATTATTAAGCCTTTTATTTTGAACAAAGTAGCATTTTATTCTTCAAAATCGGTTAACAAATAGTCGATTTATGGGAAAAAATTTATGTTGTAATTATGCCATAATTATTTTGTCTATTATTGTGAGAAAATTTCTTAATTTGATACTAATTTACAGTACTAGATTTAACAATAAATGAAAAAAATAACAATATTTAATCGAATTAAACGTAAAGTGGAGGACATGAAAACAGACACATAATTACATCAATTTTGTACAGTTAATTAAATTAAATACCGAGAGATTTATTAAGCTACATACAGACCACTGTAATGAATTTCTTAAGATGCCTTAAAGGTGTAACAGGAAAGGATAGAATACCTAATGGTATGTTAGACGAGGCTTTAATGTTACTTCCATAATTGATGTGGTAGAAAATTATAGAGAATGATGGAAGGAACATGTAGGAAAAATGGAGGAGTCAAGAATTCCCAAGTAGGGATTCTTGAATCCCTGAGATTCAAACATTCCCTTTACTATGCTTCGTTATGAAGTAGGGAAGAGGATGACCGTGGAAGCGGTGGTCTGTGGCTGAACAGGTCTATAACTTATTCTGTGTTATGGAAATGATGACGATGATGATCTATATTGAAGTGATCCATATTATCTATTTTAATGTCCCGATCAGAATAAAGATTTAATTATTTACAGAATTTAGTATGGATGCTAAACTCATGTAACTAGATTAGTGACTTGAAACATGTAAAGTCGTAAAGCAATCATGTGAAAAGAGAAAATGAAAAGCTAAAGATTTAAAAAGGAATATATTGGATTTAAAAGAATAATAGAGATAGTGTTTATAAAAATATTAAGAATTAAAAATTGTTATTAAATTTAATTATAATTAACAATAATAATAATAATAGAAGCAGTAACAATAGTAATAATAAATCACTGGAAAATACTGCCCGTTTGTAATTTATACTAAGATAAATTATGACCTATATTAATTGTTTAAAAATATCATGCGAGCTTTATTATAATTACATATCATATCGTTTAACAGAGATTTTCTTTTTTTATTAAAAAAATAATAATAAACAAATAAAAATAAAACGGAACAGAGATAAAAATTGTTACCTTAGTCATTTGAGTGAAAATAATCATGACGATACTTGGAACCAGGGATAGGTTTGTGGGGTTTCAAAGGGGGAGTTACTAGGGAGGATGCGGCTACGCAGGTTATTGTATAAAGAAACGACTGTCAACTAACAAGGTAGAGGAGTTAAAGAGAGGGGAGAAGCAGGTACTAAATGAAGGTGGATGCATTTTATGAAAGTTTCGCTCATTGACCCGTGTAATCCACGTGCATGTTTCCTTCTTTTTCTGTTTTGTTGAATTTCACATTTCGCTGCATTGTCGTACGCAAACTTTTGTCAAAGGTTCTTAATAATTGTTTCGACGATCGCTTTTCCCTTTCTTCTACTCTGATGTCTCTCGGTCGAATTTTCATTATTAAAGTGTATCTCTTTGTTACTCTTCCTATTGTTTCGACGACTGCAAAAGATTTCTATATTATACTTCAGTTATGTAAGTGTAAAAGTCTCTCTCATTAAATTGAGTCGTAATATTTCCTTCGTATTTAATTTAAGAGAAAAAAATAATTAAAAATAAGCAATAAAATTCGATGATAACGATTCTTTATTCAATAAAATCAGGAAAAGATTTCTACAAACCTATACAGTAAATACATAAAAAATTGTACTTATAACATTAACTTTAAAAAAGTAGCCTTTTCAGATCTTTTAGGCATAGTACTCAGCATAAGCCTAGGCCCGCTAAACGATATCTATAATTCCCACAGGCTAGTATAATATAATAATAGGACCATACATAATGTTTACTTTCATTATATAATGAAGTGCATGAATAAATAAAACACAGTTCATTTTGTTTCATTAGTCCTAGTTACATTTAGTTTAGTTTAAATCTAATTATAATAATAACAAAATGAGCTTGAAAATTCCCGAATTTTGCCATTTTTATTTTGAATGGAACATAAATGAGAAAATTACTGTTTCATACTAAGTGTAATTTATCTTCCTACAAAATAATCTTTTTTTTTATCCTCAATTAATTATTTAAGTGGTCTGAATAAAATTTCTTTACACATTCAAAACTATGAAATATCTTTTTATCACTTTCTTTACTAATATAAAAAGAAATTACTCCCTACAATTCTTATCTAATAAGATAACTTTTTTTGGTAAAATTATCAAATTCATATTAAAATCTTTTACCTGAAAACCTGAGAAAAATAAGAAACTGATGTGGACACCACTTGACTTCCTTGTACGCCTATTAAATTACGTATACACATTTTTTGCTGCGCTTCATTTAAACTTATTATTTTTTTTTAAAGAATGATACGATCCTCTAATTTTTTAATAAAGCGAACAGTTACATAATTGCTAAAATATTAGTTTTTATTTTCAAATATTTATACAATTATTAATTCAACAATCTTACCTGAAGTATTAGGATAGAGTAAAAATCCCTTTATTACTCTTTAAGTAAACGTAAATCTTATATCTATCTAATACTATGTTTTTTAGATTATTATGAAATAACCATCAACAAAATAAAAATAAAAACGAAACAGGAGAGGGTTACTAAATTTTATAACGATATTTATTATCAAGTAGACTGAAACAAATGCATAAATAAAATAAAAAAACATATATTTACACAAAAGAAATGGAGAACCAAGGAAGTGTTACCTATTCACGCCTACCATATTTCATCGTCATTTTATGTATACATATATATATATTTTTTTTTCATTAGATCTAGTGAAAATAAAAACAAAACTGGAAAAGGTTACTAAATTTTTAGTTTAAATTTTTAACATGTTTTTACTGAGTTTAAAATGAGTAAGGTGTTGTAGGGCTTTTGTCTTTGTATATTTATTTTGAATTAGAACACTTCTTACTACAGTTTGTGAATTTTCAGTAGGTCTCACATCTCGTCTATAGTTTGGTTTCAAAAAAATGACATTCAAACTTTTAGGTAAAATTACAGAAAAATGAGCAATATTTGTTCCATCATCAGTATATAGTATGGACATTGGCTTTAAAGACACTGAATCATTGTCATTTTTGAAAGTATTTTTTGTTAACAAAAAAATGATTTTTATTCAATAGTCCTGAATCACATCTATCTTGTAATCCTTTAAAGTTTTCCTTTTATTCATGTCATCAATTTTTATTTAATCCAATAATAAAAATCGAGTATTTTACACCGTTAGGTCAAAATTAACATTTGTAACCAGTATGCAGGAGTTCACTAAATGGAATAATTTAATTATTATTAAATTTTATTTATATTACATACCAGAAATCTGAAACTTTTGTTAATCAGCAACTCACGAAGATACGAATAATACTGATCTAGAATAGTATATTACGTAACAAGAGTTGTAGGAAACATATTATGCACAAGTTAAATACGTTACATATTTTCACGAGTGGGTAATATGTGTTACAAGTCGAATTATGTACTATATTTTTTCTACTATCAGAATCACTTCCCCATAAAGAAAAGGAAAAGATGCCATTTACTTACATTTTTATTAAATAAAAATATAAATTTGAAGGTAGAGTAAGTATTTTGAAGTTGATAATTTACAAATCATTTTTATTATAAATGTGAATAGATTTTCTAGTAAAGTAAATACAAATATTTAAAGAAAAAAAATATTATTTGAATTCAGAAGTAACGATAATTAATAGAATAATTATCAACAATCACTACAATTAAAAAATGTACAGTTAGTACCAAAATAACATTTTATTCTATTGTTCTGTCAAATAATTATATAAAATGATTTTTTTTTTAATAAAATACAATTGTTAGAAGATTTTGCTAAAAAAAATTCAAAAATAATACGATTCTAAATTATAATTTTCAAGTAATATTAAATAATCAGAAACAGTATACTTTGTTATTACCAACATAACATTCAATTATTATAAATGTTGATTGCTCAGTCGATTGCAATCAAAAAAGGGAGGTGCACAACTAGATGTTACAACAGTCCCAAATACAAAATTTCAATATTCTACGGCTAATCATTTTTGAGAATGTGTAAAAGGTAATATAGACTTTTGGAAATAAAATTATTCTAACATACTAAGATCATGCTTAATGTTTAACAAAAAATTGTTTTTCGTAAAGAAATTATTTCTAATTCTGAAAGAAAATAACTACAGTGCCCTTTTTCTATATGTAGCTAACAAAGGGAAGGCACGGGCTTCGGGACAACGATTTGAACCATATTGCGTGTGCGAATAGTACACTGTATACGTGTCTTCATCACTAACACGTAATATTTAATTATACTCAAAATAGATAGCCCTAAAAATTTACTTAGAATTTATATTAGTTTATATATTAATTTTGTTTCACGTCGCTCAAGTAGATGTGGGGTAAGTGAGAAGATGTCAGTTTCGTAAACTATCAATAAATGTCTACAATTTTTTTAAATTATAGATCCCGGGCCAAACGTCCAGGGAAATTTCTTGAACATTTTCTATTTTAACCTTTGTTGTAAGGGGTTCTTAGATTCAAAGAAAACATTACTTAAGTAAATTTGTTAAGCTTAACCTATATATGAATATTTTTAGAAATGTATTCCTCAACTGTAAAAAATATATGTTCTACTTTTTTGGCTCTAACTTTTTTTAATTTTTATCATTAATAGTCAGGAAAGTCATGCAATACTTTGACAGATTTTTGAAAATATACTTAAATCAATCAATTGTGTGAAAGAGGAAGTTTCGTCTTTCAACTATCAGGGACGGTCAGTAATATAGTCCTGGGGGTTGCGTAACTTTTAAGATGTGTAATTTTTTCAGAAGACCATGTTCATTATCATCCACTTAAAAGACAAGGCGTGAGATTAAATGGTCACTCATCAACCAGACAACAAACTCAACGTTGACTTGCTAAATCTGCAATAAATGCGTAGCATTCTATGAAGAATACATCCAAACGATTATATCTACTTGGTTTTCACGTGCATGCTAAATTGAATGCGTGTGGAAGTCATGGTGCGAGAACCAAGTCATTTACTTTCTAGCTAGACAACATAATGAACATTGATATATTGAATGTAACAATCTCTTCAGTACGAAATGTCTTCGTTTTATGTATGTTAATCAAAAGCCAAACATCAGAGTGAAATATAACAAACATACATTTACTTCCTTAATGAGTGATAAGTAATTTTGTGAACAATCTTAATTTCAGCGGGGTTCAAATTTTGGTGTGAGCTTGTACAATGCATTCACATTAGACGATGGAATAAGAAACGATCATTAATAAATGAATTAATTGTGGTCAAGCACGAAGGCCAAACTGAAAAATTAAAGCTTATGTTCTCCAGTCAATATATCAAAAATACATAATTTTTTACTAAAGTGGATGAGAAATATTTATACCAGATACTGTCAGATATTCCGTGCAATTTGGTATCAGTAGGCAGCTGCGTTCCTTGTTCGTGATGTATGAGTAAAATGTATTCTTGTACAGATTCTGTCAACCATTCATAAGACGTATGGTTAGTTGAAACCCAACCACCAAAGTTATAGCTTTATTAAGAGTCGAACCCGAGAACTCTCGACTTCGAAATCAGCTGACTTACGAAGATGAGTTTTACAACTAGATCAACCAACGGGATTTAGAAATAGGTGAAATTAAACGATGGTTTTTCATTTATTTGTTACAGAAAGTACCTGTTTTTTTTTTTATCAAAACCTAATATTGAACTTAATGAAATGTATGAAATTATTCTCCTTTTGTTTTTAATTTCGATTTTAAGACTTGATTTAAGAGCATCTAGAAATTTTTAGATGCTGCTATTTTATATCTTTATGAAAATCGTGTTCTGTTGATGAGGAAATATTTATAGTGCCAACAAATGAAATTATAATGTAATCTATATTTTATACAAACTGTCTGAATACAGACAATGAGAACAAAGTAATATTAAAAAAGAAAAATAATTTATACATGAGATGGTTTATAACAGCTTAGATTACTGCATTAAAAAATAAAAATAAAAACACCAAGTTGCCGAAATTTTCAGCAGTTCTGACATTTTTTCAAAGCAATATGGTATAAATACATCCAACCAGCATCTAATATTTAAACCACAAATCCTATTTTCTCCCCTTAATTAAACCACATATAACTGCATTATTACCTTTTCTGAATATTACAAACATAAATCCACAATCAACTTTTCATAATTGATAGAAAACATTTATTATTTAATATGAATGTGCGGGTTTACCGAGAAAATATCTGGCAGGATTTTATTCTTGATTGATACTCCTATAACAACATGAGAAAACCAATATTCAAAACATATATTTGTGAAAATGTCATTTTTCTCCATCATTTAAAAACTATTTAATGCGAGTATGCTGCAGGACTATCTTGACTATGGTTCTTTTAATATTTTTTAATCTAGCCAGTTTCATGCACACAACTGAGTATTTAATATTAAGATTTCCTGGACACAATGTTAACCAATGTTTATTTACCACTCAGTATTTTCGTTGGCCCTATCTATAAAAATGAACCATGGCGTGAATTACTATACTACCTCTTTATTTCCAAATACCTTTTTTATTACCATATACTTTTCAGTAAAACTGTTAATTCTATTTGGGGTGTGGATAATGAATCACACAAAAAGGAGTGTTATATTGTATACGATTCTATATATTCGATGACTATGTTCATATTTTCATGACTTAAAATTAAATAGATTGTTTTTTTTTAATTATCAATAAGGATGGTAGTAATAAAAATGACGAGGATAATGATTAAATAACTTAGGCGATAAAATTTTCAAAACACCCTGTAAATCCTTTTTCCTATATTGAGTTTACTTTTTTATGTAAGCAAATTGTTAAAATAGATTGGGTTATTTTATTGTACAACCTGCTTCAAAACATTTAATGATTTACTTTTTCATATAAATAGAAGGCATGATATAGTTGAAATTTAATAATATCCTTATTTAAAATAAGGAGTATTTTACACTAAGCATGCCATCTTAGGTTATTAAAATCCACATCAGGTTTGTAATCTTTATCAATCGATCATGAGTATCTGGCCAAGAACGTATGTAATATTAACATCTACAATTCTCCTATGTAGTAATTTTTTCATACATTCTGTCCTGACTTCCATACTTCTGACAACTTAGTCTAATTAACTAATATACCAATTTTTCTTTTTTCTATATCAGTTAGTATCAGATAAAAGTTCCTAGTTATAGTTTTACAATATATTTTATTTTGATTTTAGTGATAATATTTTCGTTGTTAAAATATATGCTAAAATATGAATGTAATAGTAATAAGGAAATAAATACGTATTACTATTTTCATACATAATACCATTACTGTGACTACTTCTATAAAATTTCCTTCTCTTCTCGGAATCACTAAAGATAAAACTAAACCCATCGAAAGAGAGTACATTTATAAATTTATTTGTAAATATGATAAGTTACTGCTATCAATTTTGCAATTTATGATACGTAGGACAAACTAAAAGAAAAATTTTAATTGGAGTAAAGAAGCATTTGGCTAATTATAAATATATAAAATCAGAAAAATTGGCTGTCGCTCACATTGCCTGTAAACTCGTCACAGAACTGATTTATTAGAATTAAAGTTTTAAAAATGTGCTTATTAAACAAGGATTATATTGGGAAACTTATTTTATTAAAACTTATTAAAATCTATCTGTTAAATAATAATAGGAGACCGATATAATACATATATAGTGTAATGTATAATACATATATTGAAATTTGAAAAGTCTTTCTGAATTTTAAATTTATTAAAAATCTTTTAGTGGAAGTTCTTAATTATAACGTTAAACGATTATCAGCTCCCTAAAATTTTAATAATGATTTGGGAAATCTATTTGATTGTTTCATACTATCTTTATTTCTTTTTGAATTTTTTTTTATTTTTTCCAACCTATATAACCTGAATTTAGGTTTTTCTAGTAATTTCCCAAAATAAAATACAGTTAATTCAATATTTTTCTTCTCTTCTGAAAACACTGTTAAAGATACTTGCTTTATACAGATTATATGTATATATGTTTTATACTGTTTAATGATCAATTAATTAACTACTACTATTACTTCTTCTCTTTTTATTTGTTTATTAAACTTCTTAAATATTATTTATACTCAGTATTTACTATAATTATAATGTTTGTTATTTAACAGTTGAAATGACAATTTTGTATTTTAAATAATATTTTAATAAACGGTGTTGAATCATAAGCTTTCTTTACATTTTATATTACTAATTGAATATATTTACTATCGTTTATTCAGTAACTCAGCAATTGATATTTAATTTTTAATTCACATCTGTTGGAAATATTTATTAAAGGAAGTACACGTGTAATCTCTTCTGCTCATCCAGTAACCATAAAGTTCAATTTAAAAAATAAACTAAAAAAACTATAAATATGAAAAAAGGAAGAATTTTTAAAATAGAAATTCGTAGTTCAACAAAAGTTAAAAATAAAAAATCTGCTGAAATTATAAGACTACAAGAACTTTAGTAGCAAAATAATTTTATCTAAAACTTAAAAACAGAAAACATTATAAAGGTAAGGAAAAAAGAACAAAAATTTCGTATAAAATGATAAAAAGGATTAAATTAACTAGAAAAGAACAATAATAATAATAATAATAAGGTGAGTAGTTGGGCCTCCAGAATAGGTTTTATAGAGATAAAACCTAGATAATATCTAGAAAGATATAAAAATGTTCAAGCGGAAGAAATTTTATAATTATCATTCAAATGAATAACATCATTTTTGATAAAATTGATTGACATATGTGTGTGTACTTACTATTATAAAAAGTTTTCGTGTCTAAACTGTAGTGGAAAAAATTTGCAGTTTTAAAAATGGATCTTGTAAACCTTGTTGTTTATAAGGTATGAATAGAAGTAAAAATGAATGTATGCCACTTGTCACTCCTGCTATTACTTATTGCTTATTACTTATTATTTATAAAAACTAACGAAATGGCTTATCTAATGATTTTTGTTACGAAAAATATAATGATTGGATTATCACTTGTTTAACCAACATAAATCATTTTCTTTTAAAATACTTGTTTAATGTACGTTAATGAAAAAATGTTTTGGTGTCGATTATAAATACAGATAAAAATATTTCTTCGACTTGATTGTATATTTCCTAGTTATATTAAATTAAAGGAAAGATTTCTTTCCAATATTAACTATTCTGTAATTGCTAGTACAATATTGCATTATTTTATAATTGTTTTAAGTAAAATTGTAAAAAAAATAAATAATCTTTTTTTTTTAATTCAAGGCTAAATGAATTAAAATGGTACTATTTTTTAATATATTTTTTTTAAAACTTTTACTCGTCTTTTGTAGGTGCTTTATTTTTATTTAAACTTTATATCATACTTTTTCCTTTAATTTAATTCTTCTTTAATATGGATAGGCTTAGAAAAAAATTGCTTACAAGAAGAAAGCTATTGGCATAAAACAAACTGATGACAAACCATTAACGACAAATTTATAGGTATAAAAAAAGGGCTTAATTACGAATACCCTTCTTCATTTAAGTCAATTTAAAAAATTACCACTTGATATATTATACATTATTATTACAATCATTTGTTTTTGTTTTTTTTTAGCACAAATTTCATTTTTCTGGCATTGAAGGAATAGATTGTACATACAATTCAATTTAAACACATACCCATGAGCTAGGAGTAAAACGTGCAAGTGAAAATCAACTGATCTACATACTTAATAAAACATTTTCGTATTGATTAACAGGCAATAAAAGATAATAAAATTAGTTAACGATTAGCATAAAACCAAAGCCTCAGATCCCTCCTCCGATTATAATAAATAAAAAGTTCAAAAACGATGTTTTAATAAATACAAGTTTCAAACTTTCAAGATAATAAATAATCTTTCGTTTGTACATAAATTCGTTCAGAAGAAACGAATATTCTTTCTATAATATTCAGTGATTCAGATGAAAGATAGTTTCAATTTATGAAAAATAAAAACGTCCGACAATCTAGTCAGCATTGGTACCTTATCCATTTGAACCTAAGAGGTATAAACAATAATATCATTGATTCTTACTAATGGTGACCGGTGCACAAGATTCATACTCTTTATTTCCATCCTTTTTCGATTCATCAGAATAAGAAATCTAAAATTACTAGTATAAAATCAAATACTGTTATTTTTGTTTCAAACAGATGTGAAGAATCGCGCTTTTACTATAAATGTGCTTTTATTATAAATGCTTTTACAATTTCCAAGAATGTAACAAAATTTATATAAATTTAATCCAAGATTCACGTATATTTATTAGTTTATTATTTAAGTTAAATATTCTAATATTTCTAAAAGAAATTATAATAATTTTGCGGTTACCTAAGGAAAATATGAATAAGAAAAATAACGTCCCGTATCATTAAGTAGAACAATGCAGTGACGAAATATGTATAATTTATACTATAAACAGTCCAGAGTACAAGTGTCAGGGTAGGCGATGTAGAATCGGGTTTTGAAGGACTCTTACAATTTTCCAACGAGAGAGAACATGGAAAAGGAAACGCATTTATAATGCAGAATACCTCGCTGCACAAGTAGCCCCAGAGGTTCCAGACTTCCCTTAACGGTCAAAATATGGAGTCCATTAAAATATTAAAATCCTTACTTCAAAGTATCGGTGTTCTTGATTCATTTTAAAATATAAAATCTCGTGTTATGCACGTAAGTGTATTACAGTCATGTTCAACAAAAGATGAAGAATTATACAGTATTTAGTTTTAAAAAATTATACAGTTTCTCCTTTCATTCTCTCTACGCAAATGAAAAATGTAAAGCAAAAAATGCTTATAAAACCGGAAGTGTCAATTCATACCTAAATATCTTGGATTAACAGTGTAAACTGGACCTCATAGTGGAAAATTTCACTAAAACGTATTACTCATGCTACAAATATACTCGTATACATACATAAACAATATAGCTTATACGTCTTACATAGCGTTAAGTAAATTCGAATTTACTTTAAAAAAATAAATAAAAACACTAACTTGAATTTTAACGTTAATTTGTTACTAGTGCTTACAATTCTATTATATTAATAGTACTTCTATTATTAATATATTAATTAAAGAAAGTTTGATTTTAAAAACTGACATGAATGGATTCTTAAAATCCAAGTTGTTTATAACAAATTGATATTTTTATTTTATCATTTTCTTTGTCTGTTAAATAGATGACAGAATTTACATAACATTATTTTATTGTTAAATAATAATTTTCTTGGATCCAAAAATAATCGAGCAAAAAAAGTTTTTCTCATTCAATTTTTTTTATTTTTCGTGAAGCGTCCAACATTTTCGGGTGTCCTTACCCATTTTAACATTTAATTTTAATAAATTTTCCTTTACTCAAGCGTTATAAGATTTTTCCAGTAGCAACTCATAAATGGGTATACTACTATCATCTAAACGATTCATCGATATTTTTGATACTAGATTATTTATCCCTCGAAAATGTATTACGAATAAGATAGACTATATTCATTTTTATTTTTTAAGATTTTAATTCATGTACAAGTCATCATCAGTAATTAATGGTAAACGTTTCTTTTTCATAATATAATTACATTAATTGCTCTTTTAATAAATAACATAGATATTAAATAAAATAAAAGTAAAAATCTATTTTAATAAATAGAATAATTACTTTTCGTTAGCCCAAATGTAGCGTATGAAAAATGCCATGCGTAACCGGGTTTTGAACCGGAGACCTCCAGATGAAAAGCCGATCGGCTTAATTGTCCTACTATGAAGCAATCGCTAGCAGTTACCGAAAAAATTTTACAAGATCTTTATAAAATGATCTTTTATCATAAAGCACCATAACAAATCATGTCATTTCTGTAGAAAACCTGACGTAGATCAACTCTTAGAAATAATGGACCTATTACAGTTAGTAAGTATTTGGCACATATTTTTCCACAATTGGATAGTTACGTATCAGTGATTCAGCAGTAAAGTTAATTATCTAATTTTTTAAATACGTTACACCAAACACTGATGACTTTCTACTTCCTTGTACGAAGTAAAGGAAGTATTGTGATGGCAAAAAAATTCGGTCTTCAGATTTCATCTCCTTTTTTTCTTTTTTTTAACTTTTTTTAGTTCATTGTACGAAGTAAAGAAAGTGTTGTGGAAACATTTTGGTTTTCATATTTTAGCGGAAATATCCATTTTAACTATCCCTGAATCCATTTTGACTAGTTTCAGCTCGTTCGTCTGTACGTACGTACAGACGTCAAGCCGAAACATAACTGAAAACCGATTAGCCGTAGGATGTAATGAAATTTTGGATTTAGAACTGTTATAACATCTAGTTATGCACCTCCCTTTTTGATTACAATCGAAATTAAAATTAAAATTTTAATTAATGAAATATTTGGATTTAAAGGGAAGGCTTAAAGGGAAGGATTTAATGGGTTCGAATCAGACTTTTTGTTTTTTATTTAACTTTTTCTTATTTATTTGTTTTTTAACTTTTATTTTTTTAAATTTAAATATATTGATTTAATAATTATTAAACCCCTGATTGTAAAAAAAATTACAATAAATAATAATTCAATGATAATAAAAAAAAATAAAAATAATTATTAGTGGAATAAAATTAGTGAAATAATTTTTATGTACTTTTAAAAACGTGTAAATGTTATTTTAATAGGCATTACATATGTGTATGTGTAATATATTTGGTGAAACATTGATTTTTTAACAGTAACTGAAAATTGTAATTTAGAATCGAATTATTTTTGGATTTTCTTAGCAAATTCTTATAAAAATTGTATATTTATTTTTTTTAAAAAAATAATTTTATTTAATTATTTGACAGAAAAATATAATAAATTTTTGAATTGTATTCAATTTAAAGTGATGGTTGAAATTTTTTTCAACCACTTTTTTCAATATTTCTGGTGTTGTGTATAAATAGAAGTTAATAAATTAAATAATTAAAGTATTCCGTTTAGTGAACTCCTGTATACTGGGTAAAAATATTAATTTTGACCTTACTCTGAAGAATAATCAGTTTTTTATTTGATTATTTGGTAAACAATTTATTTAATCAAGGGAATTTTACTCTATTCTCATATTTCAGGTAAGATTGTTGAATTAATAATTAATTGTACAAATATTTGATGTTAATAAAAACTAATATTTTTAACAGTTGCGTGATTGTCCACTTTTATTAAAGAATTGGAGGATCGTATCTCTCTTTCAAATGAAATAAGTTTAAATGAAGAGCAGAATAAATGTATATGTGTAATTTAATACATTTACAAGAAAGTCCAGTGGTGTCCACATCAGATTTTTTATACTCAAAATTATGTATGCGCGTGCGTGTGTGTTATACCAAATAGGTAATTTATAAAATTAATTTTTAACTTCTTAAAAAGAAAAAACTTCCTTCCCTTGGATAACCCGTAAACTGATTAATCAATTCCCGGATAATCGAGAGTATGTCTAAATATTTTTAGAAGATACATTTTATGACAGAAACGAGTTTAAAAAAACTGAGTAAAAAATTGATTAGAAAGTTGCGATTCAGTTTTAAAACTAAAAAAAATAGAATTCTTCACAGAAAAATAAAGCACGCTCTTATGGACACTCACACACAAGCCCACACACCACCTACATTCTTTACATTTCTAACCTTCATAAAAAAAAAATTAACGTATCCCTTCTTCCACAAGAAGCAGTTGTTGCATTCCTTATACTCTGTTCTAGAAATAAAACTATAATAGTTTTGTCGCAAATTATTTTTATTTGTCCAAAATTTTAGAGATGTAAAATAAAATGCTTATACAAGCAAAAACCTTTCTTGGAAACCTTTACGCCCAAAAACTGAAAAAAAAAATTTTTAGATTTACAAAAAAAATTAAAAATGCCCATTTTAACAGGTTCATAAGAAATTTTTGATTATGTTAATAAATAAGAATAAAACAGTAAATAAATCAAAAGAGATGTAAAATTTGCCCGTTATTCTAGAAATATTATGGACAATTTTTTCTGTATTTTTTTCGTATTTGATAGATTTAAAAATATCGAGAAAATAGTAGTAAACAAGTTTTAACCAAAAGAGTTATGAAATCCTAATTCGATATTTCTTGAAATATTTTGTGAGAAGATTTTTTAAATTGATATTATTTTAATTTTTCTCCCGTACAGTTTTTAACAGAAAATAAGGGAGAAAATCTGTTTAAAATAGAACCACTATGACTGGTATATTTTTGAAATGGTGTGTATCCCATTCGTTTCGGTCTATCTCGCACTTTATTCGTCAAGAAACCAATGGGGACAGGATTTTGCAATCAGTGGTTGTCTAGGATGAATATTTACAATGATCAGGATGATTGTACTATCCTATATTTAAATCCGTACTGCGTGGGTAGGTTGCCTGTATTTCCAAAAACTTCTTTGCAGGTCCTGAAATATTTCTCATAACCGCCAACCTATTCTTCGCAATTTGTGAATCATGAAATTGCAATGGCATGCTTGATACGATTATTAAACAATTATTTATCGTTTAACAGGATGCTAAAATATTTATTTACTATAATTCTACAGATTCTTTGTAATTAACTCATGCATTCTAACTGCAATCTAATTTTGGCATGTCTTTAATTTTATTTATTTATTTTGGCTGATGCTTAGCTAACATTATATTTTCTTTGACTAAGATGAGATGTGAACATTTTCTGAATAAAATAATGATTAACCTACCAAAAATTCAAATCCAAAACCGTTAGAAAAACATATTTGTCTTAAATTATAGATGTATTTAAATTTTTATAAGTCACCGCACCTTTCACTTTTCTACTAATGTTAGCTTGTCGCCATTTTCGTGGTCATCAAATATAAATTCTATAATACATATCGCCAAATATAAAAATCAGATATTTTTTTAAGTAGCCTAAGAAACAGTCTTGCTACTAACCAGATAAAAAAAATAATAAATTATTTATTTGATAAAGTCTGGAAAGAATAAATTGGTGGTAACCTACATTCCGCTTTTTTGATTTCTAGAATAGGAATAATAAATTTTAAAACATTAATTAGATCAATCCAACCTAACTTAATTCAAAGATAAGTGTATAATAGTGAAATAAAACTATTCAGCGCTGAAGTGTGTTTTTTTTGTTTTTTTAAAATTAAGTTAGTAATCTTACTATTTTAATTCGATCCTCCTTACCGAACTGTTTCATGTACATTTTTTACTTCAACATATATGCCACAAGCGAAATCTCACTTTCTCTTTTTATAATACAGGTATAATATTCCAAATATACAATGTATATGGTTCGTATAATAGTTTTAAAGAAATTTGCAACCGATTCGGATGAACTGGATTTTCTACAACCCGTATTCTCAAGAATAAAAGTTCCGCGGCCGCACACTGACTGATTTCAAGACTAATATTTGTACGGAATTTACGGATAAAAAAATCTTTATCATAGCTCAAATACACCTACTAAACAATTGCGTAAGTTACCGATTTCAATGAATAATTAAATAACTGGAATATTTCGAAAGATTCGTGATTTGTCTAGACCAGATTTTTCATAATTTATTTCTCCTCCAACGGTTACGAACATCGTACATTCTCGTGGAAGATGGAAGATAATTCTGATCTTTTTGTGGTCGATGGTTACAGAAGATGCACCAAATTTTTAATTGAAAAATCATATTTTCACATTGTCAAATACGATAGAATAAACCGAACCTAGAAGTAAATTTTTTTTCAATTATCAAGGATAAAGATTTGATGTAAATCCCACGTGTTCACTGTATATACAACTAAGATAGATGATCTGTTTTTTGTATTTAGTATTCTAGATGCACGTTAAAGAGCGATTTAATTTGATAATCTGTGGTGAGTTATATGGCAAATATTTATTTTCAAAAATTTCGCTTATCTTATTGCTGATTTATAAAGATTGGTCCTCGATTCATACTTTTGCCGTTTCAATAAAAAGATTCTCAAAGTAATCCGAATTTTCAATTTAATATAAAAAAGCAATTTATTCTCTCTGTCTGTATGCACATATTTATAAATGAAGAATAGCTATAATTATTATTCCATATATATTGTAAATATTTGTAATAATTTTGAATATTTTTAAATATATTTTTATAAAAGCCTTCATGATTTTAATAAGCAGGAGGTTGTTTATTTTAGTTCAAAAGAGTAAAGTAATTAAATACTATAGTCAATAAAGATAAAATTATCTTAGCTTTCTCGTTGTATTTTAATTTTTTGTAAATAATATTTATGATTTAATAAATATATTTTGAAAATAATTGCTCTACCTATATTTAAGCCCGTTTAAGCAGCAAAATTGGGATATTACTGACTCAGCACACCGGTTAAAGACAAGAACGATTATAACATTGAAATCAGATTGTGAATAAAGTAACAGTACGTACATTCACAGAGATGAGGAAGGTATTCTCTAATGGTGATTTAACTTTTAATCTCAAGGAAAGCCTAACGAGATGTAATATTTTTCGCTGTTGATGTAGGCCATGGGAACCTTGACCCTTAATGAAACTAGTATGATAAATGTAGAAGAATTAACTATAAAAATATTTTTATTTTTTATTTAATTATAACTTATACTTTTAATACTGTTTCAGATTATGATTATTTTCAACGATAACACCGCATTCACGTAGAAAAAAGGTATGGAAGTTGACATTTTCAGCTCAAAATTGCAGGAAATAAATTATGGAAAGGTGGAGAGAGAGAGAGAACGAGAAAGAAAGTGGAAAAACGAACAATAAAAAAAGGTAAACAGAAAAATACTACATATAAAAAAAATTTACAACATATAGAGTTGGGTTGAAGTGCCACCGTGTGTTGACACGCTGTCACCCCAACTCATCAGCACATCAAGAGGTACTCGCTCATCCAATCCCACTTCCTTGCTTTCGTCGTTCGTTCTTGCGAGTCAACATCATTCCTATTGTATTGTATATATCATACCAGCACTGCAGTAGCATCTCCAACAAAAACAACCTAAATAAAAATGAAAACTTCGAACCCAGTCCCTTATTCTAGTCATTTAATTTTTTCAAGGAAATCCATGTTTAACAAAACTTTTGTATGGTCTATATTCTGTGCTATTCAATGAACTACACAATTATTTAAAAGGTTTTATACGACAAGCTAAGAAATTATTCGGTAGTACAAATATACCATTTCAGCAACGTAATTTAAGAAATAATAAAGCCAAATTAAGTTATAAGGTTCAAAATGACTCGGTTGAAAAAATTAATTAATTAAAAATCCAAAGAAATCTTTAAGATTAATTAAGTAATTAATTAATTACTTAAAAATAACGGAAATGAAGACAAATTAGAAAATGATCACTCCAGTTTTCCTTATACTCATACCCTATCCTCAATGACCAATTCGGGTGTTATAGGAATAATAATAATAATAATGAAACAAAAGTTAAATTACACAAAAAAGTGCAGAAATTAGTAATATAAAGGTTAATTACAGATAATAAATCAATTCTACGATCGAATTATCTATCTACAAAAACTGAATTAATCCATCAAAATTCTATCGATTCCATCACCAAAATTCGATTTAAATTACCTGTTCTAATATTTATACATATTGTGTTAATTTGTTAAACTTGCATAACAGAAGACATGCTAATCATTGTATGGAATAACGTGGCTCACTCTTACTCGTTAACTTTACGTTGTACATACTGTAGTACCACCAGATGTTTTATACTAGTTGGTTTAAAAGCAAAAGACGGAAGAAAACTTTCCATTCCTATTCGTTTTCAAAATTTCCCCTTTAATATTATATAGTACAAAACTTTTATTGCTGACAGTTGGCAACCGCTGATTGATTCTATACTTTCAGTCATCGTTTCACCAGTCAAGTCTGTTTTTATTTAAATTCTTTAATTCAAGTTTGTTATCTTTCTTAAAAAACAAATAATTGTGCTATATAAACTCTAGAATACTGTTATTTGGACATAATCACTGATTATAAACTACTCAGAGTTTTTCTCCTTTATTTTTTGTCCTGCCCCTCAGAGCCGGACACGCACTTAAGCATAAACACAGCTCCGGGGCCTCAAACCACCCGGGCAATAACCCTGGGCCCGGCTATGCCGTTCCCAAGGCCCCACTCAGGCAGCCGGGATCGGTCTTTTCTTGCCATGTCTCAAATAGCTCCGAGGGGTCCCCTCACCGGGACTCCGGTCTTCTCTCGCTATTCCTCAAATAAGGACATCCCCGAGGGGGTACCCTCATTAAGACTACGGTCTTAAATTTTCCCCAGCGCCTGCGGAAGGAGTCCCGGCCCGATCATCGAAAGTGAGACGTCGAAGCATCTCACCCCTCCCGGACGGGAGTGATGGGATTTAAAACCAAAGAAAGAATAAAAATATTAAGAGAATATGATAAACACAAAGAGGAACAAAATGTTAAAATCAAACAAAAAATAAAAAACTTAAGAGAAGATGATAAATATAAAGAGAAAGAAAACATTAAGAAAAAGGAAAGAATAAAAAGATTAAGAGAAGTTAATGAATATAAAGTGAGAAAATTTAAAACTAGTGTACACAAATTAATATCAGAAGAATTATATGAAACCAAAGAGCGATTAAATAATTGGCAACATAAAACAAATAAACGAAAGGTGACCGACTACGACTTAGTGAGAATATTGTCTGACAATATCAGAGGAACAATAACCTAAAAGATAAGAATTTTTAGCTATTTATTAAAGATCGGGCATGTATGCCTCACTGTATATATTGTTCTTGGGAGGGTCTATTTTTCAGTCTCTATGTAGTTAACTTTAATGTAGATAAAATTAAACAGAAATTACAAAAATAATACGTATTAAATTAAAATTTTCAATTAATAAATAATCAAATGTTATTAAAAATCTATTAAATATACACATATTTAATAATGCCTATTAAATTACATACACACATTTTCAAAAGAACATAAAATTTTATTTCACTAATAACTTCAGATTTTTTTTCATATATTTTTTTATATGATATGTATGTTGATTTTATATGATTATATTATTTTATACGTAGAGACAACTCTACGATTATTACTAGCCGACATGCGGCCCAGAAACTTACAGACGAGCGGATGAAGATAGGATGGGTCAACTACCAGGCATATATCAGAGAGATTGAAGACAGATGCTTTCGGTATTGGGGAGTGGGACACATGGTAGCGACCTGCACGGATGCTGACAGAACGTATCGCTGTTGTACTTGTGGGAGACCAGGACACCGGAGGCAGCAATTTTTGCATTGTGTGGCGCGGAGGGCCACCAAGCTAGGGCATGACCGACCACGCAATGAGATTGCTGCAGTTTAATGCTAACAGGTGTAGGCGGGCCTACATCTCTGCTGACGAACTCTATAGAGACGGGACCTCTGCTGGGAGGTGGCCCAGAGGGAGGCGGTGAATGTGATCCTGGTGTTTGAATCCAGTTTGGCATGGTAGAGGGGCCTCGAAGGTTGGTGAGCCGGATATCCGGAGCTGCTATTGGTCTCCCGTCTGGTAGTATACCAGTAATATGTAATGGCGCAAGGACAGGATTCTTATGGGCCGACCCCGGCAGCTTGGTAGCGTGTAGTTGTTATCACCTTCCCAATACAGATTCTGTGTACTTTCTGGATGATCTGAGCGAGAAGGTCACCAGGAACAGGAGTAGACGTGTGCTGGTAGTAGGAGATTTAATGCGAAGTCTCCCAAATTTGCTGGAACGGTGACGAAAATCAGAGGCCTTCATTTAAGTGAGAGGGTTAACATGCTTGGGCTAGTCTGTATCAATGGGGCAGGGGATACGTTTGTCCGAGGAGAGTCGTGGTCGGCTACAGATCTGGCGTTCGTTACTGAAGACCACGTTAACAAATATTGCGGCTAGTCTGCAATAGAAGGAGGAATGTCTGTCGGATCACTTGCTGATTAAGTTTGATTCCACTAGGGAAACCGGATCGACACACCGACGAGGTTGGTCACCTCCTGGACGGGCTGTGTTGAATTTTTGCAGAGGATCGGTCAACGGTTGATAGAGGTTGATTCTCTGTGAAGTTGGTGGCTGATTGTAAAAACATTTTACAATAATAATTGAGGGATATTTGGCTGATGAATGCCGACTTTCTAGGTTCGCTTATATGCGACCGCGACGGCGGCGTGTACATTGGTGGAGTTCGGAACTATAACAGTTTCACAAGTGGTTCTGGGCTAAGGGGAGGGCGTATCAGATAACGGTGATGCCACCTCTAAACATCTCTTAAAGGGGGGGGGGGACCCTAAAGAGGATGCTTATGCGGCTGTATTCAGGGACTGGCAGGCGAAATGGGATACATCCACAAAGGGCAGGTGGACGCACCGTCTGATTTCACGTATACAGCCGTGAGCCAGAAGAGGGTTCGGTGAGCTGAGTTACTGGCTCACGCAATTCCTGTCCGGCCACAGGGTCACTTGTGTGGACGGAGGAGGGCCGATGATCCCTACTATCAGTACTGTCGTGTCCACGACACATCGAAGCATGTTATATTCCGGTGCTCTCGATAGGAAAAGAAACGCCGTGGATATGCCGCAATTATTAATTAGCTCCGTGTGGACAACATCATCGACACTAAAATTGGGAATTTTGCAACTATTGTATCTATCCAATGAATTTTGCAACTATTGTGGGATTTGTGGAGGGGATTCTACAAATGAAGGATCAGGAAGCGAGGGGGTGAGGGACAGACCTCTGCGGAGCTGCCGTTCGCCCACGCTTGCACAGGTGGGCGGAAGTAATGAGGCACGGGGACTCTCGAACCCCCAAGCTGAAAAGACTGTCCTGGCGGGGACGCCCCGCCTGGGGATGTCCCTGTTAGAGGCGAAGCACAAAGGACCGAGTCCCGGTTGCTGAATTAGCGTGGCTGGGCCTGGCACTGCTCCCATCTGGCGAATAGAGGCGCAGGCACCTCCTGAACCGTGTTGTTGCTTAAATGCGGATCCGGTTCCTGGAGGCAGGGCAAATAAAAAACATAAATTGGAAAGAATGGCGCATATTCGTGGCGTATTTTTAAGACCAAAATTTGTTCTACTTGTAAATATGCATATATATGTATGCATAAATACAAACATAAATATATGCAGCATATTTTCAGTTTAATAAAGGAATTAATTTGCATAATAAGTTTTTATATTATTTTCTAAAAATAGAGATTAAAAGAGATGATTGTGTAGTATAAAAATATTTTTTTTAGTAATCTGGGTGATTTAGATTAGAAATTTATACACATTAATGTGAATGCAGGCTATAGTTTATAGCCTTTAAATATATACTTTTTTTAATGTTTATTAGTTGTGAACAGATCATCAAACGTTAAATCTGAACGATCTAGTAAGCAAACAAAGCTCGATTAATCCTGGTAATGAATAAAGAAGTTGTACCGGACTGAATACAAGAAGTGAGGCAAGGGTGATAATAAGAGTAGAAGGTTGAGTAGTAGTAGCTCCTTGTACTTGCAAGCGGCGAGTTTCTCTGAATAGTTAATGTTGTTTGCACGTCGTCACAGCTCGACCATGTTTGTTTTTGACAAAAGATGGACTGGGATATTTCCCTATGGCTCAACAGAACTCAAAGATTCATAAGCCGCGCGGCTCCCCAAGGACCTCGCCTACTAATGAGACATGCGCCTTCATAGCACTCAACACTCCCGACCTCACTTCATCACCGTTTTCCCATCAGTTTTCTCTCGCTCATTTTCTCTCACTCACTCTTTTTCTCTCTCACTCTCTCTCTCTCTCTCTTACGCCCCCCTCGCTCTCTCTTATTCTTATTATCCTCCCTATTCGCCTTAACTTATTCGTTCCTTCCCGTCTGCTTGCACGTTTAGAATCATTCATCTTCTTATTATCCGTTCTACATATCAGAGAATGCCTGCTACAAGCTTCCTCTTTTGCATAAAAATAATCGGACAGCCAAACAAGGCAAAGAAAATTTTTTCCCTGCAAATTATAAAAGTGTATAGTCTATACATTTCCACCTGAATTTTATGACTGTTTAATTTGCATTCAGCTTCTTGTACTTGCAAAAATTATGGTGTAAGTATTTTGTAAGATTAATCGCATCCTTTTTTGTTCTCATAAAACCATCCGTTCGCTTTCATATAAATCATTCATGATAAAATAATATTGGTGAAAAATTGCCATCTTCTCAAGTCGCAATGAAATTATTTCATTAATCTCAAAAATGAAGACCACTTTAGGGGCTAAAGCATAAATTAGGTCGCATTCTAATGTGACCTAAATATTAGGTCACATTTTTCCCTCTATATAGAGCGAAAGAATAAAAAAATAAATTAAAATTTAAACAAATTGATAGCTGGTTGTCATGGTCACCGAGCAGTATTAAATCGCTCCAGAACAGCGATAAGATTTTATTTTAGCATATACTTAAATTCAATGCAATCTGGAAAACCATAATATTGTTTTTTATTGTTTTTTTTCCATTACTGCTTCAGGAAGATTAGGGTACATTTGAACCAGACCAACTGCACAAATTTAATTGATTTTATAACTTACTACAAGGAGTATAACCTCAATAAAATAAATAAATCTAAAAATGTTAAACAAAATTTATATAATTAATTTCATTATATTATTTGTTTCGAAAACAAATTGTTGGAAATTCGTCGAATAAAGAATAACATAAAAATTTGTTATCATATTACCACAATTAAGTAAACAAATAAGCCGCAATTTTGATTAAGATAAAGGGATTCATTTCGAGGTTTTAATTAATTTTAAATTCTAGGATCAAAGCGTTTCATAACAGTACAAGAAGGAAAGTAAACAGACTGAGTCCCCTGATTGAGCCTAGAGGCGCCCCACCTTAGTGTACGGTTTGACAGAGGTTAAGGACGAGGAAATGAACGTAACGGAGGGGTAAAACTCAAACACAGTGACAAGCTGCAAACAAATTGCATTACTGACAATGAGATGTGATTCTGTTTGAGTTGTTCATCTGCCACACACGTGTAAATCAAGCGGCTTCATAAGCACGGTCCTTGTATTGTATTCGCTCTATACTTGATTACTACAACCTAATAAAATTTTGTATATATAAGAAAGTAGTCAAATTACGTATAAAATTATATACAAATATTTATGTATTATTTATTTATCTATTTTATTAAATTCAGTTAATCTGCATGTTTGCAGATGTTCACACCCTAACTAAAATACTTACAAAGGTAGGGTACATCTACCCGATGTTTACATATACTACTACGTACGCTAAAACAAACAGTTCAAACAAGAATATCAAAAGTCATATATTCGTATACGGTACGAAACACAAATGATATTTACCAGTCTTTGCTGAAGACCACTTACATCAGTATTTTATATAAACTTTAGTATTCCACTGCATTACAGCACCTAATTTCCACTTCTTTATGATATTAAAAATAATCCATTACTATATTCAGGATTACTACCTATTCCTTATCTCAGTGCCACCAAGGACGTATTAATAACGTATTTTATGAGCAGCTCAAATTTTTTTAAGTGAAAGTAGCTCAACCAAGAACGTTTTTAGGTGAAATTCAACGCTCAACTGTACAATAAATCAACTTCAATAACAAATTTAAAAAGATTGAGCTGAATGTGACAACTACAAATTAAAGCTTATTTAAAAACTGTTTTGCAAGTAACACTCACTATTTTGAAGTATTCTTAAGCAGTGCTTTTTTTGGATTTGATTTTGAAAGTTCTTTCTTGTTTAGTGAAGTGTCAAAAGTGAGTTTGCTAGATAAGATTTTTTTTCGTATGTATTTTGATATTTTATTGTAATTTGAGTTGTTTAATTTGATCTAGTTTCATTTTTTAGTGGATCTATCTAATATTTTTCATTTTTTGTTGCTGATAGAGAAAATTACATCTTTATTCAATGTTGTGTTTTTTTTTCTTTTATTTTAATGGGTTTATTAATGGCGTGAAATTCTTCTTTGCAGTCTTTTTCTTTTGTATTATTGAGAAAAACTGTCCCCTGTTTGTCCTATGCAGAACTCTTTACAATTGCAGTTAGCATTACAACATTTTTAATGAAGAGAGATCAATAAGAAGCTCCAACATATATTGATAATACGTTGAATAAAGTTCCTTCTTCAACCTACATTACCAGAGATAGAAAATAAAGAGCTTCATCAGAACTTATCACGTAGTATATAAACAACATGTTTTCTGGTAAAAAACTAAGTATTATTTTTATATCAGAATTTTTTCAGTGATTTTTTGCTGTAGAATTAGTTGTGGATTTTTAATAACTATAATTCCATTCTTGATACATTATCTATCTGTATTTTTTTGTATCTGTATGTAGTGTATCTGTATGTTGATACACTATTTGGAAAAATAGAATGAATAAGTTAATAAAAACGGATACCTAAATGAATACACATTTTGGTATAACTACACTATTTGATATGAGAAAATAGGTAACGGAAGATACCAAAAGAGGATAATAAACAACGAATATGAACGGGATTTTTTTTTATGCACGTTTCAGGCAAAAAGACTGAAATTTAAAAAATATATAAAACAAACCAGTATTGTCAATTTCAATCAACAAAATTCGTGAGATCGAATTATGGAAAATTAAATTTTGAGACACTTAGATCAATCAAGTCTTTAGTGGAATTTACAGCCGATTAATTACATATTTCTCAGTAAATGGATACTGCTGAATAACTTCTGTATCAAGTTGTAAATCCGACTTTAAATAAAGATGGTTGTTATCTAATGGGAGTAGAAATTATAACAACGCAACCCACAGCATCGAACTAGTTTAACAGCTTCTACTGGTATGTGCAGATACATGGGCTTATTTTAGTAACTGATAAGATCATTAATTTATCTCAATGCAAAAGAATTCTATCTGATGATATTTCTGAATTTTAATGGCAGACAGATGCATAAGTTATGCAAAAAAAAAATCATATAAAAATAACATTTTAATAAATGAACAAGCTGTTTTTAATTACTAATACTTTTGTAACAATCACACTTTTCTCAACAATTGAGTTTGGGTGGTACACTTTATGCTACTACTTCAGTTACGAGTAATTTACATAAATATCATCAAATGAAATCACATTATCATTAAACCTTTGAATTATGATCAATAAATTTTGTAAGGATATCATACAAAGCGCCTGCACTCTTACTGATATACAACATATGCGCTAAATATTAATGAGTTTAACACTGCGCATGAACACGCGCATTTAAAATTAATATTATTTATTTTAATTGATTTTTTGTTTTTCATTTTACGTTCGTTTTTAAAGAATTACATTCACCGACCTTTAATCGTTATGTTTTGGGACATTGTTTTATAACCTTGAATTATGTTCCCGTTATTTTATTTTTTTTTTGTTAAGGATTTAAGAAATTAGCTTTTTTTCATTACGTTTATCTAGTTTTTTCCATTACGTTGTACAGAATATTTTGGTCGTAACTTTAGGGGTGATGACTCATCCAGTTGTTCACTCCTACAAAAAAATCATTAAAAAAAACAAAAATTTTTTAAAGCTAATTCAAGAACAAGTTCTACACTCAAATCCATAAAAAAAAAATTATCATCAGTCTACCATCGCCAGTCTCTGAAGGAGCTTGATTTTGAATGAACGCTAGTTCAAGCTTAGGTAAAGTTTTTAACTTTAACCTAAAATTATACTACACAATGATAAGCACTATTTTAGACTCTTATATGTGTATATCTGTATTTGTGTGTGCGCGCGCGCGCGCGTGCTTAATATATATATATATATATATATATATGTATTTTACTTCTACATTTGAAACAATCAATATGTCCTAAGCCATTTAGTAAATTTATTTTTAATAATCCCAATCAAATTTCTATTTGATAATTTCATAGCAGTTTTTTTTTCACTCGTTAGTTTACAAAAATATGTAGGCGTTCTTTAAACTATGCTATATGAAGAAAAATTAAGTACCTTCTTGCGACTTGTAAGTCCGAAGATATAAAATTGTGAAATAAGATACGAAATAACTATTTTTTTCCAATTTTATATTATAATTGTTTATTTCTTCTTTTCCTATTTACAAAATCAGAAAAATTCTAATACACATAATAAATACTTTGCTAATAATGAGTATTTATCATCGGAGAAAATTTATATAATAATTAATTTGACTAACATAATTCATGATTCATTTTTTTACGTTTAATAAAATAATATTTAAAAATTATCAAGTCTAAGAAAAATGTTTATTTTCGTTACGAACACGTAATATTATTTTTACAATTTCAAATAAAACTGTTTGTCAAGCTTGAAAGAGAAATAGGATGCATGTATTGCAAGCGCTTTTGGTAAGATCAAACTAGTTAAAATTGCAACAGTGCGCACATTGAGTTGTACGATAAAGTATGAAAAGGCATATTGAAATGTAAATGCGATTATGGTGAAGCAAAGAGGGAAACTTTTCCAAAGTCCTCTAACAACAAAAGTCGAGCCCGTATCTGCCTGCGCCATTCCTAGTAATTAGTGACGTCAGAATGAATCCACCAACTGTGAGGTATCCCTCAATTATCAGCCTCATAATACACACCATCCATCATTACAATGACTTTATTCATTCGATTTTCAATGAATTAGATATGTGATATGCATTTTTAAATAGGTTAGGGATGAAAATATAAAAAACCGAGTTAACAGTACGACAAACAAGTAAACAGGTATATAGTTCTATCTTGTCATTAATATTTAAGCAAAGAACTTAAATAAACATACAAAAGGCTACTTTTATATCTATAACTGAACAACTATACAACTCGAAAATTTAAAGATAGTTGATAAAAAAAATTAACTTTATTTAATAATTGTTTTAATAATTTTAAAAAAACTATTTCTTTGTCTTTTTTAATATAAAATTGAATAGAAAAATATTGTCATGAAAACATCTGTCAGATTTCATAGTTTAGCTCTTCTGGAAAGTTTCATGTGATAATTCTGGAAATTCATTTGATATTACTATCCTATTTTTAGTGCAGGGTAATTTGGCCTTTTATTTATGATAAAGAAATATTTATAGATAAAATCTCTAGCAAAAAAAAAAAATATATAAAATTAGTTATTCTGAATCCATAACAAAAAACAGACGTAGATTAAAAAAACACAGTTAAATGCAGCTCACCTGTTTATAAATAATTATTTCAGATTTATAAGTAAAATTATTTTTTATAAATAAAAGTAGTTTAATTTTGTGTTACCACGTCAGTTTTTTTGTTTTTTTTTTATTTATAGAGGGCAAAAATCGAGAAATTTTTTTTCCTAAAAATACGGTTACAAACCAACAGGACATTATAGTATAGCAAACTACATATTATATCACTGAAGAAATTTTAGGAAAAAGCCAGAAAACATGACAGGAAAAAGGAAAAAATGTTTAAAGGACAGTAAAAAAAAATGGAACTATTGAGAAAATAATTAAAATTTTTTTTTTCGCTTTAAATATTGGGCAGGCAGGAGTAGGTTTCGTAATGAACAAGAAGATAGGGAAGAAAGGAAAGTATTTCAAAATTCATAGCGATAGAATCATTGTAATAAGGATAAAATCAAAACCTAAACCGACAACTATTGTTAACGTCTATATGTCTACAAGCGCCAATGATTATGATGACGTAGAGTGTGAATACGAAGAAATTGATGAAGCAATTAAACACATAAAAGGAGATGAAAATTTAATAATAGTTAGAGATTGGAATGCAAGCATAGGAAAAGGCAAGGAAGAAAATATAGTGTGTGAATACGGGCTGGGCAAGAGGAATGAAAGAGGGAACCGACTTATAGAGTTTTGCACGAAGTATAATTTAGCAATTGCCAACACCCAGTTTAAAAATCATAATAGAAGAATATACACTTGGAAAAAGCCAGGCGATACTGCAAGGTATCAGATAGATTATATCATGGTTAAGCAAAGATTTAGAAATCAACTCGTTGACTGCAAAACTTACCCTGAAGCAGACATCAATAGCGACCATAATTTAGTGATAATGAAATGTAGATTGGGGTTTAAAAACCTGAACAAAAGGTGTCAGATGAATTGGTGGAATTTAGAGAAGCTTGAGGAAGAGGAGGTAAAGAAGATTTTTGGGGAGGACATTGCAAGAGGTATGAATAAAAAAGATAAGGTATAGAAAATGTAGAAGAACAATGAAAGAATGTTAAAAGGAAATTCTTAAATCAGCAGAAGCGAACTTAGGCGGAACAAAAAGAACTTGTAGAAAACATTGGGTTTCAGACGATATATTGCAGCTGATGGATGAACGTAGAAAATATAAGAATGATAGTGATGAAGAAAGTAAAAGGAACTATCGACAATTAAGAAATACTATTAACACGAAGTGCAAACTAGCGAAAGAAGAGTGGATTGAAGAAAAGTGTTCAGAAGTGGAAAGAGAAATGAACATTGGTAAAATTGACGGAACATACAGGAAAGTTAAGGATAATTTTGGGGTACATAAATTAAAATCCAATAATGTGTTAAACAAAGATGGTACACTGATTTATAATACGAAAGGGAAAGTCGATAGGTGGGTGGAATATATTGAAGAGTTATACGGAGGAAATGAATTAGAAAATGGTGTTATAGAGGAAAAAGGGGAAGTTGAAGAGAATGAAATGGGAAAAACAATACTGAGATCTGAATTTAAGAGAGCATTAAAAGATTTGAATGGCAGAAAGGCTCCTGCAATAGACGGAATACCTGTAGAGTTACTGCGCGGTGCAGGTGAGGAAGCGATTGATAGATTAAACAAACTGGTGTGTAATATTTATGAAAAAGGGGAAGTTCCGTCAAACTTCAAAAAAAGTGTTATAGTCATGATACCAAAGAAAGAAGGAGCAGATAAATGTGAAGAATACAGAACAATTAGTTTAACTAGTCATGCATCAAAAATCTTAACTAGAATTCTATACAGAAGAATTGAGAAGGAGTGTAAGAAGTGTTAGGAGAAGACCAATTTGGTTTCAGGAAAGGTATAGGGACAAGGGAAGCAATTTTAGGCCTCAGATTAATAGTAAAAGGAAGATTAAAGAGAAACAAACCAACATACTTGGCAATTATAGACCTAGAAAAGGCATTCGATAACGTAGACTGGAATAAAATGTTCAGCATTTTAAAAAAATTAGGGTTCAAATACAGAGATAGCAATTCTTGCTAACATGTACAGGAACCAAATAGCAACAGTAATAATTGAAGAACATAAGAAAGAAGCCGTAATAAGAATGGTACTCCCACAAGGATGTTCCCTATCCCTGTTACTTTTTAATATTTACATGGAAGTAGCAGTTAATGATGTTAAAGAACAATTTAGATTCGAAGTAACAGTACAAGATGAAAAGATAAAGATGCTACGATTTGCTGATGATATAGTAATTCTAGCTGAGAGTAAAAAGGATTTAGAAGAAACAATGAATGGCATGGATGAAGTCATACGCAAGAACTACCGCATGAAAATAAACAAGCATTTTTCGCATTAACCAAATGTGAAAATAGCAGGAGAAAAGATTATAGAAGTAGAAGAATTTTGTTGTTTGGGAAGTAGAATTACTAAAGATGGACGAAGCAGGAGCGATTTAAAATGCCGAATAGCACAGGCGAAACGAGCCTTCAGTCAGAAATATATTTTTTTTACATAAAAAATTAATTTAAATATCAGGAAAATAATTTTGAAAGTATATGTTTGGAGTGTCACTTTATATGGAAGTGAAACTTGGACGATCGTAGTATTTGAGAAGAAAAGATTAGTGGCTTTTGAAATGTGATGCTATAAGAGAATGTTAAAAATCAGATGGATGGATAAAGTGACAAGTGAATAGGTATTGCGGCAAATAGATGAAGAAAGAAGCATTTGGAAAATATAGCTAAAAGAAGAGACAGACTTATAAGCCACATATTAAGGCATCCTGTAATAATCGCTTTAATATTAGAGGGACAGATAGAAGGAAAAAATTGTGCAGGCAGACAACGTTTGGAATATGTAAAACAAATTGCTAGGGATGTAGAATGTAAGAGTATACCGAAATGAAACGACTAGCACTAGATAGGGAATCTTGGAGTGCTGCATCATACCAGTCAAATGTCTGAAGCCAAAAAAACACATAATTTATTTCTAATCATTTTATTTAAGTAAGACAATGGTAGGAATCCGCTCAGAAATCCCCATGGCCGAAACAATCATGAAATCAAAATACATAAAAAATTCCTCATAGATAGTTAAAGTTAATTGTTAAAAAAGATAAAATAGGATTAAATAAATTAAAAGTAAACAACGAATTATTTATTTACAAAAACTAACCAACATACAAATAATCAATGCTATCTTCAGAATTAATATTTTTTGTACTGTCATTGTGCTGATTTCTGCACGTTAATGCAGAAATTTGTTGTAATTAATAAAATATTAATTTATGCTTATTTAAATTTTTTTTTAAATATATAAGTTCAAATAATCAAAAAAGGAAAACAATAATATTAAATTAGACAGAAATAAAAATAAAGGTGAATTAATAACACATTATGGTAATAATCATTTCATTGCAAGCACTATTGGATTATTATTATGTGACCGAACGTAATTATTTCTCAATCTGATCCACCGAGTAATTATAAAACAAGAGATAAATGTTAAAAAATAAAAAAACATTAATGACAAACATTGCTCTTTAATATAGGATAATTATTAATATACGATAATTAAATAGCGTACGGGTGACAATTTTATACATAATATTCGTATATAAGGTAACTTTTTTCTAATTTTTTAATTTATTTAATTTATATATATATATATATATATATATTAATATAAAATTTATTTTAATTTATATATATATGCACACGCATATTTGTATAGCCTACATCTCTCCCGGTAACGTAAGGACTCCAATGCGGGGTCTAAATCGATCTAAATCGGTTCAGGCTCTTAGATGCTACGGTAGAACAAATATACATACATACTCTCTAAATGCATTACACTCCTTTTTTGGCAAAAAATATTTCAAGAACACAGAATAATGGATTATTATTTCGTTATTAAACAATTTATTATTTCGATGAATAATCAGTCGTAAGTAAAGCTTTTAAATAAATTCAAAAATTTATACTCATCAATGTAGATAACACAGAAATATATATGTATATTAGGAAATAAAAATATTTTTTTAAAGTAATCCTGCGTATAATATACAATATACAATACAATATACAATATACAATATATCTCTCTCTTTTTATTTTGGGTAGAAAGAACATGAGATGATATCAATTAATTCTAAAAACCTTTATTTATCAAAGAGGAGATTTTTTAAGGTAGTACTTCCGATGTTAATTGATATGACACATAGCCTTCAGCAAGAAAATTCAATAAAAAGAGGTGTGTGGTAAAAAGAATCTAATTTTACTTCCCCTTCTTGTAGATATATTAGCGAAGTAGATGGAAGGAGACATATACCGGATATGTGTTTGGGGTTGAATGCTCTACCACGTAATAAAATATTCGCCACGTTACGTGTACATCATTATTCAACACCTTTCCCCATTATAAATACCCATTTCTATTATATCATGAATACTATTGAGATGGTTCAAAATATTTCCTTTCTTCTTTCACTAGCTGATATCCTCACTTAAGTTATTTGTACAATTTTACTACTAGTCTATCTACGCTACCTTAATAATCATATTTCAATAGATTACCGATAATTTTTTTTTCTATTTATTTACAAAAAAAAACATTTACAAAAACATTTATTGCCAAAAATGTTTTTGGCAACTGATTGTAAAGTAGGGGAAAATGAGAAAGAATAGTTCTGTAAAAACAAACATCGGGCTTCAAATTTATTATTTTCGAAAATCGTATTCATAATTTCACCATCATCTTAACAAGATGGTATACTTTCCTACTTTTAACAAACCTGTACCTTAAACAAAAATAAAATGTAAGAAAAACTTGAACATTTTGTTACTGATGGTTTGGAAAGTGTTCCCCAAAAGTGCACAAAGAGACTGTATCATTGACATTTTAAATTTCTACAAATTCATTTAAAATTTCTTATTGATCATTACCACCTTTTGTTTGGTTCGTGGTGAATTAATTATAGCATTACATCGATTTTTTATCTGTTTACAATTATTCAACTATCAAAGAGGCTATCATAAACCAAAAATCACAAAATTTTGCTTCTATATAGGTAAATTATAAAACTATCACATTTTTCTGTAAAGCTGAAAAATTCATCTCTCAAACATAACAATGAAAAAAAAATTCAAACTAGCAGCAAATAGGAATAAAAAATAAGAGGGTTTAAAGGGTACTTACATAAAATTAAAAGAAAATACTTAAAATAATTCAAAATCGCGTGTTTTATCCACGAAAATCTATATAAATAATCCGATATATACATATAGACTTTTGATTTTGGATCTACACTTATTTATATATATATGTATAAATGAAGATATTTGAGAAGGGAGTGTAAAGGATTCTCACCAGATATAAAAAGCTATTGCAAATTTACTAAAATACAAAAAATCTTAACAATTTATTAAAAAATTATTATTATTTTGTTCAATTTCAGTCACTTTATCAATAATATCACCAACTATACTTGATGTCTTGAATTTCCGAGGAAATATCCTGCGCACAGGGTGAAGAAAGATGTGATGAATAGTCATGCAATTGTTAACAAGTTAGATCTTTGATGAGGTGTACTTGTGCAATCACAACACAAAGGGTTTTTAAACTACAAATAAATAGATATATATAAAAATCAAAAATGAAATGTAAAATTTTTTTTGGTTTACACAAAACATTAATATTTCAGTAGGTAATAAAGCATATATTCAGTTAGCAGATTAAGGTAAGAATTAAGTATTTGCTTTAAATACATAATTTCCCTCTTTTTAACAGTAAATTAGTCATAAAATTTTAATATAATTAATTTTCAAAAAATAAACTACCACTTGGTAATTAAACAATTAAACATTGAAGTTAGCTAATGGTGCTCTGAAATTTGAAATAATTCAATTTTTAGGTAAATGTGTTTTTTAGATATTCAAGAATTTCCTTCTAAACAGCACCAACCAATTACGGTAAAAAACGGAAAATTTTTGGGCAATTAAAATTCATGTACAAAGGTAAATCGCTTAGAACTTTAGGTTATCATCTTTCAGCATCATTATTCAGAGTTAGCAGATGATATTTCCAAGAGAAATTATTTTAAACATTTGATAAAAATTAAAAAAATTAAATATATAAAGTATAATAGTAAAAAAGAGGAATCTCCTGGATAAATAAAATTCATTACTGACATAATTACTTAATGTTCTAACTGTCCTAGGAATAAATTTATACTTCACGATATACCAGACTTTGGGTTTTGCAAAAAGAAGAATGTTTCCAGCTAGAAGAATGTTCTTAACGTCTATATGTTTTCTTCTTGGATGAAAATGAAAGTAGATAGTTTCTCCGCTCTCAGATTTTTCCTAATTTCTGAATTCCGCCCCTATATATGAATTAAAAAACAACGAGAACGATTATATGCTTCTGTTATTTATTTTTACTTCATTTTACGAAGTACTGTAATCGCGAAAAATTTTGGTTTTCAGATTTCAACGGAAATATTCATTTTAACCATCCTTGAAGCCATTTTGACTAGTTTCGGTGCGACGTCTGTACATACGTATGTATGTATCTCGCATAACTCAAAAACTATTAGCCGTAGGATGTTGAAATTTTGTATTTAGGACTGCTGTAACATCTAGTTGTGCACCTTCCCTTTTAGTAGTTTTATCAAACATGGCCCGTTGGTGCGATATAAAATAATAATTTATAAAACCCGCTTTTATATGTGTTCAAGCACTTTCGGATACCAAATCGGTCTTCGGGAACTCGAAAAAACTTTTATATTACTCTTAAAATAAATAAAAAAATAAAACTCATTCACTGCATGCAAATCGTTATGTAAAATGTAAAAATGTACAACAGTGGTCGTCATGACTACTACTGTGTCGTCGCTGTGCAGTCACTTTGTAATGTTGTTTCTACCACTGTTGTACATTTTTACATTTTACACGATGACTTCCATACGTAGAATGAGTTTTAGTTTTTTTTATAAAAGCTTTTTGAGTTCCTGAAGATGGATTTGGTATCCGAAAGTTCTTGAACACATATAAAAGTGGGTTTTATAAATTATTATTACCTTTCCTTTTGATTGCAATCGCCTGAACCAAAAGTGTTCAAAAAGGCCCAAAATCCATAAAAATAACTCGAGTTTGGACTTTTTTTAACTGCAGTAATAAGCCCTCATTAAGAACTTTTCACCTATCTATCATAAGTGGTACTTATTTTCATTGGATCCACAGTTATAGCTGAATAAAATTTTAATTAATGAAATATTTGGATCTTACAAAGGAACATCGGCTTGAATCAGACTTCATCTCCTCTTTTTAAACTTTTTTTTTTTAATTTTGATTGTAAATACATGTTTACGATAAATAATAATTCAATAATAATAAAAGAAATTAAAGACTATCAGAAGTTATTAATGAAGTAAGATTTATGTACTTTTCATTTAAAAAAAAAAAACGTGTAATGTAATTTTATAGACATACAAGAAAGTCATATGTTGTCCACATCAGATTTTTTAATCAAAACTTTCCTTTCCTTACTTTCTGCTCTTACTCCTACTACTATTTCACCCTTAAAAATGTTTTTTTTTTTTTTATAATTTTTATCAAAAGTTATTTTATTTACTCATTACATCTCATCTGAGTTTATGTAGTCATTCCTTAATTTCAACAAAAAAATAAAATAGATAATACTAATCAAGATATTTTTGGTAGATTTTATTTTGTATCCACACTAACTTGAAATCTCAAAGCCTTTCTAATTTGTAAATTATAAAATATTCTTTACCCATATTGAGCGTGTATTGTGATTTAAATTAGAAAGATGCCATATGTAATAGTATAAAAATTTTTGAAATATTACTACTACTTAAAATATTAGCAGAACTATTGAAAATGATATCCTCCGCTAACTACTTGAAACTAAAAAGAAGTTAAGGTTCAGAATTTTTTTATAAAAACCAGTAGGAGGTAGGAAAAGAGCTAAAGATGATGAATAAAAAAAGAAAATGAGGCGGAATGAAAACGAAGAGATTTAAGAAACTGTAAAACATACATTAATGAATGAAAAAGAAAAAACAAAATGTTTGAAAGAAAATAAATAAATAAAATAAAATAAGCATTCTTTCCAAATGATTTGAAACTTATTAATTATTACGCAATAATATAATGAAAAAAATCTAAACATTATGAAATACATGGTATAAGAATATGAAAATTTTAAATACTCAATGTACAAAGCACGACTTACCTGAAGCTCTTATTTTTCAACTACGGCTTCTTTTAATTATCAGTTCGGTCTTTTAATTTACAGCATTCTAGCTGAAAAGAGAAAACATAAAATGAACGTTAAATTGTTGAACTAAGAAAGGAACACTAGAAGATGGGGTAGAATGAGGAGGTGTTTAAGATTAAAGATCGAGCGGGGAACGGTTAGGGATAATAAAGATGTCTTGAGGCCCGGTTTAACTTCTTGAATATTCATCCACTCCGTCTACCGTACATTGCACACTCCATTTATATACTTATATTCTCCTAAAGTCAATATAAAGCTGAATTTATTTATCATACATCCTATAAAGATTGTTTTTTTATCACAAATAAAATAATTATTTTGAATAATTATAATTTAATTTATAACTTTACACCTACCATGATTTTAAATGAGGCTTTAGGTTACGAAATTCAGACATTACCTTTTCACACATAAAAATTTTTACATTATTATCATTTAAATAAAACAAAGATAAATAATTAAAAAAACACATAAACAATAAAAGTACAACCTAAATATATCTAATTTAGAGTGTGGATTCAGTAACTTAAAAAATGAAAGAAACAAACAACCAATTCTTTTAATAAAAACAATGAATATTTAAAAAGAATTTCAGTTGCAAAATCGTTGACAAGCACATGTACTTTTGTAATAAGTTACTGTACTTCTGAAATGATTTCTAAGCTCAAAATCTATTAATAAACTGCATGTAGCCATCATATCTTTATCAAAATTTCTCATTCTGACTAATTTTCCACTTTTCTTCGTTATGTTGTAATTTCTACCATTGCTTTAATTGTGGTAGGCTTGATTAATTAATTGATTCGTATTATTTATCGGAAGCCACGAATGCAGCCAGTGTGATTTGGAGCTCTTAGGCAGTTGCTTTGCTTGTTCACATAATAATTTTACCTGAAGGTTTACTAGGCCAAGATGTGTCAAGAATTAAATGGTTAGCGAAGTATCAAAGATCACTTTGTGTTAACTTACAACTGCTTCAAATCGAACCTCAAACAATCAACCTCTCATATAGTTAGCTATCGCTAAATATCTGCCCTACTCCGAAAAAAGTAGAGTTATGATTATTATATCGGAAAATTATTTTACACTAATTTAAAACAGATATGCGCATAGTAAGGCACTGGAGGGTGTAGTCTGACATAATTTTACTTTTAATGTTTCATGCTCAACTTTTTCTGTAATTACATGTTCGGAAATCCGTACCTATGATATAACTGGATGAAAAAAATATTTCAGTTTTGCTAAATTTTTTTTTATGGTTCGAACTTACAAAAAGATCAACAAAAATCCGACTTTTCTTCAAGAAGTTTAAAAAATAGTTACAATGAACTAAAATACAACTTTTTTAAATGCTTTCATATGATTTAGACAATATTAAAATATATATATATTTATAATTCCATTGTTAAAAAGGTTTGATATGTTTTTTATGCACTTTAAATAAAAAACAGGAGACTGAATTTGTGAAATTTTTCTTAGGAGAGTCGTTATTTGAATTGACGTATCAGTTATTTAAATAATTTTTTTTTCCTTCAACAAAAAAAAAAGTTGAGCGATGAAGTATTTGGCAAAAGAGTTAATCAAAGGATTTTCAATTTGGCATTCTACTTTATTATCGTAAATACAATAGTGGACTGAGGAATAAGGTTTAATAAATCCACCGAGTAAAACTTCTGGCTTCTTTTTTTTGCCATTGATCTTAATAAATAAACAGGAAAAAAAAGAAATTGTAACATATAAGAAACAGGCCTCTCTCTTCAATTCCGCTCTAGAAAAAAAAATTTAGAATATCATAGCAAAAAACTGCGCCAATTGATTTATATGCTTGTCAGATAAACTGGTCTTCGGAAGAGATTTTAAATAAATGAAGTAGCTAAATAAATTACTAAGACTGGAAAATTGCAAAATAATTAGATTGATTACAAAGAATATATGATGGTAATGATTGCTATCATTGATTTAAAGCTTATCTACGACTCATGTAATACTGTAAAACATTTAAAATCGGCATTTTATACACAATTTCTTTCTGTACAGAAAAGTTTTGTGTGAAACCTTCCTCTAACACCTATATGCTTCCGCGAATCGGTTAATTTGATAGTTGAGGATTGTAGATTATGGTAGGTGGTCGTAGTCGGAAGAGGCCATACGAAGGCAATAGTAGGTTTTGTTAATACACTGACGGAAATGTTTGCCGAGGCATTTGCATCGGTGGTATTCTGGTAGAGGCCAAACTGATGACGTGCTATCAAGTTTAGAGGGTCTAAAAGACCACCTCCTGTAAAGCCCATCAGGGATAGAAACGGAGGGGATGGTGTGGCGACCAGGATTAACACAAAGGTGGGTGTCTTCCCCTACGGGGGTCGGATGTAAAGCATTTAAATTGTGCCGATAGGACAACGACATTTTCAATACAATTAGTTTACGAAAATATTTCTGATTCTACTTTTACAATTAAGAATTATTTGAATTTATTTAGTTCTATCGTTCGAAACTAAGCCAAAATTGAAGTTGCAATTGCTACAATTTAATTTTTATTAAATAATTCTGTTGAGTTTTCATCGTTGTGTTTAATTCCAGAAAAAAAAAAGTGATAGCAACCACTCGATGTTGATGCAACCATGTTATGGTTGCATCTGATGAAATGTTTAAAATAAGTAAGAAGTTTAGAACTGTAATTTAAGAGCAAAAGTAATCCTGTGATCGCACATAAAAATTAAAAATACTCATAGCGGTTTAGATAAAAAAAAGGCTAGCCAGCAACAAAAGATAAAATAAAATACTCAGCGAACAAATGTTCACTGAATTGTTATCATTACACTGACGATATATTTATGCGATAGTAACACAAAATATATTACGTCTATTTTTATATTTTCCAAATGAATTTCTGAAAGCATATTTTTATGAAATACAATTTTTATGAACCTGTTTTTTTTTAAAAACAAACATCAGCAAGGAAACTTACCAGTTAGAATATCATAAGTAGAAATTTCTGGATTAATAAAAATATTTGAAGAAAAATACGCAAAATACTTAGTAACATACGCATCCATCTGAAATAGACGAAATCAACTCACTCATACAGCTGGACAAACGTCTTCAAAACAATTTAACCATCCAAATACTGTCAGAGGAAATGGAAACTCATTCTTTCCAGTAAACATCTTACTTAAAAAAAAAATTAATTGTATCAGTAAAACGCAAAAAAAGTTTTCCTCCTTACTGCACAAAAAATAGAAAATCTCCCATAATTAATTAAAAATCAGTTATATACTGTAATCATAGATAATCAAACTTACATAAACTTAGATTAAAAAACTCATGCTACAAAATGAGTACCTAATAATTTTATTAAATGCATTAAAAAACACCTAGATATCAACAAAACAATTGAATTAAAATCTCATTCTATTCTGAAAAAGATATAATAAAAGTTAATAAACAACACAAAGTATAACGGGTGGTCCATTTAAAATCCATTTTAATCTTTATCACAAAAACTACACATTTTAGGAAAAATGTCACCTATTAAAGGTTTTTCCATTTATAGGGTAAATACGTTCACAACCTATGTTGTCCTTGATAAGGTCACATAAAGATCATTACAATGTCAAGTTAATTTTTTTAAGTAGGAACCTATATTTTTTACTGACGAATCGGATTCTTTGAAAAAAAACTAAAATTTCATATCAGACTTTTTTTCTAAAATTGATAGTATTTTTATTAGTTATTCATCTTTAAATATGCTGTAGGCCTATAAACTGGTGCTTTTAGTTTCATTTGGTCTGGCCCAGCTGACGGGTTGGTCTAGTGGTGAACACGTCTTCCCAAATCAGCTGATTTGGAAGTAGAGAGTTCCAGCGTTCAAGTCCTAGTAAAGTCAGTATTTTTATACGTGATCGTGGAATACCACGATCGTGGATACTAGAATACTAGATCTTGGATACCGGTATTCTTTGGTGGTTGGGTTTTAATTAACCACACATCTCAGGAATGGTCGAACTGAGACTGTACAAGACTACACTTCATATACACTCATGTATATCATCCTCTGAAGTAATATCTGAACGGTAATTCACGGAGGTTAAACAGGAAAAAGAAGGTCTGGCCCAGCTGGTCGAGTTACATCCAGCTAATGTTAAATTTGAAATTAAATAAAACTAAATTTTAAATAAAAAACTATCAATGCTAACAATAATTAAGAAGATTAAGAAGAGAAAAAAGCTATGCATGTTAATACCAACGATCTTTTTAAAAAAGCCTAAAAGTGAAGTTCAAGACGCAAATGACATTTGTCTAAGTGAACGTATTTTCAATGTCTTCAATCAATTTTTTATAACTTTATTACTCGTCAACTATTAATAAATATTATTTAGTTTTTATTTATTTGAAATTATGGAACGATTTACAATTAGAGAAAAAACTGAAGTAATTTTACTTTACGGGGAATGTCACCGAAATATTGAACAGACAGTAGCTTTGTAAGCTCTACGATTCCCCGGTAGGAATACTCCAAGTGGTTTTTCTGTGTACAGAATTGTAAAACAGTTTAGTGATGCTAGAAGTGCGGGGGCCAAAAATAGGAACCGTCAAAATACCGTTACAGCAAAAAACAATAAAATAGTGGTGGCTGCGGCGGTCATTGTAGATACTCATATCAAGAAAAGTTTCGCTTGACTTGGGGATATCAAAAACCAGTGGTCTGAAAATATTAAAACGCTTGAAATTCCATCTGTACCGTATTTCACTTAATTAAAAGTAGTATTCGTCGATGAGAGCTGGAAAATGTACAGGTAGATCAATTTTTTTTTCTTAATGTTGTATTTCCCAACGAAACAGGTTTTACTTATCATGGAGCAGTAAACAGACAATGTGCATTATTGGTCAGTCCATGGTTTGTCAATGCTTGGTACAGAATCATAAGCTGTACATTAACCGAACTGCATTTTTTCGATGGAAATTTGAACGGAGAGAAATACGTAGAATTTCTACAAATCGTTGCCTTTACTGCTTGATGAACTCGCAGTGGTTATCGGATCGTATCTTATGCCAACGATGGGCTGCTGCTGGTCGAGGACAACTCGCGTGGCGAGATAGAGCTCAGAGGGACGCAGGCATGTAAGGTATTAAGGTTGTGGAATCTTCAGCATAAGATGATTTTTCAGTGCGGAGAAAACCACTATGATGTTCTTGAAGGGTCATATAGCTGCAACCCGTCATCCACGGGTTGTGATGGACGGCCTCCCGATTAGGTATGTTACCGTTCAGAAGTATCTGAGTGGTATCCTTAATGAGAGGCTTCTCTTCAAGGAGTACCTCCAATTTGTAGCAAAGAAGGCCATCGATACTTTCTTCGGTGTCCATAGAGTTATTCATTCTGAGTCGATTCATTCCGATTGGCTATCGAGCCATGCGTATTCTTTACAAAGGTGTCTGTGAGGCCATAATGTTGTACGCTGCGCCCGTCTGGGCTCATCGTTTACAATTCCAATGGTATAGGGATATTCTTTTACGAGCCCAGTGTCTTCTATTGTTAGTTGTTGTCGGTGGCTACAGAACTGTCTCGCGAGAGGCAGTCACTGTGATGGCCGGCATAAAACCCATTTACATCTCGGCTACGGAACATAGCCAGCGGTATCTTTCCAAGAAGGGAGACCTTCTAACGTCAGGACGTATGCGATAAATTAAAGACCAAGGTTTTGACTCTTGGCAAGCTAGGTGGAACGATTCTTCTACTGGTCGATACATGCATGGTATTTTTCCAAATGTTAGGGAGTTGCGGCCGATTAGCTGGGTTTCCTCCAATCGGCATATAACTCAATTTCTTTCGGGACATGGTGCTTTCAGGGATAGTTTGGCTGGGTATAGGTTGCTTGACTCCGGCTTGTATCCGGACTGTAGGGTCGAAGACACGGTGGACCATGTCCTGTATGTCTGTCCCCGGTACGAAGCTGAGCGTACCAGAGTTATTAGGGAACTTCAGAGAGTAAACTCCTTCTTTGATCTGCGGATCAACTGGAGAACTCGTAGAGATTGGGCAATTGTTGCTGGCTTCCTTCGATTCCTCGCCCTGCGCAGGACGGCCGAAAGGATCTAGTAGAGCAGGAACCTGGATGGCCTGTACAGTTTGCCTGGCCGAAAGTAGGCGCTTAGGCAGCGAGCCACGGTTAGCTAGAATTGAGGTGATTAAATAATAAAAGCTGTCGGTGGAACGGCGACTGCACTGCCGATGGGCATGGGACACCAAGCAGCCGTGAGGTGTAGTGGCACCTCGACGATAGTTTATGAGGTAAATTTCACGCTGGACTCTGCGATGGAGCCGAGTGAGTGTAGAAGGTCTGTCCGCCTCTCCCTCGTGGATCAGACCGGAGTCCATAATTTAACCTAAGTCTGGGGTATGAACTAAATTCAGTTCACTAAGGGAACTAGGACTAAATTTTCTTTGTTGCGATCAACATGTTTGGTGGTATGTTGTGTTCTTTTTGCCTCGAATTACGAGATATTCACGAAATTGGCTCATAATTAGTAGAACTAGGCTGGGGTTCGCGCTTCCGCAAGCTCGGTTAGCGAGTTTAGAGGGATACGATTTAGGCCATTCAAGATGTCCGGACGAGGCCTACAGCAAAAGCAATAAGCTGAGATATTGAATCACCGATGCAAATGTCTATCGAGGTATTTACACCGGTGGCATCCCAACGAGGCCAGGCTGATTACTATGAGATGTAAAAAGTCAGAGGGCGATAGACGACTCCCGTTAAAGCCCAACAGGGCAAGGAACGGAGGGGGTGTGGCGACCGAAACGTCACTAGGCGGGTGTCTTCCCCTACGGGGCTGGGATGCTTGATAAAGTACCCTTGAAGAAGAGGTTTCATCATGATGGGTGTCCTCCACATTATTCAATCATCACCAGAGTAATTTTGGACCGCAAATACAATGATCGTTGGATTGGTTGAGCTGGTCCAGTTCATTGGCCTGCTCGTTTCCCCGTCATTACTGCAGTAGACTTTTTTATTGGGTTACCTTAAAGAAAAGGTTTACCTAGAAGTACCAACTACTTCTGAAAACATGAAAGGGCGTATAAAAATCGTCTGAAGAGACATCACGTGAAAAACTCTATTAAATGTTCCTGGGTCGTTTTTAAAACGTATCGATAAACGCATAGAAGGACACCCCTTCAAACATTTGTTGCTATAATTTACGTGTAGTAAGTTTTTGTAATTATTTTAAAAATAGAGTATTAAAAAAAGTTTAATGTATCGGTAATTTATTAAACCAAATAGAGTAAGATAACTGACCAAAGCATGCAACAGATGTAGGCTGCATATCATATTGATATGTATTATTTGATTAAAAAATATGCATTATAATGTAAGTGGACTTTATTTAGGTTAATCCTTTAATCGATTGTTTTTTGTTTAAAATTTAATTTTCTTTCATTTAAAATTTAATATCAGCTGGATGTAACTCGACAGCTGGGTCAGACCTAATGAAACCAAAAGCACCAGTTCATAGGCCTATAGCATATTTGAAGATGAATAGCTAAAAAACTATCAATTTTAGAAAAAAATTCTGAAATGAAATTTTTATTTTTTTTGCTACGGATTTTATTCTCCAATAAAAAATGTAGGGTTCCTATTTTAAAAAATTAGGTTGACCTTGAAATGATCTTTATTTGACCTTACCAAGAACAACATAGGTTGTGAACGCATTTCTTCCTTGAAAAGAAAAAACTTTAATAGGAAACATTTTTTCCTAAAATGTGTAGTTTTTGAGATACAGATGTATCTCAATTTTAATGGATCACCCAGTATATTCTGTAAAATATTCAAAGGCCACTTCTTACACGTACAACCCTGAATACGCACTAAACGTTCAAATAAAAATCCACAAACATGATATACATATTATACTCATTATTAACTGCATAATATCCTGAAAAAACTAGCGAAACGTATAAACACAATTATTGGTTTATACATAAAGTAAACAAAATTAAACTTATCAATAAATTTAATGAAAGAGAACACAGCAATAGAAAACTAACTGTAATAAACATGGTAAGCCTAATACAAACAATACAGCATATCTATATTAGATATAACATAAGTAAAGTTAACTAATTTTATCAATGGGTTCACGCATTTCAAATTATATACCTTTTAAGCCGGGCTAATTTTACAACCACAATAAAAATACACAACAAACTACACAATGCTGCCGAGAAAAATACAATTCACAGTACTTCTTAAACTGGTTTCTAATAATTTTCTTGCCTTACAGTTGCGTAACTTATAAACTCTCTAGATAACCCTACAATTATTAGAATCATAATGGAGTTATAGAAAAAGAAAGACCAGTTTGTGTAGCGGTAACTTGAAAAAAATATCAGTTAAATTTTAGCAACATTGTGTTATGATCTGTAATATATTAAAAAATTACTATGTATTTTTCAAAGTTTATAGCGATATTGTTGAAGGCCTTGTCTCAAAAATGTGAGCGAACGCACTGTGAGTATCTGGTGCGTGATGCCTTTTAATGGGATTTATTAAAAAACCTTCTCTGATATTTCCGTGCATACCTCAGAATAAAATAGATTAAATTTTCACAAACCGTGTTCGATATCGGTTAATAATACAAATTTATTGGCAAAAATTTGAGAAACTTTAATAATGCAAAGTGGAGAAAACTTGGAAGAAAGTTTTAAGTGTCGATAAGCGTTAGAGGTGAACTTTACATAAAAACTGGTTAGTGCCTTATTATTACTTACTGAATAATTTGAAACATTCAAACGTCCTTATTTAATTAAAATAACACACAGTATTAAAAAATGATTATATTATAGATCAAATACTTTGATCATTAAAACAGTTCAAATAAGCTGCGCAGTCAGGGCGATCATTAGTCTCCGTAGAGACATTTTTCTTCTCCCCTTTTAGCTGGGTGTGACCGGGTTGTTTCTTTATGACTTTATTCGAGTCTGTAAGGATGTAATTATACTTTGGCTTTTAAAATTTATTTTCAGCTATAATCAGCAATAAATTTAAGAAAAATTGTGTTACATAAAAATAGAATTAACTTTTAAATATTTTCAAAATTTTGTAATGAACTTGTAAAATTAAATCTCGTCTATCCATAAAAATCTCGTTGTAGTGAAAAGAAAACAAATAAATATTCTTTTTATTTAAAAAAAAAATTGTAATTTTGAAATTTTCAATCAATGCTAAAGATATAACAAGACAAAAAAAATTATATTTTATTATTTTTTTAATTTATTGATTCTGTCTGCTATATTTTATTACTTTTCTATTTTTTAATCCTGTCTATCTAATAACTTATTTGAAAGCGGTCCAGAAGTCAACTTTTCTGTTGAACGTTTTACTTTCTAACTTGGTAAATTGCACAAAAAGTAATTATGTTTGCATTAATAATATAATTTGTTACATCTTCATAACTAAACTTAAGAATCTGTTTCATTACACTAACATCATTAAGTAATATTTTAAAAGATAGTACGTTAATCCATAGCTGTCTGTTTTTAATCTTAACTTTTCCGTATAATACCGTATTAACCTGTCTGTGTTGATGTGTTCTTAATGGAAACTGAATGTACTTTTCCGGTATGCAATAGCATCTTGGAAAAAACATATCACGATATAAGAACTAATTTATTAGAACTGTGTTATCTTAGAATTATTTTATGACTTCTGTAGTTACAATTATATTTAACATGACACGGTAAAGATAGTTGAAAAGAGGCGCTTGGGAAAACTGCTATATTAAACAAATAATAATAATAAATCAATAAAGGAGAAAAGACATATTCAATGCAAATATCTAAAATAACATTTCAAAGAACATAAATATATGGCATGTAGAACATTCTTACACTTAAAACGAAGCACAAAAAAAAATACTTTTATAAATAAATATATATATTTTATAAACATACACACAAACAACACAAGACATATCTAAAACCGTGCAAAATTCATATAACAGTACATCTTCAAGTCAACAAATAATGATCGAACAAAACTACAATTTACTGGTCAAAGAAACATTAAGTCCAAAAGATTTCCTAGGTGATAAGATTAAATTAGGTAACGGCAAAGAAAAAAACAATTTGTCAGAAAAAGTGTATAAATTAGTATTTATAATGCGTGAAAATTAACTGTAATACAACATATACATATTTATTTATTTTTTAAAAATTTGCTATAATTATTTGATTTTTTTTAAGAAATTATTCTTATATAATTTCTGTATTTACTTAATATTTAATCTGATAATTTTAACTTAAAGAAAATTAATTGGATCATATAAATTATTTTTATACATGTATAAATATTTTATGTTGACGTAAGTTTAGAAATTATATATTTATGTAAGCTTTCAACAGTACATATCAATGCCAATTTATTTTGAGCCGATAGTCTACTCATGCTTAGTTTTACGGTTCCGGGTTACTTCACGGTACACCACAAACTTAACTGCTTTTCTAAACTCCGTCAATCTGGGTGCCTTATACAACATTTCTGGTATTGAATAATACATCCCAAATGAATTTCTGAAAGCATTTTTTATGAAATACATTTTTTTGAATTTATAAACTTGTTATTTATAAATAAATATCAGCAAGGAAAGCTGATAAAAGATTTCAATGTAAATTAATAAAATATGTGCTGCTCTTACATTTATTATTGAAATATATTTCGGATAGGTTATTTAAATATTTAAAAAATTAATTAAAAATGTACTTTCCCCTTTAAGTAATCTATTTAATCGAAAGTAAAATGCAAAATTCAATACGTATTCACGTAAAGAACACTCGACGGTTATTATTATTATTATTATTATTATTATTATTATTATTATTATTATTATTATTATTATTATTATTATTATTATTATTATTATTATTATTATTATTATTATTATTATTATTATTATTATTATTATTATTATTATTATTATTATTATTATTATTATTATTATTATTATTATTATTATTATTATTATTATTATTATTATTATTACAGAAAAGGATAAAAACAACTTTTGATTGATTGGTTCAGGGAGTTGCCTCGTTTGATGCGAGGGAAAACTAATAAGGAATTTCTGTTGGTACGACGGTGGGAGTCCGCTACGGTCGGTTCGGGGTCTCGTTAGCACTGGTAATGAGCAAGAGACAGGAGCAGAAGCAGCTTGCCTGTACATTTTTTATACCTCATTATATCCATCTTCACCGCCTGTTTCTGTTTAATTCTTAATCATCACGTTTTTTCCTTCATTTTTGAACACTCTCCCTACTTACCCGACGATTTTCCTTCCCTTCTATTATTTATTTTACTCAGTGTAAGGAATGACGACGATTTCAATATAATTTAATACTTTCTCTTCACATAACAAGGCTTCTTTATTCTTTAGATCAGTAAAAAAGGACTGTTGCAAATTAGCATCAGGCTACTCTCAGCATATATAATTCTAATGGTTTGAAAAATCAGTAAAAAAAATAAACTCTTAAAAATAGGAGCTAAAAAATTATAAAGCACAGATCGAAGCATTGATTAAGTTTCTACTCAGATGACTGAAACTGAAGAGAATGGAATTTTATTAAACTATTGCCTCGGCGTTTGAGAAATAAGAATTTTCACAATCTTTCTAGAAACAACCGCAAGATAACAGTTTTTTTTTTTTTAATAGAACGTAAAACAGATTTTTTAGTTTAATTCAGTTATATTTAAAATTTTTTGGGAAAATCAGTAGATAAACTTTGATTCCATAATCATAATTGGAAGGATGTCAGTGACAAATGATAGATATTTTATGCGAATATAATATTACAATTAACTTTTATTAAAATATTACAATTACATTTTGCGCTGCAAGACAAGATTTTTCTTTAAAAACATATTATTCTCAAATCCCTATTAAGTTACGAAAAAAATACAATAACAATAGAATTTATTCACTAACTTAAGATAGTTCGGATTGTGTGAAATGGCTGAAAGGGTTTACTAACAAGGAAATTAACATTTCAAGTTTGTTGATAACAACCAAAACAACAGTACAAAGTTAATTCAAAGTAAATAGCAGAATTCCTTAAAGTTAACGTGTAATTTGTAACTTTTATTATTTTTCGATGTGTTTCTCTTTACGATTATTTGTACTACACTAACATTTTATTTGCAGATGGATTAACTTAAATGAGAGAATAGGCTTGAAAATATTTTCTTATAGTTAGAAAATGTTAGCTGGAAAGCTAGCACAGACAACAACTAGTGGAAAATTGCTGTACACGTTAATTTTTATTTATTATAACATTTAAATAATTTAATAGCTTGTAAAAAGGTTTTATACTGTTAACTATTTAACTATCAATATTTCATATATCATTAGCTGCTTAAAAAGCACCTTCAATAAAGAACAAATGTAACGCTAAAATTGCTTTAAAATTTTGTAACGCCACAAAATTTGTTTTATTCGTCGATCAAGTTGTATCACACAAGAATGAACAAAATGAAATAAGTTACTTATAAGTGCGTCTATAATAAAAGAACTTGAGGTCATAACAATAAGAAAAAGAATGCATTGAGGTCATGTTCAATGTAATTCATTGCATTGAAGCTACAGATTTTAATATTTGAATAAAATATTAAACTATTAATCAGCTCGTAACTCAGCAATGGTTGGTTTAAGGAAAAGTATAAGGACAAGGGAAGCAATTTTAGCGCTCAAATTAATAGAAGAAGGAAAAGTAGAGAAAAACAAATAAACATACATGGCATTTATATACTTAGAAAAGACATTTGATAACGTAGACTGGAATAAAATGTTCAGTATTTTAAAAAATTTAGGTTTCGAGTATAGAAGTATAGAGACAGAAGAACAATTGCTAATATTACAAGAAACAAACTGCAACACCAATAATCGAAGAATATAAGTAAGAAGCTTTAATAAAAATGGGAGTTAGACAAGGATGTTCCCTACCCTCGTTACTTTTTAATTTTTATATAGAACTATCAGTTAATGATGTTAAAGAACAATTTAGATTCGGAGTAACAGTACAAGGAAAAAAGACAAAGATGCTACGATCTGCTGATGATATAGTAATTTTAGCTGAATGTAAAAAAAATTTAGGAGAAACAATGAATTCCTACGCAAGAACTACCGCATGAAAATAAACAAGAACAAAACGAAAGTAATGAAATGTAGTAGAAATATAGATGGATAAAATGCAGATAAAATGTAGATGGATCACTGAATATAAAAATAGGACGAGAAAATATTATGGAGGTAGAAGAATTTTGTTATTTGGGAAGTGGAATTATTAAATATGGACGAAGGAGGAGCGATATAAAATCCCGAATAGCACAGGCGAAACGATCTTTCAGTCAGAAATTAATTTTTTTTACATTAAAACTGAATTTAAACATTTGGAAAGCATTTCTGAAAGTATATGTTTGGAGCGTTGCTTTATATGGAAGTGAAACTTGGATGATCAAAGTATCTGCGAAGAAAAGATTAGAAGCTTTTGAAACGTGGTGCTGTAAGAGAATGTTAAAAATCAGACGTGTGAATAAAGTGACAAATGAGAAGTGTTGCGGCAAATTGATGAAGAAATAAGCATTTGGAAAAATACAGATAAAAGAAAAGTCAGACTTATAGGCCACATCTTAAGGCATCCTGAAATAGTCACTTTGATATTAGATTGACAGGTAGGTGGGAAAAATTTTACAAGCAGACAACGTTTGGAATATGTAGAACAGATTTTTAGGGCTCTAGGATGTAGGGAGTATTCTGAAATGAAACGTATGGCACTAGATAGGGAATCTTGGAGAGCTGCATCAAATCAGTCAAATGACTGAAACAAAAAACTAAACAATATCGTTAATAGGAATTCAATTTATAGTTATTATTTTTGTTTTTGTAATATTTATATATTATTAACATATTGTATATGTTTGTGTATTCTAGTGTACTTATAAATTATTATTAAAAGTATTCTTAATTATTAGTAGGATTTGTTAACATTCATTAAATAATTAGTAACTACATTTTATTAAATAATATTAATTCCATTTCATTAAAACTATTTAATTGCATAAGTTTTAATAAATAATTCTCAATATAATTCAGGATAAATAGGGATTGTGTATGTGTTTTTTTTTTAGTTTTTACAAAGAGCTTTTCATACATACAAATAACAATGACTGAAAACGCCAATACGTTCTTCAAAAACCTATAGATAAGTTATAATATAACAAAACGGTTTAATTTTATTATATGTATAGTTAATAAACCAGAATAATGCATTAATAAAACCATGTCAGTAAATTTACGGATTTTCCAAAACTCATTTAAATGTTGAGACCATAATAATTTTCTCACGTTTCATTACAGAACAATAAAAATATATGCAGTCAATTGGATCATATAAAATGGCACGTAAATAAAAATCTTACATAAGGTTTTTTCATCGGATAAATTCTGGCATACATAAAATATTTTTACCGAAAAATATTTTCACATTCTTACATTTTTGTATAAACATCACGGACAGTTTGATATGAAAATACGGACATTTTATTTTATATTGTAAACTCATTACGAAAGGTGAAAGAGAAAATATTTGAAGGTTCAGAACGGTAATACTGCCTACGGAAAGCAATATAAAAGCTGAGTGGAGGGAGGAAGATTTGATTTGAAATGATGAGCGAACAGAGTGAAAGAGAATGACTGAGAAATTGAGACGAACGTGTGTGTATCATTTTGAGGGTTATTGTCCCAGCAGCGAAGCTTGGTTTCTCAATACGATCCCATTAGGGAGCTCATTCAAGCGCTGGAAAATCAAATTGTCGCCTCAATTTCGGGGCCAACATTGAGAATAGGGGGAAGAAACTGAGATACAACTTACTCTTGGCTTTCAAGGCAGATCCATTATTGCACATCTTGCAGGACTAACAGGGCGCTACTGGCATATAATAACAAGCACTTAATTGTTCTTCGATACAGAATACTACTCATTTTAAGAAGTAAATAATTTTACTCTAAGTAGTGACTACGAAAGGTTGAAAACACTTAAGAATATATAAATTTCCTATTGCAAAGGAATAACATTTTTAAGTAAAATAAATTTTTTCAATATAAGAAATTTAATTTAATATTTTTCAATTAATTTGAAATTGAAATAAGATAAATAAATTTGATTAAAATAGATGATTTTTTTTTTTTAATATATCAATTTATGAAAAAAATTTAATTTGTCATTTTGAAAACTCATTTATAACTTGCCTTTTACTTTCTAATGTAATATTATCTTACTGGTATTAAGCATACATTTTAAGCATAATCACTCCTTTAGGTAATGTAAATGAATCAAATTTTTACTTTATAAGAAATATACTCAAATACTCATTTTTCGTAGTGACAATAAAATATCGAAAGCTACAAAGCAGCTTTTAAGATTTTTTTATAAGCAATTTCCTTTTAGTAGGAATATGTTTCAATCCTTATCCTGTAAGAAGTAAGTTATTTAATTTTTAATAAATAATTGTTTGTTAGTAAATCCAAACCTTTTAATTGCATTTATAATATTCTACAAAAATTGCATTCTCACAAGGCTGAAATGGTAATTTTTTTATTCTTTTATTTGTTTAAGAAAACATTCAAGTTTTTAAAAAATATATCTTTAATAAATAACGGTAAAAATAATTTTCAATTTTTATTACTGGGGGACAATTAAAATTGTAGCACTATACAACTTACAGGGAAATTTAGCAACATTGTTGGCAGCCTTTTTTATTATCCCGGCTGTATAGTGTACTGTAAAGCTACACAGTAAACTATGAGGAACAAAACGCAAGGCTATCGGGAGATATTTTATCTCCCTATTAATCGCATGCCTGGATATCGGTCACTTGGTCATGGGTTTTTCTAATTGTCAGACAGGTATTAAATTTTTAACGGCGATTATATATTTTTTTAAATTTTAAGATGGACGGAGTTGGGAATTGCATTCCGGTCCTATGTAGATAGAGTTTTGAAATGTTATTTTTACTAGGGGTATTTCTACGGAGATTAGAAAGATGTTTGTGTCTTTTTCCCGGAGCGATAAACTACGAGTATGTAAGGATAATTACCCTAATCTGGTAAACCTTTTGATTAGGTTTTTACAGCTCTTGACATTATATGACTCCTTTATAAAAAAAAACATGATTTTATCATTAAAAATTCCTTTATCCTCATACATATGTTTCCTATTTTTTTCTTTATATCTGAAGATTGAAAGGATCTATTTGGTTGAAGTTTTGCACGATTATTATTGTAAGTTAGGTATTTATGCCATTTCATTTTGATCGTAGTTTGTCAGGGGACCTCTTCCCATTTTACATAACGTTTTTGTAAGAAAACTAGGACCTTAGGTGTCCCGTACCAAAATATTTTATTTATGGGGTGGACAAATCTTTTCATATAATTTAATGTTTCTTAGGTCACTAAGATACTTCGACGTTTGATCTTAGTTAAAAAAGAAGTAGGAGAAACCCCTTTGTTTGTCCTTTCTGGACTAAATTTACAGTTTGGTACTAATTATTTTAATTGGGATATTTTTAGCATTATTTTCTGCCGTTCCTAGCATTGTCACTCTAACATTCGTAGCTAAAACTACTTTTTAGCACTCAATGATATACATGAGAGTGCTAAAAGTAGTTTTAAGAATGGATGTACTCCAAAGGCGTCAACCACAAATTTTAGAGTCATAATGCTAGAAAGAACAGATAGTACCTTAAATCAATTATGATAATCCTAGCGGAAATATAAAATATTGCGAAAAAAAAGTGGTTCTAATTAGTTTATTTAAGCCTATTTTCTGTTGTTTTTTTTAATCTGTTATCGTTTTGCTTCTTTTTATAAAAACTGATTAACCCAGTCTGGATTATCCGATTTTTATAAAATTTTTTACGTGACTTCTGAATATGGAGAATAATTTCAATAAATTCTGCCAAAATTAGATGACATTAGTTAAAATATGACATCAATTAAAATATTTTATTTGGTAGAAGGAATGAAGTACGTTCATCACGGGTCCCGAACCTTAAAATTGTACTCAAAGAGTAGAATAATTTTTTTACATAATCCTTTACTTGGAACGGAACGGAACGCAAGAATAGCGGGAGATTTATGTATCTATCTCTCTTCTAATCTCAGTACTTGGACAGAACTTCCTTGCTGCTGTATTATTCTCTTATCGGACGGGTAATTATTTATTTAATGGCGGTCATATTTATTATTGTTTTATTTATAGAAGGAGTTATTTGCTGCGTCCGAATCCTTTATACCGGGTAGAAATTATTTGACCAGGGCTGACCTTGGAAGAGTAGCCTCCCACTAGCTTTGCTCTCCCGGAGGGATTCCCCTTCAATCCGTCCCATGAAGTCCTTTCGGTGCTAGAGCCTTCTGACTTAGCACGAATGCGCCTTTCGGGGGCCCTTGTGTTTGGAGGATGTAATGCACTGACCAGAGGGAATCGCATCTGCTGACGGTGATATAATTGTAAGATTTAGGGAAGGAGGATGGATGATTGGTGAAATAAAGTTAGAAAACTTTCTACACTCGGGCTGTCTTCATTACTGCTTCTCAGCTGGATTCAGTCGGGTCGGATTTCAGTCCATGGTAGCGGGTCAATCTTCATTCTTCTTCCTTCTTTTCTTCCTTAGCCTGCCTTTCCGAACAGGCTGTAAATAATTTACAAACCGAATTCTTTACTTGCATATCTACGTATTTTAATGTTCCACTTAATTTTGCTTCTGTAGTTGTATATCGAAAGTGACGACTATCCAGAGTTGCATGACTTTCTCGACGAAGCCATGAAAAGCTGTGATAAAAATTCTAAAATCTAGATAGACGGAACTGAGACTTATTCAAGATAATTAAAATTAGTTAACAAATATTAAATAAAAACGTTCTCTACAAAAACGATTGCAATTCTAAATATTTGTTAACAAATAAAATAGATACCAAAGAAAAAGTTACGTACAAAAACTATTCTCTTCATTAAGTGATGTTATATCTTATATTAAGAAACATAAGAACACGTTAGTTTTCTTATGTTTCTTAATATTTATTATTAATGACATTAAGTCATTTTACTTTGACTAAGCAATATTATCACCATCATGAGTATTAATATTAAAAACTAAACACTAAGAAAAGTCCTCACACTCAGGGCAGAGAAGATGTGATCAGCAGAACAGTCTTAGAAACTTAATATATAACTCTGAATTCTATTAAGTTGATTTTGTCATCTTTAAAATTAATAGTGCGAAAATAAATAAAATTAAATATAGATAAGAAGAACATCTCTACATATAGCAAAAACGTAATCAAATATAAGTAAAATACCTAAAAAGAAAATTCTCTCATGAAAATGTTTCTGTTAAAGAAATCAGTTTTCTGAAACCTTAATGCGGCTGACAGTGGGTGCAATGTTTTATTTGTTTAAGAAAGTCCAACATTCTTCTGTAGTTACGTAGACTCCAAACGGTACACTAGTTCTACTAATCCAATGTTCGTATGACACAGTTTATCAGTGTAATATTTTATCCATATAAAGATGTTCATCGCCCCTACCTCTATCAAATGGAGTACCAAATTTAATAGCCGACTTGCTTTCTGTACGATTCAGGGACCGGAAAACTTCTGTGTCTTAATACTTCAAAAACAGTTTTCTCTATCTTCTCAGTATAAACTAGTTATGCTTCCAAATGATAAATAATAATTTCATTATAGGGATACTCTCAGAAAAACAAAAATGCAAGTACTAGCAAGGTGAAAATTCGTACTTAGCCATTAAACCAGCCAGAATTCAACAGCTTCTAGATAGAATGTATTGCAGGTTATATGCCAAGAGAGCAGAACCTTAAAAGAAGCAAAACCGAATCCCGTGCAACAAGCGTATCACTCAAAAAGAGAAAAAATTTACTGATGAAATATTTTATTCATCCGAATATTAATAAAGAAATAAATATATACCTTAGCTAAAAAATAATAATACAAGAATCAGTATTATTAAAACCAATGTGTCTTAAACCAAGTAAATTTACGAAATTAGTATACATTCATTGAGGTTTGCTAACCGGCAGTCATTATGTGCTCAGGATCCAATTAAACATCCGTGATCCAGAAATTTAACAAGCGACAGGTTTACTTCCGATAACAATTAAGGTCGTAATCAATGGGTCCCAAGTCAAAAAATCTCCATCTTTAACTAGAGACTTCCAAAATATCGTCCGAATCAATTAATGAAAATGATTTTTCCAAAAATATAAATAAAGGATTTTTAAGGGAATAATATTATCACTAAATGGAATTTATTTTAAACAAAAAACTGAAGGAAGATAATCCTCCCATTATTATATTTTCTACTACTTAATTGGTAGGAATCCGTTACTCAGCTGGTCCGTTATACCGGTCTTGTTACAATATCATAACACTATAAAAAAAAAAACAAATAAAAAATTATTGATGCAGACTATATCCATTCAAATTAGCTTATTTTAATTTCACAAATAATTTTTACTTCATAAAATATGACAATTTTCCAAAAGTTAGGTCTGTAAAATGATATTTTGTTTTAAAAAAAAACTTATTCATGTGTTACTTTATAGTGAAACAAAATAATACTCTTATTTCTAATGAAATTCTTGTGATCAATAAACACATGTCATATATATATAATAAACACTAAAATCTGAGATTTTACGTTATTACAACACTTCTCGTTCAGATATTTATGAGTAAATGAAAATTCCGCTCACTCACTCACTCATCACTCGTTTTCCCAAATCAGGATTCCTAACCAAATTAAATTTTTAGCAGGTCATAAACACCTCTAAGAACAATTTAAAAATAAACCTCGACGTTCGAAGAGAAAAATAAACATTAAATGACTATTCAGTTAGTAGAACACTTATTGATGAATCATTAAGGATTTATTCGTATCCATAATCAAAAAATAAAACTATTTTTTTTTTATTCATTTTTTGTAGAAATAAACGTGAAGGCATCATTTTTTATAGAAAATGCATGTCATATCTAATTTAGTAAGATATATGCGTAGTTTTTGTATTCAGCTTACAAACTCCATGTACTCTTAAATGCAGAGTATGTAGTATGCTAACACATGAGTAGAAGCAACCTTGAGATGTCATCTCTCAGTGATTTTGAAGTTTTATTTGATAAAATGTTGTTTTCCATAGTTTAAATAAATATGGAAGAGTTAATGCCTATAGAGACATTATTCCTACAAAAACGGTTTATTGTAATATTTTCCTGTCCCAGGAATCTAAACATATTACATTCAGTTGTAATAACTTTTTTACATATTGTGAAGGATACGTTTTGAAAATTGATCTTTACATAATTTTTTCCATTAACAATTTGGCCAATGACAAATTTTTCTTCTGAGAAACTGTTAAAATTGTTCAAACAAATCTTCAAGGGTCTTTAATTTTGTTTTTAAGGAATATGCCATAAGAATTTCATCATGGTATCTTGAGTAGGACCCGAGTATAGGTTACACAAGCAATAATTATAATAAAAACACTAAATTTACGGAACATTGAGGGTTGAGATTTTATAAAGTTATCATTTATCTTTAGTAAAGTCAAGATACAAGATAAGGTTATCCCGCTAATAAAAGTTTAGTGGTTCTTCCTATTCCTCTTATAAAATCCTTTGATTTAATTTTCTTTAATTATGTTTTCTTGCTTAATTTCATTTCTTAGTTTACTTAAGAATTTTTCTCTTTCTACTATTCAAGATAAGTTCATCTTACGTAAACTTTTACTAAATGTTTCCTTAGACCTAAACTTAATTCAACAAACACTAAGCATTTGCCAACAATGCCTTCATTAGAACTTGTAAGTACTTTATAACTATCAGGATTTATTTTCTTTATTGCAATAAGAGTTTTCTTAGGTAACACTGACGAGATCAAATTTTGAGTTACTCTTTAAGATTCGATGCTTCATTTACTACCTAAGACGCTTTTCTAGAAGGTTGGTTAACACCACGATAAAACAACAGGTTTCATGCAAGGTCATAGTACAAGCAGGTAAATAAACATTTTCTTCTGTTACCACGGAATTTGCCCTTTATAGCAGTTTTTACTGCTACAGCTTCATTGTAAAAGAATATTGAGGTTTTAGTAGCTCAGATCACGGCATTAGGAATATTTTGAGAATTATACTGATAGTACGTAAAGCATCTAACAAAAAGTTTGTGTACAGCAGATTTACCAACCGCATCAGTAATTTCAATAAAAATAGACGACAAACAAAAATGCTGTCTATTTCAACAAAATGTTGCATGTTGTCTATTTCAACAAAATAGTCAATATGCAACAAGAAGTCCTAATGTATCCATCACTCGTCGAAGTCTCGAGTTACACATTTCAAAAACAAGCGTTCATAAAGTTCAAAGTAAATGGTTACACACTTAAAGAAACAAACTTCGGCTACAGCAGAAAATATAGTCTAATACAGAAAATTGTTTCCAGTTAGGTGTTGAAATTTTAGATAGAATTAGGAAAAATATTCATTTTTAAAATGTAATATTTACATGTAAAGCTATTTTTCATCTTAATGAATATGTAAATAGAATTCATAAATATGAGAATCTGAGTACTGACTTGAAATTTTTGAAAAAGCACGCGATATAGCTAAAGTTAGTGTTTGAATTGGCTTAATGGAAATATTTTTTTTTTTTTTTTTGATATGTTAAATGATTAACGTTTTTCGTAACTGGATGAACTAGAAATTTATTTCCAATAAGATGGTGTACCCCGTACTTTAATACAATTTTTAGCCAAGATTTCAACGAAAAATTTGCAAATATCTGAATAGGCTGAAAAATCCTATATCCAGGCCTGCAAGAAATCTTAACCCTTTATGATTTTTCTTGTGAGGATAAAATAAAACGATTAAAATACTGAAAATTTCCAAGCGTCAAATGGCGTTCGCAATGAAATTTATCGATTATGTAACAAAGTTTTTGAGAGTAGATTTTGTTAAATAAAACACTATAATTGTAAATATTTATTTATTAATAAATTCAACCGTTCTTTTTTTATGGCTCTATAATTGCTCGTGTCATTCCTAAATCTAATTAAGTCACATAGAGAATAAGCTATATAGGGAAAAAACAAAAATATTTCTAGCCAGCTGATTTTTAAAAATAACTTCCATTTCAAAGAGGAAATTTTGAGAGAAATTTTATCCAAAACAATAATTTTTTTTATCATTCTATTTTAAATATAAATTTCATATGTACAAGAAGGTTCCAAGTTAAGTGCTGGTAGTAAACTCACTATCAACAATACAAAATTTAATCTCATCAGAATTTAATCTCATATTTTAGGTCTCCTTACAAATAAATGATTAGTGTATTCGATTCTCATAAGCATTAAACATTTCGTTGACTTTTTTCATAAAATAATTGGTAAAAACTATATTATCATAAGGTCAACCAGCTTTTTTCTGTTTTGTTATAAGAAAAATTATAAAATCAAAAAAGGGAAGATAGTTAAACAGAATTTCAAATTTTCACTACATGACTGCGGCTCTCCAGCATTCCAAAGCGTTTTCTCTATAATAAAATTGATTGTTCTTAGACCGTGTAAATCCTTTCCCCTTGCTCATTTGTTTGAGTATCGCGTTAAGAAGAGCTCCCTTTCTTTTAAACCCTTTGCACCCGCTGCAGGATTAGTCAGGCAGAAACTGTCGCAGGGAACAACGAACAGCTGTGGCAGGGTGTGAGAGGGGATTCGAGAGATCGGAGTTTCATGCTCTTTAGAAAAACGATCATTTTAATGCGAGCCCTCATTCCCCGACACAAGTGCACAACTACTAATCTTTCCTTAGGAACCCTCTAACAATACAACTGTCTTGTATTATAATTCATACCTAAAAAAATGGGTATTTTCATTCTGCATGCATTTAAGCGAAAGTGACATTTTCATTGCAGCAATATTTCACTTAGTGTTTTCAAAGTACACGTTATTCTGTAGAGTTTTTCATTTGCCAGGTACATTAAAGTTGACATATTTTAATGTGAAACATTGATTACGTAACTTTTATTTATCATTAGAAATTTCTTACGCGACGTACAAAAATACACAAACTATAAAAATAGGTATTAATATTTTGTTTAAATTCATATTCAGTTAACCAACCGAAAGAATCTTTTTATTACAACTCCAAATTTAATAAAATTAGGGTAAATATATAATATGTAATGTAAAAAATATAATTAAGTATCAGTAAAACGAAATGTGCTTCGATTTGAATAGAAAACCACCATTCAAAAATATTGATGTGTTTAACGTATACTTCATGAACACCTTATTTTAGTTTCAATCCAACATAACAGGGATTATACGGCTGATCTGTTGAATTTCAACACTGTTTAGCTGTTCCAGCTTCAAACCTTTTTTTTTTTGCTGTTAATGGTTGTGGATGGCTAAAAGAGAGACGTAGTGGCAAACAAATAGAATTAAAATAGTATTATTATTTCAAATGAAAATCTACAGAATATGTATGTAAACAATACCTGTGACTTGTTAACAAACCATGAACATACGAACTTATGAATAAAAGATTTCTGAAAACATTTGTTATATTTTCTATTGAAATTACACTATACTTATACTAATAGACACTATACTTATACTTATACTTCTATTTCACTATATTACACTATATCATTAATTTAAGTCAATACGAAAGAACACTAAGGTGTTCTTTCGTATTGACTTAAATTTAATAATATTATTTGTTACAAAGAATTTATATTTTAAGAATCGTGAAGTATTTATACACATCAAAACAATTAAATAAAAATTTGTGAAATAAAAAGAAAATAAATTGTTTGTTTAATTTTTAAATAAGGTGTTTTTAAAAGAGCTTATTTATTTTTACTTTTTTGTGTACGAATTAAAAAGTGAAATCTTATGTTGAATCTCTCGTTTAAATTCGCAATGAAAATAATGACTTTTTATATTTATTACTTGAAATCGATGTCAATAGTAATATTTATTAATATAAGCTTGTTATTTAAAATCAATATCTATAATTTGGTTAACTTCTATGAGACGTTTACTTGCGTCCGATCTAATTATTCCTTAAAAATTCTGAACTGAAAATTTGTGTTGGTGAACTAATCGTTTTACTCAGGAAGATATTTTTCTCTACCACACTGTTCATAAGTATGAGATTTTGCTGGGTTCCATTTTTATAATTTTTTGAAATAAAATAAGATTTTAGTTACATTAACTCTATTTTTATGTAAGCCGATTCTATTATTACACATGTTAGTTCAAATGAGAACAAAATATTTAACTCACAAAGCATTCCATCAGTCATGTTTTTGAAAACGTTTTAATGATTAACTTTATTCGTTTTGATTATTTACGTATTCATTTACAAAATTTTAAGTTGTCGAAGTTTTTTTTTTATTTTATTAGCTGTAAGATAACGGAATTTATGATTCCCAACTGAAACAAAAAAGACCTATAAAAGTTTTACGTTTTGAATAGCATATAAAATGTTATGTCTGTCGCGGGAAGTGAATATGAAATATACCTTAATATATCTTTAAATTTATTTTAGTTTGGTTTTAAAAATTAAAATGCCATCATTAACAAAAAAAATATTTAAAAAATTTGAAGTATAAAATAAAACTTATAAAAGATCGGAGATTATTTTTTTTTAAATTTATTTATTTATTTTTGTTGTAAGATTGTGGTCATCAACTCAAAAAGATATGGTCATTAACTCAAAAATAAATATGTAGCATATGAAAAATGCCATGCCTAACCGGAATTCGAACCTGGGACCTCCGTATGAAAGGCCGAGAAGCTACCATTCCGCTACGAAAGCCGACCATCGAACGCAGAAGGAAAACTAAATCTAGTACATTTTTAAAAGAATTCTTGTATATATTTATTTTATCATAGAAGGAGAAAAGAAAATAAAACAAAATTGAACGATAGCAATGAATGATTAGTAATGTAGCAATTAATATAACAGATTAGTCTTAAGAAAACATTTAAATTAAAAAAGCCTGCTTGAAACCTATGGAATTGAAATGAATAAAAGAAAAATCAAAGTTTATTGAGGTAGTATTTAAAATAAAGGCAGTTAATAGTTTATGGAAATGAACATTTCAATAGAAACTACTGCACAATAATAGATCCAAAAAAATTATAATGAAATTGTAAACCGTACAGTAAAAGTCTCGCAGATATCATTTTTTCTGCTCAAAAAATAAAAATTTCTGTAATATAAATAAAATTGCTTTTAACAAAACGATGCTGATATCAAAAAATATAACACTACATTTCTATTATAAAAATCTGTTATTAATTTAGAATTTTATTTTAAAAAATATACATGTTAAATATATGTAATAGACAATAGATATACAATAATAGATAATAAATAATGTTTAAGCGTTCCATATAATAAGAAAATAAGAAAAGTTTGTTACTAAACTCTTACCGGTCCGATTTCATTTATTAAACAACGAATAATCATAAGAACTGTATTATTTCTGTAAATGTTATATGTATTATTCGTTGTTTAATAAATGAAATCGGGCCGGTAAGAAGTTTGAAACAATTTTTTTTTTTTTTCTTATTGTATGGAACATACAATAACTTATACATTGTTTATTATCTATTGTTTATTACATATATTCTACATGTATTTTTTAAAAGAAAATTCTAAATTAATAACTGATTTTGATAATAGAAATGTAATGTCTTGCCTTTTTTGATATCAGTATCGTTTTGTTAAATACAGTTTTATTTATATTACAGAAATTTTTGTTTTTTGAGTGGAAAAAATGATATCTGTGAGAGTTACCGTATGTTTTACAATTTCATTGCAATTTTTTTGGATATCACTGCGTTTTTTTAGATTGTTCTTTTATTTTTTTTATGAATTACGGATTTATTATTAAAATTTATTGCCTTAGAACAAATAAATTGAATTTCAAAGCCAATTTTTTTTTTTGTTGATGGTCATACATACACTTCATATCATATTTTTACTTTTTTAATAAAACTATTAAAAAATTTATTTATTATTACCTTTACGAATCGAAAATCCGTGATGTAATATTGCACTTACTACTTTGTAAATGTAACCCTTGATTTTTATCGTTAAATTCGATTTTATTTATTTTTTTTTTTAAAGAAATAGTATAATCTCTTGTAAACTAATACTTTTATTGTTTATTTAACGAAGTGATGGGAATTAAAAAAATTGTTTCACCTTCAGTACTTGCATTTACATAAGAGCATTTACTATTAAAACAAGCTGTAGTATATTTTCTTTTAAATTTTATTATTTCAAGTACATTATTAAGTTTTTGTTCGCTACCTAGTACTATCAAGTACTGCTATCTAGCGGCGTGATTCGTAAAGGTACATTAAAAAATTGAATAACATAACATATTCCAGTCCCGCAGTTCATCAAATGGAAAAAACAACGCTGTCTAATAAAATTGGAGATATTTTTTTAAAGTATTCTTTATATAAAAAATATTCTTTACAAATCGATTGAAATGAAATATAATGTTTTCACGCTTATTTTATTTTTTCTCCATTTTCATTTCACTGTTAGGTTAGGTCATGTTAAGAACTGTAAACGTAGTTCGTTGACTTCATCGCCTCTAACCGACGAAGTTCTAACGAACTCGGTGATCCTACGGTTTAGAAACGAAAGTCGTAATAAGACAAGTTTCATAACACAAGATGTGGCTTATCTAGACGTGGTTTACGTAGCTGTACTGAATATTTTAACTTAACATAGAAAGAAATTTTGCTTTAAGGTTCACACTAGTCGATCTATAATTTGATATTACATCTTTGTTATACTATGGTCCATTCTATTTATACTGTTTTGGAGTTATATTAAACGTAAGGTAGATTTTGAATTTACAACAGTGATTAATTATTTTCTTTAACCGTAGAACATATAATTTAAAAAAATTATTTTATAAAATAATAAGTATTTATTTTACTTCGCCATAGATCTTACCCTAAGGTGTGAAGTAGGAACTCGCGAAACAATTTGGAAAATGAGAAGTGAATTCGCACTACTGGTGCAGCAGTAACCAATTTCAAAATAATCGCGGAGTTAGAACAGAACGCCGGCTGTTTACAGCGGGTTTAATAACAAATCTGACATTTTATAAAGCTTCCACAGAGAGAGAGAAAGAGAGAGAAAGGGCTTGGTGCTGGGTGGATGGCATGGTCGCTAATACAAGCATAGCTCCACTGTTCCCCTCCTCAACAAGCTCAACCTAGTTACTTTTCCAATAAGTACTTCCACGTGTAATCTCAATGCATTATCATATCTAATATATTTGTCTCATTTTTTATGGTCTGAAGGACTTCTTTTATAAGTTTTATTATATATATTAAGCAAGATATAAGTAACAATAATTTAAAACGTACTATAAACAGAAAATAAAATTCAGGTACAAGTTGATACGATATAAATAAAATTATACACACGCATGTTGCACACATGCATTCTTATGTGCGTACATGCAGTCACATTACCCAGTTGTTCAAAACCCAGTTCATTACCCAGTTTGTTCGTAACAAAATGAACATTACGGAACTTCACAAAATTTAACCTTTCCTTTTACCCTTTCTCCCTTTCCTCCTTTTCCCTTTTACCCTTTCTCCCACTCCCCCTTTTTCTTTCCTTCCTTTTTCCCCTTTCCCTCTCGCCATTTACTTACCCTGTTTCCCCATTTCCCTTTTCATTTTCCATTTCCCCGCTTTTCCTTTTTCCCATTTTCATTATTACCTTATTCCTTTTCCCCATTTCCCCCTTTACCTTTTCTTTGTTCATTTATCTTTCCCTTATTTCTCTTTCCCCCTACTCCTTTTTTCTCCTTTCCCCTTTTCATCTCCTTTTCCATTATTCAACAATTTTTTACAGGTTTTAATATATATATATATATATATATATAAGTAATGTCATTGTCAAATCATCTGATTACGAAGACGTAAGGAAAGGAACGGGAAGGATTTGAACTCTTATATTAAGTTATCTTATGGTTTCTGAAAAGCAAAGATTATTGTAGTTTATTGTAGCGGAATTTTTTTTAACTTTTAAAGACATTTTGTATCTTTTGGTTGACAATACTGTCAGCAGTAGCCAATAACCAGTAATGGAACAGCAGATTAGCATCTATTATTGGCGATCGGGATTGTGAGAAGCACAATTAAGATCTTAGTATTTTTGAGTTTAATTATTCTTATTATTATTATTATTATTTCAACTATGGATAAGTATAGTAATATATTATTTTTTTTAAATATAGCTAGGATGATACTGATAATACAAAACAAATTTTTGTGATGATAGGAGGGTAAGTGAATTATTATCCGCAATTTAGTTATATTTTTGTTTATATTGGTAGTACTGTCGTGTTGTGTAGATGACACATGCGTAGTTTAATTGTTGTTATGTCTGTGCAGGTTTGTTGCTGCTAGGTTAATTCCATTATCGCTGCCCTGCCGTTAACCACGACTGCTCCGCTTTCTGTTTGCACCAAAGAAGAGCAACGTTCAGTGATCCGTTTATTGTGGTCGGAAGGTGTATCAGGGGCCGAAATTCATCGAAGACTTTCGGTAAAATATAGCAACAGTATGTTTCCGCAACGGAGTGTCTACGAATGGATTGAAAAATTCAAAACTGGTCGCACAAGTGTTACCCACGACGAGCCGGACGACCGTTTACCGCCACAAATGAGTAAAACATTGAGCGTGACCTGACATGGTTTTCTTAAACAAACGAGTAGCTATCGATGAAGTGGCACATCGTCTGCAAATTAGTCACGGTTCTGCCTACGGAATCATCGACAACAGAGTTGGGTTTCATAAAGTCTGTGCAAGATGGGTCCCAAAACAACTCACACAGTTGCATAAACAAACGCGCTTGGACATCTGCCAAAAAAATTTGATCGCTACGGTAACGAACGGGACATCTTCTTAGACAGAATCGTCACTCGTGACGAAACATGGATCCATCATTACGAGCCGGAAAGTAAACGGCAGAGTACGGAATGGAAACATCATAATTCGCCGTGCAAATAAAAGTTCAAGACCCATCCGTCCTCAGGAAAACTGATGCTTACGGTTTTTTGGGACTCACAAGGCCCAGTACTGGAACATTATGAGAAAAGGGGCACGACAATATACAGTGCGCATTACAGTGAGATGGTTACCGCCAAGCTGAAGCCTGCAATTCGAAGCAAACGCCGAGGACTGCTGTCGAAATATGTTGTGTAGTTGCACGACAATGCCCGTCCACATACTGCTGCCCACACTGTGAAAAGCTCCAGTAACTCAACTTTGAAGTACTGGCTCATCCTCCCTATAGTCCTGATCTTGCCCCTTCTGACTACCACTTGTTTGGTCCACTCAAAGAGGTATTAAGGGGCCGTCGATTTACCTCGGACGAAACAAAGAAAGAAGCGGTGCATTGCTGGCTCGCAGCTCAACCAAAAACTTTCTTTTATGAGAGTATCAGGAAGCTTGTGCAACGATAGACCAAGTGCGTTGAAATGCAAGGGGATTATGTTGAAAAATTATGTACATGTAAGTTTCCTATTTGTATTGCAATAAAATTTATAATTACATTGCGGATAATAATTGACTTACCGTCGTAGTTTTATTAGATGAAATTTTATTGTTATGGCCAAATAAATAGTATCGCTACAATAAACGGCAATTCTATCCAGGTCTTTAGCAGTGTTAAGTTGCTCCGAGAAGCACAGTGGCACAGTTTTATCCATATTTAAAGTTACTTGGTTGTAGTCCATCCACTGGATGGATAATTTTAAATGAAGATAAACATTTTACAATGAACATAAAAATCTTCAAGTACTTTTAAATAATATTATTTTTAGATATAGATATATCTGTGTCATCTCCAAAGAGGAGAACAATGAATGAATGGTTTAAATTTTTGAGGTAGATCATTAGCAAACAATAAAAAAAGCAACGATGCATTTCTTTGTGGTATTCCACGTTCTACATTCTGAAGTGACACTATAGCTAATAAGTTTTCCATCTCTAAGAACTGTGAAAATATCGGATATAACAGTGCGATTGCAAAAAATAGAAAATGGAATCTTTTGTGTAAGTAAGCAACTTAAAATATTTTCTAAAATATTTAAAATGGCTGTTTCGATAGATAATTTTTCCTAAAACCACGCTGAAAGTTAAAATTTTAAATATTAAAAATCACTTTTTCATAATATTTTTAAATATTTTAGAAAACATGGACAATAAATAATTAGCTGATAATTTTTTAAACTAGATCTCGAACCTTTCCTAAGGAAAATAATGACAGAAGTTTTAAGGCAGTTGTAAAATACTCCATTGTTAAAAAATTCGTGAATTAAATTTGTTAGAGCATTCGTTCTTAAAGTGGGCGATAACGCGCCCCCTTGTGGATGTTGGGGCCTTCAGGAGGGGGGAGCGATATAAAGCACACAGAAAATTGGGGTCGTTCAGGCGATCTAGGAAGGCGTTGGTTGATTAAAAAAAAGGCAAAAATTATGTTTTCCTGATATTTCAAACTGAAATTAAATACCTACTACAATAGTACAAAAACTTTAAGGGACACCTATATTTTATGATAAAAAATTATTGTATTCAAACTACATTAACTTTGCAACCAAGAGGCTTTGAAAGACAGATAAAGAAAATTGAAGCGTGAATACTTTACTTTTTGACAGTATACTTCAGATTTCAAAAATCATAAATTTAAAAAAAAAATTGGTGAGAAAAAAAGTTAAAAGATTTTAAAGTTTTTGTTCGTGTTTGATTGGGCATGAGGGAAACAAAATTTTTCAGTAAACTGCATTAAAATAAGTTTAAAATCTTAAGACTTTAGCTTTAATTTCTTTTCTTTTGTATGTCTCTCTACGATTTTTCTGAACCGAAATATTCAGATTTAAAGAGAAAATATCTAAAATCTCTTTTCTAAGCAATGTATCAATATAAAAATAAATATGGCTATCAAAAGGTATCACTTGCCTGACTCGATTTTACAATTTGTTTGACTCTGTGACAGAGTTCCTGATAAACAAAGACAGAGTTTCGCAACAACCTCCATGTATGATGTTATCATTGTTTGATAACATCAAACAATGATATTGCGTATTTGGCAGACTTACATAAATTGTTTAATGATGTTAATCTCCAGCTTGAAGGCGACGACTTGATTAAAACAAAAAATGTCGTTTCTACTTTAGTAGCAAAACTGCTATTACACAAGAGAAATATTAGCAGACGTGAATTTAATAACTTCCCTAATTTATCAGCAGTATCCTTCAACATTGACGACTTTCTAACTTACTGCCAACACTTGGAGAACCTCTACGGTGATCTCAAAGAACGATTCCAGAAAATTTTAAATACGGACATACCAGACAGGGTGTTGGATCCTTTTTCAAACGTCAACACAGCAGTATCATCCCAGTTAGAAGAACAATTTATAGAACTGACAATAAACGAAGAAATAAAAATAAAATTCAAGAATGGCTACAAAAGCCGATCCCGCAGCTATATAATGTAATTGGTCAAAGAAAACATCTCCATAACCTTCATGAAAGAATTAATTTTCCTCAGTCCCACCATATAAAGGTGATGTGCGTTTGGTCGTTCAACCAAAGCCTCGATTTTTCAGATGTCGAAAATCCGCGATCAGAACATCTCTCCCTCAGGTCAGAATTCAAGTTCGAGTAATCCATCTAAAAATGGAATTAAATATTACAAAAATCAAAACTTAAATATTTTCTTAAGATTAGTTACAGAAAAAGACATTTCTAAACCTAAACTAAAATAAAAGAAATTTTTACAATGTTATCGTATGAAAAGCACTGAACCAATAAAATACGAAAGCACTAAAATCAAAACTCACAACTGAAACAACGTGTACATACATTTAAATAAAAATTATAGTAGGAAAAAAACAAGAACGATTTGAAAAACAAGAACGGCTTTGTGTACCATCAAGAGTTTCTATATATATATATATTAAATTCTCAAAATAGAGGACTAAAATAGAAAATTTTCATCGGAATATATTTTCTACGAATTTAGTAACGCTGCAATATAACTATTTTGTATATAAAATAAAACTGTAGGGAGTACAGTTTTATCTTAATCCGCAAACAGATTAATAAATAATAAAACCACTATTCATTTTATTTTAAAAAATATACGAGTACATAAAAAGCAATAGTAAAAACAACAAAGTTCAAAAAATGTTCCCCATTACATTTGTATTTAATGCGTAATGTGAGATTCAATCATTTCTGTGAATACTACGTAATACGTAGATTACACGATGCACATCTCATTTGTTTAATTTATTGAATCAAAATATTTTCAATTTAAATCTCTTTTGTCTTATATACCAATAAACTGAAGAAATTTTAAACTACAAGTTCGTCTAAGCCAAATTAATAATTTTAATTTACCAGTACAATACATTAAATCTCATATATAGAAAGGTAAGACAATTAATTTTATTAAATGTCAGGAGGTTGATATGTCATATATTCCTTTTCCCTTAGTTCTGAGTGGTTTTCCTTTTGTAACAAGATATGTGGTCTGCTAAGGTCATTTCCGCAACAAAAAGCTGAGCTAGCACAGTAGTAAGTCCAAAGTATATGAACGGAAAGAGGGTTGTTGAGATGGTGATTGTCCGGTAACGACTCCTACGGGGACTATTTAGAGCCATTTCTACGTAATAATATGATAACCTTGCTAAAATATTCATCGATAAAAAAATATTCTACATTATTACCTAGTAAAAACAATAAAAACAGAATTTTTTCAAACTTTTGTTTTACAAAATATTTCCATATTTATTTGAATTATTTCGCTTTATGTGGGTTAAAAGATGCTCTACTTTAAGAGTACTGAATTACCCATCTTTCTTGAGCTTGATATTATTTCTTAATTACATTTAAGTCAAAAGTTTGCGATGTACTTTTTCGTTTTACTTTTGTGTTTGTATTTTTGTGTTTTTTTGCTTTTACTCAGTCTCGGCTTTTCATCCAGAGGTCCCAGGTTCGAATCCTGGTTAGGCATGACAGTTTTTATACGCTATAAAAATTCCATTCTCATATCCAACGCACAAGTTTCAAGCTTATGATTCGAAATCATCAAGCAAAAAGAAATAAAAAGTTTTGAGAGAATAAAACTAGGAACTTTCTTATCATTCTGGGCGTTTAACGGTTTGTCCACCATAAAATACTATCTCTTAAATCAAGAAAATAAAAGATATCCTGGCAGTTCTGACTAGCACCTCATCAATTAACAGATAAATTTATTGACTAGCAAAAAGTTATTTAAGTTTTTTTTTAAGCGGCTCAATAAATTTATGTAAATATCCTTCGTAAAGACATTGTTGAACTGCTATGGAGTTTCTTTAACACGTACCTCACAGTAGCATAAGAATCCTTCAATTCTGAATTACATACGTAAATTTATAAATTTACTTCAGAAGTCAAGGATTTCTTAAGCAAAACAACTGTTATAGTTTTCTTTGTAGCTTGTGAGTAAAAATTTAATTATTACTGTTCTATGTTATAATTTTAATTCATCTCTGAGCAGGAAATAAAATTCTGTACTACCGCACACGCGTTCCTCCCACCAAGCCAGCTGACCATGGAACTTTCCCACCAAAGCGGCGCTGCGGCCCACCATACGTAGGCTCCTATAAAAAGGAATACCAGCACAGCGAGAGCTGATTCCGTCGCCGATCTCCACCCAGGAGCAGAAGAAGAAAAAGAAGACCTGGAAGAAAGAAGAAGAAACCCCTGGCCAGTCCAACGTGGAATCTCGCGGTGAATACCAGCAGGCCTTGCCTGCCTGGAACGAAGCCCGCTAGCGGTAAAGACTGCGCAGGACGAACACTACTCGGGAAGAACCTTCCCATTAAAGCTCATCAGGGCTACTTAGCCTCGAAAACAGTTTAGCGACCAGTGTACTAAATAGCTCCTAGAGCTTACCTAACAGCGTGAGCAGACTAAACGCGGTGACAAACACCACCGTCTTACGTGTCCCAACCGCTCACTTGTCATATATTTACTAAAATGGGAAGGCGCACCTCGTCAACTACTAAAAATATATATGACATCCATAAATTAAACACTGCGGGATGTGGGGGTTACCGCCATAGCAGACGCTGTAGCGGGGACCCAACCACCGCTGAGGGAAACTCGGTGCGAATCCAATGTTCGAGCCGCAACTCCCCAATTACCTTCCGACGGGCCGAGCCGACTTCGCCGAAGACCGCTACCGAACCCAACAGCCCTTTTCAAACACAAACATGGCCCTTTTCAGAGCCATCACTCCGAAATTCCGAATAGTCCTTTTCAGGGTTGCTACAAGCCCTGAAAAGGCTTATTACTACAAGGTTCTATGGTTCCATCTAACATCGAAGTTAATCGGCGATAGTGTATATCAGTAAAAAATATTGCAACTGGCTGGGGCCCCAGTATCACTAGTTCGTACTCTCAAAAAATAAAATTCTATGAGGGTGAAAAACTACAAAAGATAAAAGAAATATTAAGGTATAAAATATAATAGAATGTTACCTCAGATAGAATGTTCTTTCAGATAAACTTAATGAAAATCATTGAAATGAATATGGCCAGTTATTATTTTATAAAAAAAAAAAAAATGGATATAAATATCACTAATAATTATACTTCTAATAAGAACCCTAATGAAGATAATTGATGTTGAACTAGTAATGATTTAAAACAATTTAAAGTTCTTTTTTATTTAACAATAATATTATGTAGTATTCTTGAAACTTCAAATAGTTTAATTTTGTAACTTCTCTTTATGAAGTGCAATTTTATATAAAATAATTTTTTTTTTAATTATTAGATTTTCTAAAAACCCCTAACTTCAAAAACTTCTTTATAGTCAATTATTTGAAGTATTAATTTTTTAAATAAAAGGATAAACATTTTGAAGCACAATAATAACAATCATAATAAAAGTTCTGAAAATATTCATATATCTTTTGTAGGAACCGAAATTTAACTCAAAACTCAAAATCACTTTTAATCGACATAGAGAACTATGTAATTAGACTTCTCATGTACTTAGTAATTGTAAATATGTTTTAGTTCTTGACTTAAATGTCATGGACTTTTTATAATCTTTTTATTGTTTGAAAACAATTTCTTTTTTTCATTTTTGTTATGTTCTTATATCTGTATTAATTTTGTTCTTAAATTTTCCAGACATCTGTTTTTTCCACCGTTCTCATTTTTATTTGTTCAAAAAGGTCCCTTTGCAGTGTACTTAATTTTATGTTATTAATAAACCACCCCATTTTGCAAGGCCAGTTTACTACAAATCTATTTGAAAGGAATGATATCTCACTAAATTTGATCATTTAATCTAGCAGCTCCAACGATGTCCACTACAATTTCTTCCTCATAAAGAAATTAATAAGTTTTCTATAATTTCTGAAATACTCCCTTAAAATTATTTCTGATCTTAAAAGTAACATTGTTTAGTTAATTAGAATATAATAGATACACACGGCATAAAAATCTAACACCAAAGTCAAGCTTATAAAATTTGAAAAAAAATTACTTAAAAGTATTAAATTAAGGGTAAAGAACAGATATTAGCTGTTCTTTAGTAAAAGCATCAACAAATATTCTCACCTCTATAAAACAACAGCTGAATATTGATCTCTTCTCATTTATCATCTTATGTTAATTTTAATAAAATTCAATTTCATAGTCATATAAAATTAGATATTATATTTTTTTGTTACAGTAACAAAAAAGATATATGTAATCACTAAACACAATGTTTCATAATTTTATTTAATAGATCACTAAATTACATTAAAGAAAATATCGTAAAGGCAATTCACTGTGTTCAACAAACCTAATATGAAATCTTATTGGCTAATAAAACGTAGAGAATGTCCCTAAATAAAGGGGAGTAAAAGTTATACCCATAGCCAGAGTGCAATTGGGAGCTATTGTGCAGGATAAAAAACAGGGGAGATGATCACATAAAACACTCTACCCGTAACACCTGATTCAGTACTCCTTAATCCACTCTTATTACTTTAACCCAACTCACCACCCTCATAGGTTTTTTCTTATGTGTTTCTTTCCTGTTATCAGCTTATCAACCATGTATTTCAAATACCTAAAGTGCTTAAAATAAAGTAAAAAATGAAATGTTAAAGAAAAAATAACTGACATCTTTTGAATTATGTTATTTTCAGATTATACTCAATAGCACAATTGCATAAAAAATAATAACAAAATTATCAATACACCAATATTGCTGTTTGGTGAAAAAATGGAAATATCTTAAAACATGTTAGATTTGTGATAATTAACTTAAATTAACAAATAGTCAAGCAATTCTTGATTTCAAGTTGAATATTGTAACATATTTGGTACAAATTTTAGTATAAAACTGTAACCAGTCAAATTTTGCATTTGTATTCTAATTTCATGACAAAATCCATTGATTTTGTCATTTCATGACAAAATCAATGGATTTTGTCATGAAATGACAAAATCGGTATCATTATACAGATACTTCCTTAATGGAAAATTTTTCAAGTTAAGGTTACCTAATTTATAAATAATATTTATAAGTAACATTAATTTACTAATAATTGTAATGTTAATGATAAGTAGAAAAATCTGTTTAAAATTTAAATTTTCTAATCAATTACAATCATTGAATAATTTTAAAAAACCCTGTGAAAGTAAAAAGTAACAGTTTTACAATTCTCTGAATTTTGAGATTTTTAGGAAAACGTAGATTTAAAATAATTACTAACTACTTACTAACCCTTAATTTGGCACCAATTTAAAAAAATAAGAAATTTAAAGTCTATTGTTTTATCAGGATGTTTAAGAAAAAATTTTTTTTAAAGAAAAAAAATGTTTATTTTATTTAATATATTTTAATTTTAAGCATATTTAAAATATGAATTTTGTTTTGAAAAATGCTGACTGCATAAAAAGAAGTCGCTTACAAGAACCTCATGTCTTGATATAATTAAGAATAGGACTGCAGAAAAAATGAAAAACTTCTATGAGAATAAGCTAAGGTTGTCTTGAATCTGGCAGTATAATATGCATTATTTTTCTACAAAATAATTTTCACAAAAGTTTCCTAAATTTTTGTAGGTAAACATATATTTTAATACCAGAACTACATCAGACAACAAAATCATTATGCTACAACAATCCAATAAGCAATGATACAGAAAAAGAAAAAAAATATATATATATATATTTTTTTTTTCTGTTGAAAATGTTAAAAATCAGATGGGTGGATAAAGTGACAAATGAAGAGGTATTGCGGCAAATAGATGAAGAAAGAAGCATTTGGAAAAATATAGTTAAAAGAAGAGACAGACTTATAGGCCACATACTAAGGCATCCTGGAATAGTCGCTTTAATATTGGAAGGACAGGTAGAAGGGAAAAATTGTGTAGGCAGGCCACGTTTGGAATATGTAAAACAAATTGTTAGGGATGTAGGATGTAGAGGGTATACTGAAATGAAACGACTAGCACTGGATAGGGAATCTTGGAGAGCTGCATCAAATCAGTCAAATGACTGAAGACAAAAAAAAAATAGAGAGAGAGAGAGAGAGAGAGAGAGAGAGAGAGTGAAAGAATTAATAGAGCAAAATGTAAACTGGTGAATAAAAGAAAGCCAATTTGGCTTAAACTAAGATGCATCCATATGCAGAAAAAGTCAGAAAATATTAGTAATAACTGAAACATTTTATTCTATTTTATTTAAAATATTTTATTTTTATTTCTATAGTAGAAGCACCAGATACTTTAGTAGAAATAAAGGCTATAAAATTAATCTAAATGGGAAAGCTTCAGGAACAGATAATATTACTGCTTAATAGCTGAAAGCTAGTTGCAAAATGTTGTACATAGCACTTGTAAAACTGTACTCAAATTGTCTAAAGAACCAAAAGATTCCGAATGGATGGAAAATTACTGAGGTGATACTTCTTCACAAGAAAGGAACTCAGGAAGACCTGAAGAATTACCACTCAATAAGCCTCCTCTCGGTTATCTTCAAGGTTTTCACCAAGATAATAGCAAAAAGAATGCTAACAACATTGATTGAATCACAACCACAGGAGCAGGCAGGCTTCAGAAGCGGTTTTAGCACAATGGATCACATCCAGGTTGTTAAGCAAGTGATTGAGAGACAAACAAGTGTAACATGCCTCTATGTACAGTTTTTATTGACTACAAAAAGGTATTTGATTTGGTAACAACACAAACCATAATATCTTCATTACATAACCAGGGTATAAACACAGTCTTCATGAACTTGCAACAATCAGTATACAAAGAAGCAAAAGCTACCATCTGTGTCAACAATATAAAATAGAGATAAATGTACAAAAAGGTGTAGGACAAGGTTATATTACATCACCCATGCTCTTCTCAGCCTGACTTGAGAAGGTATTTAGAAAGCTGGAGTGGGAAGAATAAAAGAAGAGGGGATATGAATAAATGACAAATATCTAAACTACCTGAGATTCACAAATGATATAATCCTTTTTTCATAAGAACTAGAAAAACTATAAAGACCCATATAGGAACTGCAGGTTACTAGTGAACCCTATGGTCTAAGGATCAACCTTAAAGACAGCCAGATCAAGTTCAACAAGTTTCCAGAAGAAAGAAAAATTTTTATCTGGAGAAGAACTTAAACAGGTAGATCATTACATACATCTTGGCCAACAAATATCAAATGGGTGATACAATCAAAGAAGTAGAATGAGAAGTAAATTTTTTTTGAGCTAAAAATGCTTTGGCTTTATCATCACCCAAACACGACACATTTATTGCACATTTATTTATTTAAAAAAACATGTATCACATTTTACTTTTTAATCAGAACAATAAAACTTCCAACTACTACATGGCAACTAGCATGAAGAGCTGATACACACTACAGTAAATCAAATATCCAAGTATAAATCGACAGCCCTAAGAAAACACAACATCCGGTCTAAAATTTCCTTATTGTTGCCCAGGATTCATTGAAGTTTTCTGGGCAATTTATATTTAAGATGCAAGGTCACGTAACTTATGCAATCTACAAGGATGCGGTACACAGTTAAGCGGCTGTTGCATTGTTCTGCATAATGGAGCATTTTCTCCTGACATCAAAAATCCATGAATAACTCTCATATGTCCCAACCACAATCAGCAGAAGACCACTTCCTTGTGGCAAACTTTTCTTCATGAGGAGTTCCACGGCATCACAGTATCTTTGATAAATTGAAGTTTGTTAACAAATGCAGCAGTCCAATCACATTGCCACTTTGAACAAATAGTGTGTTTTATACAATTAATAGTCAGATTTAATAATACTAGCAGTAAAGGACAGTTGACTACATTCTTTATTAGCAGCAGAATCTGCATGTTCATTACCCGGAATTTCCAGTGACTAGAGATCCAGCACAGACTCACTTGTGTGTTGCAGTGGTTCAACTCAGTGATTGTATTATAGATCTCGATAACAAGAGAATGTTAAGTACATGAATCTTCTAATCTGAATCTTCTTCTTGCAGAGCACTGCACAGGTCATTGCAAATAAGTATATGGTGGTATTGTGAGTTAACAATATTCAAAGCCTTACTGATAGCAAACAGTTCAGGAGTAAATACATTAGTAACAATTGGTAGACCAACATATAGGTTCTGCCATTAAGAACACATGCGCATCCAATGTCTCAACAAGGAATAAAGCTTGGATGACAAGCATTCAGGAGACTTAACAGCATTTTCAAGAAAAAACTCCCTTTTTACCTTAAAAAGAAAGTTTTCAATCAATGCAACCTGCCAGTACTTACCTATGTAAGTGAAACTTGGACATTAACCATTCAATCATTACAGAATCTGTGGGTAGCACAATGAAATATGGAAAAATGTATGCTTGACATTACCAGATGGGATAGGAAGTCCTGTGAATGGATCAGAGAACAATCAAAAGTATATATACCATGAAAATCCTTAAATTTACAACTGAGTTTGTTTTTAATTGTACTTAATTAATTAAAATTTATTACAAAATAATTTTCATAAACTTCATAACTTTGCACTGTTGTTAGAAAAGGATTTCCTGTTCTCTGGTATAAGCTAATCGCACATGCTGATCCGTGATGTTTCCATTTGTCAAAACTCTTCTACAACTTCTTTTAAATACTTGTTAAACATTTCTAAGTCATCCAGCCAAATAATTTTCTCTTGATTTTGCAGGTAGATAAAAATTTACTTTGATCTTAACAAACTTAGTCTAAATTCTGCATTTTATTTTGATATTTAGCCAATAATAACCTACTGTTATTCAAATATAACTTTTTTCCAAATGCAACTGAAAATAATGAACATCAAAGTGTTAAATAAAATAACTGTTTTAAGAAAGAGTCATCACATTGTTTCTGCAGAAAATTATCTATTAAAGATTTAATAGCTCAAAATTTACTAACAGTAATTACCATAATAATCACTAAAAATATTATAACATAGAACTACAAATGTTCCTTTCAATGACTAAGACGGAAAGCTCAAATTATATATATTAAACTATATTCACTGAAACAATTATAAGTGAAATTCATTTATACTTCATTTTGTACAAAAACCACTGCATAACTTGACACTGCTGTTAATACCTGAAAAAATACAGCCAATATTAAAAAAAAAAAAATTATAAAAAAATTAGATTTATCAATAAATAGATGCAGTAATCCCTTGGCATTCACTAGGGTTAGATTTTTGAAAGTTGTTTTGAGTACTGAGGAGATTTGTAAGAATAAAATGAAGATTATATTAATCTAAGGTATTGAATTTAGAAAATTATTTTTAAAGAACTGATAATGAACAATACAATCATAAAATATTAAAACATTACATTAACTCTAAATAAACATGAAAGAAATCAACTTCATAACTGAAATTACAAGTATTAAAAAAGACATATGCCATGTTAAATCTCTACCTTTGTTTTTTTTCTTCTGCACCGGCCATTGAGGAGAAATTTAATATAGTATATATAATATAATATTTAAATATAATATAGTAAAACAACATTATTGCTTCAATGCTCACAGAAAAGAAAACAAAGGCCAATCACTGTGAGATTAGCAGTGAAACCTGAATTGGAAATGACAAATAAAAAGTGACTTATCCCAGAAATTGTAGGAAAAGAGTCCTAATTCAGGAATTACAGGGAGGGAATTTGAAATTTTTGATGAATCTGGATAAGAGGAAATTTGATAAAGTTATTAAGATCAACTTCAAGACTGACTTATTTGAGAGATTAATTCCATTCCAATAAAATATATTTAATATTATTTTGCAAAAAAAAAGTATTTCAATAAAATGACTAAGTATGAAAGTGTTTAGTTTAGTTCTTGAGATGTGACAAAGTGAAGACCTTTGAATTACTGCTGTAAAGATCATCATAAGGTGCAGAGTGTCTGGATAAATCAAACTACCAGTTTTACCTGACAGTAAAAGAATGAAAATGAAGTCTGATTACATATCTAGAACCCAAATTCTAGTTTATATAAAAAAAAAAGAAAGAAATCTTTTAATACAAATTAATGTTTAATACTGTACAAGCAATTGTTATAAAGTATATGATGTCCAAGTATAAATATCAATTATACTTCTGCACTACAGCCTCTGGATCTACAGTCACTAATGTTGATTTCTAATCACCTGCAGCTTAGCTGGGTTTTAATCCTTTCCCATCTTCTGGGATAAAAATAATTCTCTCTCAAATAAAATTGCAAATGGAATTTTAGAATAAGATATTTAATCCATAATAAATGTTAATTAACAGTACCCACTAGAAATAGACTGCTGATATTTAATCTTGAACATTGTAATAAATCTATATTTTTAATTTCTTTTCGTATTTACATGCTAAAAAAACTACAAAAAGAATAACTAGAATAATCACAAATAATGGTTTATCTTACATGAAAAATAAGCGAAGTACCTAAAGTTACAATTCCCAGCACACAAAACACATTACTTTTGCAGAATATTTGATCATGGAAAATAATAATCTGAAAAAAGTGTATTAAGATATAAAAATTTAATTAAACATCAGATGTATGACAATGGTGTTAAAGAATCTCAGTTCAACATTAAAAAAGCAACAATAAAAATTAATAATAACAATATCAATGTCAGAAGATACAGTGTAACAGTAACAAAACACTTAATATTTTGGCAAAATGGCAAATACCAATGTAGCCAGTTTCAAAAATAAATATACCTCACCAGCTTATCAGGAAAAGTTAAAATGAAGTAGTTTCCTATTGCCACAAAGTCAAATTTACCTCTATATACACATAGAAGTATATAATGATAAGTAATGTATATAGATATATTCCTTATCAGTATGCTGTGCAAACCAAACTGCAGGTGATATTCAGCCCTAAGTGCATATGTTCACCTCAGACTGTTTGGTAAATATTACTTCTCTCAAAGAAAGGAATTATCACTAGTGCTGCTTGGGCCTCAAATGTTTTGTACTTATCCCAGACCTAATAAAATCAGGAACAGTTAGTGTAAACAACAAATCAATGTACCCCCTTCCTATTTTCTATATATATATACATACTGCTACCAAATAAAAGAGGAATGCACTTCTTGCAAAGAGAACATTTTCTGTTCATGGATTTTTCTTCATGACAATGACCCATTAACTGCAAATATTATAAAGTAAAACTTTAAAGATATTTCATTACAAAATAATTTCAATTTATACTGTATATATAAGCAGATTTGTAATAATAAAAACAGGCTGATAAAAGCTTCCAGTTTCTTAATCCTCCCATCGAGCTAGTCTAGTGGTTAACTTGTCATTGCAAAGCAGCTGATTTCAAATTTGAGAGTTGGAAGGTTCAAATCCTAGTAAAGGCATTTACTTTTATATGGATTTGAATACTAGATTGTGAATGCTGGTGTTCTTTGGTAGTAATGTTTCAATTAACCATACGTCTCAGGAATGGTTGACCTGAGATTGAACAAGACTACTCTTCATTTACATTCATACATATCATCCTCTGAAGTAACACCTTACAGTGGTTCCCGAGGTTAAACAGAAAAAGAAAAGTTTCTTAATCTAGACTATAAGGCATTTTGCGCATTAATTGTGGTTAATAATTTTCTCAGTCTTACAGTTAGTGTTAGAAATCCTAATATTTTACTGGTTACATAAGTTGGGGTTTCTTTACTGCTTCAAGGAGTTTCTTTACCTTCTCCAACTTAAATAAATCTTGACAATGTGATTTAAATGGTTCTAACTCATTATAACAGATTATGTACATTATATAGAGATTTTTTTATGATAACACTTAATTATAGTAGGACTTCTGTTAACCAAAAGAAAGGGAGAAAGGCAGTTTCAGATAATCAAAATTTCCGCTAAAAATTAAGATTTCATTTTTTAAAGTTTGATGTAAAATAACTGCGGTAAATACACAATATTATTAAAATATTTTATTAAGAATTGAACTATATACTACATATCATTTTTTAACCCTAATTTAAAATTATAAATAAAAAAAAATCATCATTTTTTTTTTTGCTTTTTCTGATCAAATTGTTTTCTTGCAACTGTATCCTGCCATAACTTTATTAGGAGAACATCAGAGGACTTCAATTCTTCAGACTGTTCGACAAAACATAACGCCATCTGATAATATGAATAAAACAGAGTGAAAAACACTATTTCATACAGCCTCATTTAATTTAAATCTACATAAAAACTCTTACCTCTTAGGCAATGAAAATCTCATTATCAATGTCATGGTTGCTGGTCTCTTCTGTGTCTTCATTGACTGCGGCATTGTTGTTATCCTGTGGTTGGGACAGTACCATGTCAATAATGTCTTGATCACTGAAATTTATTCTGTTTCATCCCTGTTGAACCATTCACTTACTTCAGCATGGTTGATTTCTTCACACTGGTATTTTTCAATTAACTCTTGAAGATTTTTAAACTCATCTTCAATTAATATCCCATCAAAAGTTTGTCCCAACATTTTTGTAACGTGGATGATATTATTTTCTCTTAAGATTGAACACTCCAGAAAACAATGTTTATCATTTTAATCATTTTCAAGACTTTGGGTACACTCTTTGAGTCATTTGTTTCTAGTAATTAGTGATTTCAGGAATAATGCCCAATAATTTGAAGCATTAAAGGGTGATAGCCTTTTGAAGCAGTCTATCACCCTCGATCTAAAGGCTGGATCACACTTGTTTCATTTGATGGTAAAATCAAATGTTTCATGATTATGTCTCCATTGCACAGATTCTGAGGATGAGTTGATGCACTACCAATGAGTAATACAGCCATTCTAGAACGGGTTTTCAACTTTAAAAAACACTCAACACTGGGAAAAAGTTCATTGTTGAACGATTTGGTAAACAAGCTAATGTACATCCAGGAACTTTTTTTGATTTTAGTAGTAGACCGGAAGAGCATTTTCGGCAATATCTTTCAAATCCCTGGGTTCTGATATTTGCCTATGCACATAGTATTACTATAAAATAAAACTGTCACTCTTTGTTTGTTCATCTTGAGCCCAGGAGCACTCTTTTCATCCTTTGAAATGACTTTTGAGGTAACATTTAAAATTTAGTCCTGTTCCATATGCATTGTAGATCTGATCTTTCATGTATCCTTGGAAAACATTGTCCATTTCTGTCTTAAAATTGCCCACAACATCAATGTCAGCAGATAATCTCTCCCCACAGACATTCACCTGACATATTCCATACCTATTTTTCCATTTTTCGAGCCATCCAACAGTGGCGTTAAATCCTGTACCTGCCTCACCCATCACTTCAGATAAAATCTAGGCCTTTTACTGAATAATTGGGTCTGTTAATGCCATTCCCTTTTCTCTTTGTTGTGTGAACCATAGAAACACGGCCTCATTTACTTTCTCTTTTAGGCACATCTTCATTGTTCTATTGTTTGGCGTCATACAAGCACACTCTTCAAACTTATTTTTCATTTTGTGGCCCCATCAGAAACAGTAGGAACATCAACACCAAAATCAACTGCCACAGTTCATAAAATCTCACCATTTTTAATTCTTCTATTTGTCTCCAATTTTTCTTCAGTCGTTATAATGACTCATTTCCACTTTGTTGACATGATGCACAAATAATTGAACTCAGTTCATACAAAGTATCACAAAAGCCACAAACACGATCACCTAGACAATTACTTAGCAGGTAATATGAACTACTGAAAATACCAAAGCAACTGACTTGGCAGAAAACCCATTATCCTTTCCCTTTGTCTGAAAGGTTGTTGACTTGATGGGTAACCATGTATACTTGCTTTCTTCAAACTAAGGAAACATGTTTGTGTTACACGAAACTATTGTAACAAATCATACTTTACAAACAATATTTATTACATTAATTTTTGTTTTTCATTCAGAAAACAAATAAATATTCATTGTCAAAATGAGGAATAATTTTTTTGTTGGTCATTAAGAGTCATTAAGTTGGTCATTGGTCATTAAGGTCATTGAGAGTTAAACACTCTCAATTAACAGAGGTAATACAGGCTTTTTTTTATTTACATACATTGTATTTATGTTATGATAGTGTGTAAAAAATGTTTTGCATCTTTAAATTTTGTGAACTTCATTAGTAAGAACTTCAGTTTTAAAATGTTAGAACTTTTTATTATTTAGCATACTGAGGTGCATTTTTTGGTAATTTTACTTTCCATTAGATTGAAATTTAGCTTACATTGTTCCTCAAAAGAACACTTTCCTTCACATAAAACTGGAGCAAAGAAACCTCACTTTTTCAATTTACCTCTACATTAATTCAAGTTTAGGTTTTCAGAGTATGGGACACAACTCTAATATAAAAATTTTAGCCCAATTATACTTAAGTTGTGGAAAAAAGATTATTGTTGGAGATAATGTATCTTTCTTAACGCCAACTGATGTCATCAAACTTTGAGAATCCAATAATATTTCATATCTGTACTTCCCAAGAAAAAAGAAATATTCACTTGATACAACCTCTAGAGTTTACTTTTATTCATCTACTAAAAGTAACATGTTGGAAAATTATAACCCATAGTAGGTACTCATGGAATCTAACAGACAAGTACATGTCAAGATGTTGGGCTAATTATATTTAAAGCCTTATTAATAGTGTACAGCTCCGCAATGAAAATACTGACAATGCCGTTTTAAATTTATAATAATTTGTCCTCTTACATTTTATAATTTGTGTTCTTTTTATCCTCCTCTATGAATCATGAGACCTTGCCGTTGGTGAGGGGGCTTGAGTGCTCAGGGATACAGAGTAGCTGGACCGAAGGTGCAACCATATCGGAGAGGTATCTGTTGAGAGCCAGACTAAGGAATGATTCCTGAAAGAGGGCAGCAGCTCTTTCAGTAGTTGTTAGGGGCGTGAGTCACAATGACTTAAACGGCCGTATCAACATCACTCAGTCCTCTGAGTACTGCGCAGCTGAAAGCAATGGAAAACTACAGCTGCTTTTTTTCCAAGAAAATGTGGCTCTCTGCATTTTCACATAGCAACAATGGAGGCGCCTTCCTTGGTAAAATATTCCGGAGGTAAAATAGTCCCCCGTTCGGATCTCCGGGTGGGGACTACTAAGGAAGGGGTCACCAGAAAATTAAAAAATAACATTCTACGAGTCGGAGCATGGAATGTTAGAAGCTTAAAAAAGGTTGGTAGGCTAGAAAATTTAAAAAGGGAAATGGATAGGGTGAATGTGGATATAGTAGGAATTAGTGAGGTTCGGTGGGAAGAGGAAGGCGACTTTTGGTCAGGTGATTTTAGAGTAATTAACTCAGCGTCAAATAATGGGCAGGCAGGAGTAGGTTTCGTGATGAACAAGAAGATAGGGAGGAGAGTGGAGTATTTCAAAACGCATAGCGATAGAATCATTGTAATAAGGATAAAATCAAAACCTAAACCGACAACGATTGTTAACGTTTATATGCCTACAAGCGCCCATGATGATGATGAGGTAGAGTGTGTATACGAAGAGATTGATGAAGCAATTAAACACGTAAAGGGAGATGAAAATTTAATAATAGTTGGAGATTGGAATGCAAGCATTGGAAAAGGCAAGGAAGGAAATATAGTGGGTGAATACGGGCTGGGCAAAAGGAATGAAAGAGGGGACCGACTTATAGAGTTTTGCACGAAGTATAATTTAGTAATTGCCAACACCCAATTTAAAAATCATAATAGAAGAATATACACTTGGAAAAAGCCAGGCGATACTGGAAGGTATCAGATAGATTATATCATGGTTAAGCAAAGATTTAGAAATCAACTCGTTGACTGCAAAACTTACCCTGGAGCAGACATTGATAGCGACCATAATTTGGTGATAATGAAATGTAGATTGGGGTTTAAAAACCTGAAGAAAAGTTGTCAGATGAATCGGTGGAATTTAGAGAAGCTTGAGGAAGAGGAGGTAAAGAAGATTTTTGAGGAGGACATCGCAAGAGGTCTGAGTAAAAAAGATATGGTAGAAAATGTAGAAGAAGAATGGGAGAATGTTAAAAAGGAAATTCTTAAATCAGCAGAAGCAAACTTAGGCGGAATAAAGAGAACTGGTAGAAAACCTTGGGTTTCAGACGATATATTGCAGCTGATGGATGAACGTAGAAAATATAAGAATGCTAATGATGAAGAAAGTAAAAGGAACTATCGGCAATTAAGAAATGCTATAAATAGGAAATGCAAACTGGCGAAAGAAGAGTGGATTAAAGAAAAGTGTTCAGAAGTGGAAAGAGAAATGAACATTGGTAAAATTGACGGAGCATACAGGAAAGTTAAGGAAAATTTTGGGGTACATAAATTAAAATCTAATAATGTGTTAAACAAAGATGGTACACCAATATATAATACGAAAGGTAAAGTCGATAGATGGGTGGAATATATTGAAGAGTTATACGGAGGAAATGAATTAGAAAATGGTGTTATAGAGGAAGAAGAGGAAGTTGAGGAGGATGAAATGGGAGAAACAATACTGAGATCTGAATTTAAGAGAGCATTAAAAGATTTAAATGGCAGAAAAGCTCCTGGAATAGACGGAATACCTGTAGAATTACTGCGCAGTGCAGGTGAGGAAGCGATTGATAGATTATACAAACTGGTGTGTAATATTTATGAAAAAGGGGAATTTCCGTCAGACTTCAAAAAAAGTGTTATAGTTATGATACCAAAGAAAGCAGGGGCAGATAAATGTGAAGAATACAGAACAATTAGTTTAACTAGTCATGCATCAAAAATCTTAACTAGAATTTTATACAGAAGAATTGAGAGGAGAGTGGAAGAAGTGTTAGGAGAAGACCAATTTGGTTTCAGGAAAAGTATAGGGACAAGGGAAGCAATTTTAGGCCTCAGATTAATAGTAGAAGGAAGATTAAAGAAAAACAAACCAACATACTTGGCGTTTATAGACCTAGAAAAGGCTTTCGATAACGTAGATTGGAATAAAATGTTCAGCATTTTAAAAAAATTAGGGTTCAAATACAGAGATAGAAGAACAATTGCTAACATGTACAGGAACCAAACAGCAACAATAACAATTGAAGAACATAAGAAAGAAGCCCTAATAAGAAAGGGAGTCCGACAAGGATGTTCCTTATCTCCGTTACTTTTTAATCTTTACATGGAACTAGCGGTTAATGATGTTAAAGAACAATTTAGATTCGGAGTAACAGTACAAGGTGAAAAGATAAAGATGCTACGATTTGCTGATGATATAGTAATTCTAGCCGAGAGTAAAAAGGATTTAGAAGAAACAATGAACGGCATAGATGAAGTCCTACGCAAGAACTATCGCATGAAAATAAACAAGAACAAAACAAAAGTAATGAAATGTAGTAGAAATAACAATGATGGACCACTGAATGTGAAAATAGGAGGAGAAAAGATTATGGAGGTAGAAGAATTTTGTTATTTGGGAAGTAAAATTACTAAAGATGGACGAAGCAGGAGCGATATAAAATGCCGAATAGCACAAGCTAAACGAGCCTTCAGTAAGAAATATAATTTGTTTACATCAAAAATTAATTTAAATCTCAGGAAAAGATTTTTGAAAGTGTATGTTTGGAGTGTCGCTTTATATGGAAGTGAAACTTGGACAATCGGAGTATCTGAGAAGAAAAGATTAGAAGCTTTTGAAATGTGGTGCTATAGGAGAATGTTAAAAATCAGATGGGTGGATAAAGTGACAAATGAAGAGGTATTGCGGCAAATAGATGAAGAAAGAAGCATTTGGAAGAATATAGTTAAAAGAAGAGACAGACTTATAGGCCACATACTAAGGCATCCTGGAATAGTCGCTTTAATATTGGAAGGACAGGTAGAAGGGAAAAATTGTGTAGGCAGGCCACGTTTGGAGTATGTAAAACAAATTGTTGGGGATGTAGGATGTAGAGGGTATACTGAAATGAAACGACTAGCACTAGATAGGGAATCTTGGAGAGCTGCATCAAACCAGTCAAATGACTGAAGACAAAAAAAAAAAAAGTTCTTTTTATGATATCGACAAAGACTAAAGAAGTGTAATAGGACCAGTATAACGGGCCAAGGTAACTGATTCCTTCCAGTTAAGAAGAAAGTATTAGAAAACATTAATGAAAGGAATCCAAAAGGTACTAAAAGAGATATTTTTCTCAGGCTGACAGGTCCAGTTAAAAATCTGTTCTTTGTGACAGATAATGACACCTCCGACAGCTGTTGTTCGACCAGAAGGGTCACCGAACCGAAGTAGGAGTTTATGGTGGTAGGTGGTAGTTTAGGTGGTAGGGGGTGAGGTTGAAGCAATGATATTGAAGATGTTGAAAAGAAAAGGGATTATAATATGATATACAGAATGGTGAACAGCATTACATGGGACAAATGGAAAGGGAATGGTAAAATGAGAGAGGATAAGGATTGTAAAGTGCTGTATAAGGAGAAAGCTGGAAGGAATACATAGAGGATCTGCCTATGACAAAAAAAAACATTAGTAACTAAATATAGAAAAGGTATGGGAGGTAGTTGAAGACGATAAAGGGCTATTGACATTAAAATGTGAAGAGCAGAGAGCAATTAAAGAAATAAAAAATAAAAAATATCAACTTGAATAAATGAATATTCTATAGAATTTTTAAATGCCTTAAGGAGGAAGAACTGGTGGAAGAAATAGTTTAATTGCATAATAGAATATACAGTACAGGAGAATGGCCTGAGGGCTTTGTAAAAACTGTAATGATACCTATTCCAAAGAAAACTGGTAACAAAAAATGTACCAAACAATGAACAAGTTTAAGACCCTCTGCTGCTAAAATATTGTTTGGAGTACTAAACCAGAGGTTGCTAAGAAAAATGGAAGAGAATGCAGGAAAGTTTCATTCTGGCTTCAACAAAGGGAAAGGAATCAGAGATGCCATCAGGCTACTAAGACTGGCTGAAGAAAGAAATTTAGAGAGAAGAGGAATGAGTCAGTGTTTCATAGATTTAGTATTTATATTAGATTTCATTAAATTTGGTATTAGATACAGTCAAATGGAGAAAAATGAAAATATTCTAAAAGAGAAAATGTAGAATGGAAAGATAGAAGATTAAGTGAAAATTATGCATGAGACAGATAGCAACAATGAAGATAAATAAGAATATAAGTGACTGGATGAATCTAGGTCAAGTTGTTAGAAATGGATGGTAATTCTAGCTGATGGCATACATACATGCTTCAGAGATAGTTAACAACCCTAACGGAAGGAATGAAAGGATGTGTAATGAAAATAAACATAGGAAAACTAAAGTAATTACAAAGGATTTAATTTCTAAAAAGGATTTAATGATAAGGACCAGTAGAGGAAGAATAGAAAATGTATAAAATTACAAATATTTGGGTGCTGTAGTGACAGAGGACTAGAAGAGTTCAACAGAAATAAAAGGAACAACAATGGCAAAGAAAGCTCTCTATAAGAAGAGAGCATTACTGAATAGTAAAAGTCTGAACTTAGTTAAAAAAGTGCTTAGCCAAATACTATGTATGGTGTGTCTTAATGTGGGTATGAAACATAGGTAATAACAAAGAGGGAGAGGGACTGGATTGAGGCTTTTATTATGTGGATATGAAGAAGGATGAAAAAATAAGATGGACAGATAAAGTGAGGAATGAGGAAGTAATGAGCATAATTAAATAAGAAAGAACACGTATGAGGGAAGTGGATAAAATAAAAGGAAACTTGTTAGGACATGTGATTAGAGGAAGCGGAATCTTGACAACTAACTGCATTGGAAAATTAACACAAAGTGCAAAACAGAAAAGTCAATCATAACTTACTATAGGAGGTTAAGCTAATACCAAAACTGAAAAAACATTGAAAAATACAAAACTCTCCACAAGTAAAATAGAGAGGTTATAATATCAGTATTCCTCAGAATACAAATCCAGTCGTCTTAGTGAATCTGGCTGGCTACAGTTAAAAAAATTGTATGAACCATATTTTAGGTTATTTTAGAAATAATTTTTTTGCTTTTTTTTTAATCCAAGTGAGAAAATTTGCTTTCATTTAAAATATTCTTTCATTTGCAATTAACTTATTTTTGTTTCATTATTAATTTTGTGATTTGTTGTATTGGTTTTCAGTGTTTAATCACTGAAAACTGGGTAGGAGAGGAATGAGAATCCTCTCAATGAGAATCATGTATGTCAATGGTTTGAAGAATTGAGTATAGAAACGTAGAGGGAAGATAATCACAAGGATTTGGATAAGATGCATATAATTGCACTAATGAAGGTGTAAATGATTATCTCTAAATGAACGATCCTACATAAATAGTGTATAAGCAGAGGATAAAGAAGTTTTTAAAAATAATACAGTTAACAGTTTTGAAAATGAGTTAAAGCACCCACAATATGTTGATGAGTATGTAAAAACTAGACAGAGTGTTCATTACAGAAGGGATATTCATAAATCTAGGCAAATTAATATTGCTTATTGTCTATCTCAAGTTAAAATGTAGTAAAGAATACACAACAAAAAACACTTTCTGAATCTGTCAATTTATTAACTAACACTAAAGCAATTCCAGAAATAGTCAAGAGTACAAATACCAAGTAATATCTGAGCAAACAACAACTCAGCTCCAGATTTATTTCAGCTCATTTGTTGACAATGGATTCCCTCTACTTTTTTTAAGGGCGTTATTATTCTTGATGACATCACATCCAAAATCAATGTAAAAAAATACCCGAAATCATAAAACTGTTCACAGACTTTGTTCGCAAGTGTGAATTCACACTTAATAAAATGACACTCTATGAATATAAGCCAATATATGAAATGATAAGAGTTGTTTCAATAACTTTACATATAAATGTTTAAAACTTCACTATGATAGACAAAAGTTTTTTTTCTGAAAAGAGCATGCTACACAATAAAAATTTGTCACTTTTACCAGTCACCCCAAAACCTTTATGAAACAGAATCATTACTATTATGATAAATTTCCATGACTTAATTGTCCCTATATTTTGATTTTTTTTTTGTAGAACCATTAGTTTCATCTAATAAGGAGTTGTGTTATTTAATTGTAAAAAAAATAATATTCACCATTATCTGTTTGAATTCTCAACTTTTATTTAGTATGTCACAGGTTTTATTCAAACTAAAATATGTTTCTTAAATCCTATTTTAGATATTACTTAATAAAGAAAAAGTATTTATTAAATAATAGAAATTATTATTAATACTTAAAGTAACTTAACTCATAATCGGTAAAAAGTGACAGCTGAAAAATTTAATTTTTTGCTTTATACTGTTTTCAATTAACAGTCTGGCTACATACTTTTGAAAAAAAAAACAAATTTACATAATAACTGAAACATTTATTTCTTATATATGATTTTAAAAAATCTTACCAAATTCCAGTTTAATTTCCTCAAGCACTTTCGGCTATTCTGCCATCTTCAAGAGGAATATAATTATGATTAAAATTTTAAAACTACCATCTGAATTATATATTTAACAATTGATCGTCATTTTATTATTCGTCATAAGTTAAAGTTTAAGTCTAAATGACTACGTCCGTATTGTAATAGTTTTACAGTTTTTTTAAGAATTGTCATAAAAAAATGGAACAACCAGACGGAGTGTTCATTACAGAAGGGATATGTAATGAATTACATATCCCTTACATATCATCAATTACAATTTAAGTGCACTTTCAAATGCTAGAATGATGTATCTAAAATTTACTTGACTTAAAAATTACAATAAAATTAACTTTTGATGAATAACAAAATGATGATCAATTGTGTTATATATAGATAATTCAATTATAGGAGTTTTATAATTTTAATCATAATTTTATTCTTGTTGAAGATGGCAGAATAGCTGAAAGCGCTTGAGTAAATAAACTGGAATTTGGTAAGCTGTTTTTATTAAATTTTATATAATAGTTATTATACCAAGTAGTACCATGTTCGAAAAATTAAATTTATTTCTTATTAGATCATATTGTTGAAGTATTTCTCAAAAATCAATGAATAAATAATTTAATTTATTATTCACTTACCTCTTCTTCAATGTGTTTGTGCAATTTTATTTCATTTAATTCAAGCAGTATATAGTGAGTCTTTTTTAACTGTAAAATGAAGACTTTTAAAACCTTTATTTTCAAAAATCAAAGTAAGTTATTATATAAAAGCTTATATAAACATTTTAATAAAAATAGACAAGCTATTCTACATGTAGTATAAAATTGTATACCAAAAATCAACTTGGAGTCGAGGTCCAATTTGTAGGCTAGATTACACTCCATTCAAACCTTCTAGTGAAAGGTTCTATGTTGAATAGTAATGTATTTTCTTATAGGACAGCACTATTGAAGGTTAATCAGATAGAAGATTGATTAGAAATTATGTATTAAGTAAGAAAAAATAAACTTACATTAAACATACAAATATAATAAATAAGAAATCTACAGACTAGAAAAACATATGAATGATGATGTACAAGATCCACAAACACGGAAAACATTTAAAAGTAAGTTAAAAACTAAATAAATAAAACAAAAAATATTTAAATAAAACATTTATAAATGATGTATATATTACAGTAAATTAGTAGTAAAAATACAAAATAATGTAGATGTGCACGTTTCTTTTCCTTATTCATAACAAAATCTACAAATAAATTAAAAAAACAACAACATGACATCAATATCAATTACAATTTAAGTGCACTTTCAAATGCTAGAATGATGTATCTAAAATTTGCTTGACTTAAAAATTACAATAAAATTAAACTTAGTACCCAGATTAGTACTCAGCACAAGGTAACAATTAATTTTAAAGAAATAGCCATATATAAAATCTAACATTTATAGTGAACACAAAATTATGAAGGAGAATATCACTAGTATTTTATTTACATACTTAATATAAACTATCATCAGATATTTGCAAGAAAACGGAAAACAGAGAAGAAAACTGAAACAATTAGGAAATGTTAAAATTTGATATAATTTTAAAAGTAAGAAAATAAAAACATGAAGCAGAGCATATTTTGAACTTATTTTGCTAAGACTTATCAAGAAAGTAGTCAAGTAAAAAGTGTAAGAGATAACTATGATCCATACAGGGAAGACACCCACTGTAGGGAACAGTTTCAATCAACCACATCAATCATGCCTAGTATGTCTAGCTGTTGATCAAAACAGTAGTTCTTTTTCTTCCTTGGAATAGTTTTTCTTGAAGTGCTTCATAATGTAGCTGTAGATAAACCCTAGGAATTACGTTGTGTTCTGGCTTTGAGTGCAGACACCTTGAAAAATAAGTTAAAATCTGATAATGATATTACTCAACCTAATAGAAGGATACTGAGTACATTAGCTTAAAAATTAATAACAGCAAAACAAAGATAATTAATTTTGAAAGAAGAACTAACAGAATCTACAAAATGTACACATTGGAGACCATCATCATCCAGTGAATAAATGTATTCTAACACCTTGAATCAGGCACTTCTGAATAATCATGCACCTGTTATGAAGAATCAGAAATCAAAGGTAACTGGGTACAAATAAGACCAAGTGCTCTTTCTTCTCATTGCACAGCTTCCTCTCATATTCAAGTTTCAAACATTATCAAGGTAGATTCACAAGTTTTGGAAATATGTAAAAGAACTAAAGAATATTACACTTTGTTGAAAATTTTATATATATACAGAGAGAAAAGGGCTGCTACAGAATTTTATTTATTTTGGAAATAACTGAAATGTAATTTTTATCTCCATCGTTATTCCAAAAATTGGTTGTGAAAACATTGGATTAAATAGTGCAGCTTTTATAAAATATAATGGAAATAAGAATGCTACTGGAATACAAGATTATGAGAAACAAAGTTTAAAGTCAGAAATTCTATTCTCATTGTAAAAGCTATCATGCCCAAAAAAGGTTATAATTATCATAAAATGTTCCTGTCTTGGCTATAACTTAACAAAATCTGATGTCTATCTTACACCAGACAATTTTTTAATCATTATTAATATTACAACTAATCCTTTTCGTGTTAATATGTGAGTGGAAAAAATAGCTTACATAAATATTCTGACAGCGATTATTTTGAATGCCATAATATGACATTGGAACTTGGCACTTTTGGCAACAATTCAAACAGTCACAAAATATGTCACACTTATCAATATTTGGCAATCAGCTTATGAACATTTGATATATCATCAACTCAGAATATAAGCACTGTACCTGTTCTGGCTCTTGTTAGTTTCAGTAACTACACCAACCACACCTACTATGTTTATCAGTTGAAAAAAAAGTAGTTCTTTTATACTTTTTTGGTTAATATTAGATATAGCTGGTAAATAATTTAAAATAGAATAAATGTAATAAATAAAATTTTGATCAGCAATATGTGAATGAACTAATATATTTTATGAACATTCCTTCAGGTATGTTTAGAAATTTCATTGATAACCAAAACAAAGAAAGCAATTTACATATACAAAGTTAGGAAAAAAGCACAAAAATAGCTTAAAAAAATAGTTTCATGAGTCTAATCAACTAAGTAATAAATATTTTTCATCCATCCATCTGGATCCAGAAGACCAAGAAAATATCAGACTATGATGGTCTTTGTGAGAAACTTATTAATTGGTGCACCAACTCATTCAAAAATAATTCTCCATTTTTATCCCATATTTGATCATTCATCCTCCCAGATATAATATCCATATGATATTCTAGTGAATTTAAAAACAAATCAAATTAAAAAGTTTTTCTTAATTTTTATTTGTAAATTTAAAAAAAAATTAAACTTATGAAAAACTTATTGTGTTCATTTTCAGAATACAAAGAACTCAACTGGAAAAAGGCATCTAAGAAGAACAAAAATGAATGTAGCTAAGAAAATAATGGAATGCACTAATATTTCAGCATCACAAATTGTAATAATAAGAAGATTCATTATAACTGTAAGCAATTATTTCAAATAAAATGATTTTTTAATAAATAGTAATGCAACAATCTATTCCTTTATAAATCTCCTAGTGAGTAAAAAAAAAAAAACTAAATTCCAGCACTAAGAAATATTACGTATGTAATATTTATAAACTATGAAATAAGTCATTAAAAAGTAGTTTCATCATTTTCATTTCATTATCTATGTTTTATAATTAATGCAGTTGCAAAATAGAGTATTTCCAAACAATATTTCTTAATGTAAAACAAAAGTTAACCAACTGAAATTTATACTAGTTTGGAAGTAGTTTTGATTATTGTAATAATCACTGATTACCTTCTGTAAAGAAATAAGATTTACAGTTGCTTGCACTTCCAGAAAATATTTCTTTTTGTGCACATCAATTGCAACTGATGACTCAAATGAACTACTAAGAATTATATTTTCATTAGTTCCAGCCAATCAAAGTGTGTACAGTTAGTTCACTACCATAAAAACTGTAAAAAAAGCTTTCTTATAAAAATGTGTCTTTATTTCCTTAATATTTATTTAATTTGATTGATTCTAATCTTTAAATATACTAATTAAGTGATAAATACTAATAAAATTAAGTTAATTTATAATCATCATACCTGTGATGCAACACGATGACAAGGTTCACAGATAAAAATAAGTTTAATGAAATCAGTAGCTAAAAAACTGCTGTAAAAAATCAGTCCATATTCTTTATATGCACCATAAAAATATAACTTATTAATTATGAATGTTCGAAGAATGAGATTTTTTATTATTACAATTATAGTCAAAAGCATTATTGTCCCATAATATGAAATAATATTTTCTGATTGTTTCAGCAACATTAAATAAACTGATCTAGCCCAATATATTTGTTTTGACAATCTGAAGTTTGTAAATTCTGTTAGTAAACATCAACACATAAAATAATTATTTTTATTAATAAATTTAAACAGTGAGCGCATGCACGTGTAAAAATTAGCATTTATAACTAACTAGTAACATAGGTACAGGTAACACATATTTTTTCTCATTGGTAATATAGGTACCAAATCTACTTCATAAGAGTATTTTTATGAGAAAAAGCATTTGAGCAAAAAACATTCCATCTACAAATCATCATTAATAGATTGTGAAAATGCAACCTATTTACAGATTCATTAATTTTCAATCAACTGTAAAATATCTGTTTTTGTGTATCCCATTGATTTTAATTAGTTATTCCACAATTTATATCAATAAATATAATTATCTACTATAATATTAATTTATTGTATAATTGAATCAGTCATTTAAGAAAAGGCACATTGGCATAATTTCTAATTTTTCAGAAGACACATAAAACATTTTTGTAAAGAAATTAATAATTCATGCTTACTTTTAATACTGCAGTTACAAAGTACTAGTGTAACTTCAATTATAGTGTAACTAATTAATTTTTATAGTATTTATGCTAATTTAAAATAATGGAATCGGGCCTGTTCTTAAATGAATGGTCAAGCAAAAAAGCAAATCATTCTGTATTTAATAAAGTAACACAGAAATAATAAAGGAACCATAATTTATTATTAAAGTTATGTAGGCCTAGTATTGTTTAATTACACCATGTGCATGTTACAAAATTAAACATTAAATTTAAGGAAAAAATAACTCAGCCGAAACAAATTCAATTTTTTCATTTTTCTGCTTTTGTTGGTAGTAGGCCACGCAAGTATGTCTGTAAAAATTTTGATGATCTGGAATATAACATTTGACAAATCCTGTAGTTTTTTCTCATTGATGGGCACATTTTCGGTGAATGTACATACACACAGGTGTTGTAGAACGTATTTTCAGCTGAAATGTGTGACTGACAAAATCTCTGATGTTTGTTGTTTAATGTCATGCATTAATGGCCTCTGACAGGAAAGAAATGACAAATTTTTCAAATTGTTTGGTCTCAGCTAAGGCTGTGCATATTCTAATCAGAGAGTGATTTTTGTTTTGTCCCACACATCCATCTAAGAAGAGATAGAGTTGTGTCGCTGTGTCAAGGACAAAATTTTTATATAACCAAGAATGAAGAATCAAACTTCGTTTGCACCCTTTTTCCTTTCACCTTCTTTTTGTAAGTACATAACAGATTTTCCTGTACCTAGATTATTATGTTAAATACATAAACCCATGGTTGTCAGAGATAAAATACATCCTGCACTAGGATCCATAGCAGGGACAGGTTATGCATGAAGTTGAAACAGAGTGAAGTAATCGTATTGTCTTTCTTACTTGCTTCTTTCATTTTAGTAAAAAGCTTTTTAGCATGGCACTTGTAAACCATGTATTCAGTCACAGTGACTTGTTTGGTATATCATTCATGTGGGGCTTTTCAATTTTATTACAAGTTGCTCGCATGTAACACATGTGTCTATCTGGAGCTGCCTGAAAGTAAGTTCAAAGTTATTACTGAAATATTTTGAAGAGAAGCTGTATATAAATTGATTAGTGGGGTGCTTTTCTTTGAACATTTCATACATACTTTTAACATTCAACCTTGTGTCTAAGGAATGATATTCTCATGATGAATGTCACTGCATTTCACAGGAAATTCAGAAATATGATCTAATTCACCACCAGATGTCAGTACATTCATTTTAGAAAGGCCTCACCTTCTGGAGTTGAGTCAATCTGAAATGAATGCAGTATTCAAATGATTGTATCTTCCATATGTATTGATGGGATGAACAATTTGTTTACAGAATATGTATCTACTCTATAGAAACACATACACACAAAGAATGAATTTTGTACAGAAATTGTCATCGAGCCGTTTCTTAAATGACTGATTCAATTAATACTTCCCTCCAGGTTTTGTGATTTTAATAATTCAAAATGGATTTATCAATATTCTTACATGTTCATGTAGATTACAAATCTTAAGAGTTAGGTGTCTCATTAATTTGCATGTTTCTGTAAAAATGTTTTTTTAAATCAATTATTTGTTAAGTGATATGACAGCTGCTAACATTTAATTTTTGTAGTTTTTGATGCCAACTTTCTACACAAAATATTTTTTGATTTTACTCAATTCTATCAAAAATTTTCAATGAAATTATTAGGAAGGCGTAGAGACTATGACTTTCATCCATGGCAAGAAAGTAAAATTCTTCATTAATAATCATTTGTTTGTGATTTGTCAAAAGTTCCAAAGAAATTGGACTGGAAGATAGTAGAATCACACTTTCTATACTTTATAATTTTGGTTTTATCTGTATGCATTATTTGTGCATAAAAAAATATTTGTTTGTCTGTAATTCTATCACAAGTTATCTTTTTATAACATACAATTTCTTTCCTTAACAAAGGTAAGACCTCCTTTACACTCTGCCTTTTTGTTGCAGTTTATATACATATGCTATTAGGTAGATTTTATAAGAAAGCTACCTACTGTAATGGATATCATGATTAGATTTCTGGAAAATCTCGACATATCTTCACGTTTCACATCCCCCAGACCCTTAAACCACCGTTTTATGTACATATATATTTTTTTTTTTCTAAAATCCATCCTTTCGGGAATAATATTCCTCTGCACTATACAAATTATATTAATCTGATCAACCAAAGTACAAAATTAATAAAATAAAATAAAATAGGATGACACCTACCTTATTCCATAATCCAAGCAAGAATGCTTTCACAAGTACCTTGCATCATCTATAATTTTTGCTCTATAATTGCTCTATAATTGTTCACATCTTTCGTTGGAAATTACACATTAAAATTAAAATTGAGATTTAAAATTATTAAAAGATCCTTTTCCAATTAAATCAAAACAAAAATAAAACTAATTTTTTTTTATATTCAAAATTTTAAATTGTAAATTAAAATTAAAAATTATATATATAATATAAAGTCATTAATAAAAAAATATCAAATTAAAAGTCAAAATTAAGATTAATAATTAAAATAAAATAGGAATCCATGCAGACTAGCTAGCTGAAGTTATGTGACTGCACAGAGTTAAAATATTATGAATTATCAATGTCTAAAAAAGTGTTTCATCTACAACAGCTTTAACGATTGTGTCATCCTCATATTCTGTATGAAGGTTGATCAAATTAAATTTATTTTTATATTTATTAATGTAAAATTTTCTAAAATGTCAAAAACCCTATTATTTGTATTAATATTTTATTTCTTAATTTCCAATACTTCTAAATTTTTATGAATATCAGATATCCATTATTCATACAAATAATACGGTAGCACTTGCACCACAGAGGCCGGCACATATACCTAAGCATAGTTATGAGGTGAATACTTTCCTTAGTATAAATCAACTTTTCATACATTACAGATTCTTTGTTCAGACATTAGGGTATTGCATTTATGTTGCACATAAACTGAACACTTATGTATAAAATTATTTATAATCAATACAGAAAACAATTTATTTAACTTACCAACATTTCTACAAAACCAATGAATACCACTCCACAGATACTTAATATATTAAGAACTATGATATAATGTCTAAGTTATGCTCTGTAAGTTATGTTATGTATACTGAAGGACACCTAACTGAAAGATTCATCAGATATTGTTTTAATAAGTTTTCAATGTGTTTAATGATGCATTTCTTCAATATCTACTCATAACCTTACTTATCAGACCTTAGAAATTTAAATTTTGATTATTTTTTTTGTTTATACTTGAGTGTGTAAAGTAAAATTGAATTCCCAAAAAACGTTTTTTCATTACTTTATAAAATTGGAAAAAGACAATTTAAATAAAATATCTTGGGAATGTATAGTTAAATTTGGTCAATATCAGTCAAATTACTGGAAGAAAACCCCTAATGAATGTACTCCATGTTCTTAGATTTTCAACAACTTGGTGTAGCAAATTTAAATTATTTTACCCATTGGAAAGTTCAACCAGTACCTGCAAGTTTGCAGTAACTTTACACATGACACTAGATCAAACAAACACTCAAAAATTTTATTAATTAAATTAATACATCTGAGTTGTGTTATTGAAGGAAATCATAAATCTGTTTTTCAATTAGCCGTAACAGAATTGCAACTCCTGAAATTATTAAAATTAAAAAAATTTAAGCCTTTTAACTTCATACCTTCTGTATTAATAAATTAGATATCATCTAAGTTACGATGTTATAGAACAATTAGAAACACACTTTGCAAGAGAATATAAGGAAATGGAAGTGATGGAGCCCCCTCTACCTGAAATTAATAAGTTCTTAATACGTTCTGGTATCATATTTTATTCAGAATACTGAAAAATTTGACACTGATCCTCAAAAGAGCAACAAAAAATTGTTTAGAAACCCTGCCTTCTAATTAGCAATTATGAATGGTATGGCCCTTTCTGTTTTTTTTTTTGTTTTGTTTTGTCATAACTTTCTGAGGACGTAAGACATAAAGTGTTTCTTTTTCTTTGTCTTAACATTTCACCTTTAACCACTTGGTCCTTTCTTCTCCCTTCTGACCCAACACAAGTTTTCAGGTAGGATCCCCGGCATTACTTTCAGTGGGATTAATATTGAGTGGAAAAGACATCATTCTGCTGATTATCATGAAGACTACTGTGTGATAATAATTCTCTTATTTTCCTGTGAGTGGTTATGAAAGTTACCATTACTTTCATTGATGTAAATTATACTTCTTTCTAGCTCAGATGAATCAACTGCAAAAGCACTTTATATAACATTACTTAACATCACTACTGTTAGAGATAAATGCTGAAAAAATCATCTTGCATGTCAGTAATAGAAGAATCAATAACACTATTTTCATCAGTGTTGATTCATCCATTACTCATAATTATTTTTTCATTGCCTTCATAAATTGATCCCTATTGTAAACTTTTCAGAGAAGCCTGGGTAAATTGAATCATTGTGCAAGTTTAGAATTGGGAATATTGCAATCGACAATTGTAAAGATTCTACTCACGTGCCTAAAATTTCATACATACAAAAATCAGTTGGTGCATGCAATTGAAGATGATTATAAACCACATCGTTACAATTTTGCCGTGGACATTCTTGTTAAAGTGAATGAAGATAATGTGTTTTTAGAAAAAATAATTTTCTCTGACAAAGCTACTGTCTCTGTTTCTGATCACGTTAACTGTCAGAATTGTCGGATTTGGGATAGCAAGAGCCCTCATGTCGTGAAACAAAACCACATGATAGCCCGAAAATTAACATTTGGTGTGATTGGACCATTCTTCTTCACTGAGTCAACAGTTAGTTACTAGAACTAGTTATCTAGACATGTTACAGGAGTATACAGCACAATAAACTGAATGTCAGTAACCCAACATTTACTTCCAAGATGGCACACCACCATACTGGGGTTTACATGTTAGGGACTACCTACAGGAACAATTTCCTCAACATTGGATTGGCCATGATCGATCAATTCCCTGCCTACTTTGATACCCCCATCATTAAGCCACTCGATTTCTTTCTTTGGAAGTTTATGAAAGACAGGGTGTACTCAATGAAGGTTGTCAACATCAATAAACTAAAACAAAGAATCAAAGGTGTAATTAATAGAATAATTCCAGATACTCTTCAAATAATGTAGCATGAAACTGAATATCTTCTAGACACTTTACATGCCGTAAAAGGCATTCATAAGGAATTTGTTTAAAGTTAATAACTGTTGCAAACAAAGTTTTAAAATGTACTGTTCAACAATAAAATATGCATCTGAGCACATTGCTTCATCATTTATTTAATCCCTAAAATGCACTGAATAATTTATTATCATTCTGTATAATAACTAATTTGATATATCATTTTAAAGAACTCTATGAGATGAAAAAAAGATACAATTAAAACTAAATTCTGATCTCCCAAACCAAAATGACGGCTAACAATGTGTTTGTTTCAAAGGGGGAGGTGGTATACTTCCCCTTAAAGTTTTTGTTATTTGAGGTATTCTGATTCTCTCTTTAGAAATTTTCTCTGCTAAGAGAAGCTAACAATTTAGAGTATTTGGCCTTCCAGTTGAGACAGGAGGCAGGGGCAGCTAAAAAATTTTAAATGAGATTCATGGTCATGTGACAGTTGTTTTAAATGTCTTCGCGGGTCAAGAAAAATGGTATCAAAAAAATTTTATTCTGACTATTTAAACTAAAATGTCATTATGATGTTAATTAAAAATTTTAAAAATTAATTATTATAATTATTCAAATACGTCTTTTAATTAAATTTACAGTATGAAGAATTTAATTTAAGTAAATAACAGTTTGTAATTTACTTACTTTTTCGCATGTAATTAATTTTATCTTTTATTTTTAAAAAATCCTGTAATCTAATGAATTAAAAATACCATCTAATAAAATTATTTCAGTTAAAAAATGTTATTGCTTCTCACCTTATATTAAATGTACAAACTACTTTCGCTGTTTCTCCATGCAGTAATACAGATATTGCTTGAAAGCTTCTCTCATATTATGAAAAGTTTCTCGTGAAATCTTCCTAAATTCTATCTCAGTGCATTCCCTTCATTTTTTGATGAAGGTGGCTGTAAGCTATAAAACATTCATTTTAAATGCCCCACAGGAAGAAATCAAGAGAATTCAGGTCAGGTGATCTGGCTGGCCATTCAACAATACCATGTTGACCTATCCAAAAATTTGGTAACTGCTGGTTTAACGCATTTCACATATTGTGAGTGTAGTGCGGCTGGAGTACCATGTAACTGGAAAAAAGTCTTTCTCTCATGAACAAAGCTTGTCCATTTGGTCTACGAGCTATCTCAATCAAATTATTGAAAGCTGGAATTATCGGTTTGTTCAGCAAAGCACAGTACTTATCACCATCTAAGTTACCATTAATAATAAATGTTCCAAGAAGTGTGTCACTCGTTATTCCAGCTCATACTTTTAACTAGTTTAACTAGTCTAGTTTTTTAATTTTACTCTGGATGCTGGGTATGAATTTCATGATACCAGTGAGGGTTTACTTGGGACCAGTACTGACTATTATGTGAGTTTATAGCCCTATATAAAGTAAATGAGGCTTCATCAGTGAGCAATATATTGAAGCAAGAAATAGTTCTTGCTGTTAATCTCTGTGTCAAAATTTCACTGAATTTATCCCTTCTACCAAAATAGCTTTCAATAACGTCTTGTACTAACTGAATCTTTTATGGATGGTATGTTTTATTAATATTTTTTTGCACTGACCACCTAGACAAATTATTATTCTGTACAATCATTCTTTCCAATTGATTAACAGAAATTTCTACTAATATTCTCTTTTGAATAACTTCATCTGTACTGGGTTGGCCAAGATTTTGATCATCTAAAATACAATTTGTAATTTAGATTTGTTGTACTTACTAATAAAAATAAAAAATAAAACTTCAAGCAGAAGTAACACTAATGTAGTTAACCTCAACATCTGTTAGCTACTTATAACAAAATCAAAGATGAATATAAATTTTGAAAGATGTAACATATTTTTTTTTAATTGTTGATCAGCCTTTGATATTGTAAAATTTATGACATAAAATTTGTTTTCTTGAAAATTTCTTATGAAATAAAATTTTAATGTTAAAAGATGAGTAAATTAATTTTTATTTAATTATTTTTAAACTCAAGACTAAATTTAATTAAAGGAAGTATTTGGAAAATTGTAATAATTAATATTTCCAATTTCTAATTGATGTAATGACATTTGTGGTCACAATTTTGGTTTAAATAATCAGAATTTAATTTTTTTTGATACCGTTTTGCTTGTCTCATAGAAACTTTTAAAACAATTATCACATGTCCATATATTCCATTTAAAATGTTTGGTAATTCTTTTTTCTCCTGGGCGCACAACGAGCTGTCATTATCAGCGCCCGGACACAAAATTGCCATAGGCCTAGTAAATGATTAAAAATTAACAATTAAAATTCACCTTAAAATTTAAAAGGATGTAAAACGCCCATGCGGAATACCTGCTTCGAAATAAAACAATATTGAAAATCTATCATAAAACAATAAAACTGCAAAACAATAAAAGGCAGGAACATAATAGTTTTAATCAAATATTTCAGTCTATATGCACGGTCTTAAGAAATTGTAAGGTATTATACAACATCGATACATTTTTTTTTTTTTTTTTTTTGAAAAGGCCAAAAATGCATTCGCGTTATCTTTCCTCGAAAAAAATATAAGAAAAAAAAACAAAAACTAAAACTAACTAAAAACTAAAAAATAAAACAAACAAAAATTTATATCTAATATCACAGCTAAAATTTAATATCACAGTCGTAAACTTAAAATAAAAAATATTATATTAAATAAACATAAACATAAAAAATATAAAATTTAACAAAACATAAACAAAAATTAATGAAGTCCAAGAAGACTGTATATACCCCCTTCTCGGATAATAGAAACACTAAAAAACTAGCATAAAAAACCCAACAATTATAACAAAATAAAATAAAAACAGTATTAAATTCCGCGTGTAATACAGATCTGTCGGAGAAATAACAACACCAGTCTAATAAATTTTTATCACCTAGGATATGGCGAATGTGCGTTGGTAATTTAAATTTGCGACGTAAGGCATCATAACATATGCAGTCCACAAGCATGTGGCGCACAGTCAAACGGCAGTCCCATCGTACTAGTAGTGCTAGTGCGTGTCCTGCTGACATTATATAGCTGTGAGTGACTCTGATATGTCCTACCCGCAATCGGCAGAGGATCACTTCCTCTCGACGAACTTTTCTGCATGAGGAATCCCATGGCAACATGGTATCTTTAATGTTCCGGAGTTTGTTATCTACTGCAGCAGTCCAGTCACCTTCCCACTTTGATCGAAAAGTGTGTTTTATATAATTAATAAAAGTCGGAAGTAGCAACACGAGTGCTGAAGGACGGTTGAGTACATGCGTCTTTAGCAGCGGAATCTGCACGTTCATTACACGGAATTCCCACGTGGCTAAGGATCCAGCGGAAAATCACTTGTGTGTTGCAATGGTTCAACTCACGGATTGCAATATAGATTTCGGTGACGATAGGATATCTAATACAAATCTTCTAAAGCTTGGAGAACTCTACACGAGTCGCTGCAAATAAGGATATGACGGTATTTTGGGTTAATGCCATTAAAAGTCTTATTGATAACGTACAGTTCAGCAGTAAAGACACTTTTAATACTAGCTAGACCAAACAAATAAGTCATTAACTACAGTGCGCATCGTACGGTATCATTCTGTTTCGATCTATCTATGTGTACTACTGCGTCTGGATTTGTCTTAGAGAGAAAATGGTAAAACACTTGCTGAAAGAGAAAAGGAGCTGTTGATTTTTTATTGTGTATAGTAAGATCAAAATTAAATTTTATAGATTCTCCACGAGAATATGAAGAGTGATAAGTCGTTTCAAAATTTAAAAGATATAGTAAACGTCACGTACGAACACCCATAGGTGTATAACATGGATTCTCCTCATACCTTTGTAAATGAGGATTCGCAAGGACTGTATTAAAAGTACGGTGAATCAGTTGTCCTTTAAGACGGGCAATGTAAAATGCTAGAAGTTGGTCCCATCTATCCCAAAGTGATGGTTCACTGCTGTCAACAAGAATGCTTGCTAGGACTTGATCTAAAGGCACCTCTAGCAATACGAAGGAAAACATGATGTACAGCGTCCGGCATTTTAAGCGTGGTATGACGCGCTGAGGAGTAGGTGGCATAACCATAATCTAAATGGGAACGAAATAAGAAATAATAAAAAGAAAGAAAGATATGTGATTGGTTGGATTACCAATTGATGTTGCTAAGTGCTTGCAGCATATCTAGAAGTATGGAACATTTCGTTTTTAACTGTCTGACGTGCTTGTCCCACGTAAGAAGATTATGAAAAAACAATCTTAGAAACTTAACTTCAGGAAAGAAAGAAATTAGACATTTGTTGAGAAAGACTTACGAAATAAAAGGGTTCTGCAGGCGAGAAAAGACTACACATTTTGTTTTCTCAGGTGAAAAGCTGAAGCCTTGAACCAAGCGTCAAGGCGAGATGTAGTGTTCTGTAATAGTCTTTCTGCTGAGATTGTTGAACGGGATGTAATATATATAGTACAATCATCAACAAATAAAGAACATGAAACAGGTGGCTGCACAAATTTATTAATAATGTTGATAGCTATAGTAAACAAGGTGGCGTTTAATGCACTTCCTTGAGGTACTACATTCTCCAAGGAGACGCTACCGGATAAAGAATCTCCAACACGAACACGGAATATTCGGTCATTTAAAAATCCCCTAATAAAAGTAAACATATTGCCCTTGACTGCCCATTTTCTAAGGGTGTTTAGAATACCATGACGCCAGGTAGTGTCGTAAGTCTTTCTGATATCAAAGAAGGCAACGACAAGGCGCTGGTGGAGCAGGGAAACGTTTTGAATAGCTGTTTTCAGTGACACTAAGTGGTCAGTGGAAGATCGTTCTTGGCAGAAACAACACTGTTCTGGAGATAAAAGGTCATGCCTCTCTTAATACCATCTAAGCCTACGGTTCACAATTTTATCCATCAGTTTGCATAAAAACTTGTCAAGATGATAGGCCGCTAGCTTAGGTGCATACTTTGTCTTTACGACATTTAATACTGGTACAACAATGGCTTCTGACCAGATGGGTGGGAAAACTTGTGCGGACAATAAACCATTAAAATACACAATAGGTGTAGCGTCGAATTGGAAAGGTGTGAGAACATCCTGAAATGAATGTTGTCAGGTCTCAGGGAGGTGTCACGTACGTTTTTTAGTGAGTGCTATAATTCATTGAATGCAAATGGAGCATTTAATTCACCAACCGAATCACGAATATTTAACGATAAAACTTTCATATATATCTTATATCTCTGAAATTCGTTAGTATAGGATGAAGTGAGAGACACCGAACGGAAACATTCTGCCAAGATAGTTCCACTCCAGATGATGAAAGAATTTCCCCTTCGTGAATGAAGCCGAGAAATAGATTGTTTCGGTGATCCGCAAATTGCACGAAGCTTCTTCCACACACTAGACGTGGGAGTAGTGCGTTAGAAGGTGTCTTCATATTTTGTCCGTGACTTCTCTTAGCGTCTAAGAATACCCGACGACGGACCGCTCTAGCCTTATGGTACAAATTTAAATATTTATTTGTAGGCCTGAGGTTAAATTGGCGCAGTGCCTGCCGTCGTTTCCCAATCGCGTTTTGACAGTTATCATTCCACCAAGTAATGGAGTAAGATTTCCAGATGTTTGTGTAATATATTTATTAACATTTTCGAGTACCAGGAATGTAAATGTAAAAGAAGTAATTGATCAAGGCTGTCTGCACTATCGTCATACTGTGACGGGAAAGTTTTGTGGTAACCGTTCCAATTTGCTTTTTCAACTATCCATCTCCATGAGCTCTTGTTAACCTCGCGGACCGAAAAAAATAATCGGTCTGTGGTCACTGCCGTAAAAGTCGTCCAAAACAGACCAATTAAAACAAGGAAATAAACACGGTGAGAATAAGGAATGATCGATGTTGGACAACGTACTAGACGATAAGGATATTAATGTGTGATTCATCATTCAGTAGACAGAGGTCAAGTCTTGTCTCTCTCTCTGTTAATCATATTTCCTTGAGAGGAGCAGAATGATGAAATATGGTGGCCATTGAAGTCTCCCACTTTTAACGACGGCGATAGAATTTGATGTCGGCATTGTATGAGGAGATTTGATATATCTAGAACACTAAACTCAGAGTTCGGTGAGGGATACTAATTGCAGATATACAATTTGAAGTTGATAGAGATTTTTACAGCAACAGCAGGAAAGAGGGTAGTTAGAAGTATTCTTGTAGCAGACACCTCATTCCGAATGAAATTAGCTACTCCAACACTCTCTCTACCGCCTACGAGACAGTTGTATCTCTCACAGAAATATCCTCTTAGTGTTACTAGACTCAGAGGCTTCATGCAGAAGCATTAATGTTAATATTAGAGAAGGTGGAGGTTTTTCCATTCCACTCTGCCGTTTCATTATACGCTTCACTTTTACAACTTCTTGGGGACGAAGCTCATTGGCTACTTCAGTGACGTCCATATCCAAAATATCTTGACAAAAAATTACTCCCCAGCTAGTATTTAATGTTTTGTATCACACTACACTTATATTTATACCGCCCATATTGGTGAGACCTAAGAGAGATCGACTTGGCTCATCATTAAATGTTTTAATCAAAATCAATCAGTCTCGTAATTCTCTGATGTTCTTCGGAGAACCACTTGAACCTGTTACAACTTTGTTAATCAGGAAGGCGAGACCTTATGAACGGAGCCACCTTCTTGATTTCGCATAACTACGAATCTAATATTTTAAAAGTGTGGACGGGTGCGTCACAATTTACATTATATTCTACTTGTTATTCTCGTCAGACAATGCTGATCGAAGTCTTTTCACAAGACAATTTTTGTGGATTTTTCAAATGGACCACACACCATCATAGTGTTTTTTTGTAGATTACAAATTTTGGTCTCACGAGTACCGGGGAAATACAGGACTACCTCTGCAGAGCTCAATTGTGCAGAAGCTGGAGGTAAATACAACTGGTTTCGCCCAGGTGCCCAGAGGATCTCATTCAAGACTCACTACGTAGAGCCATGTATCCATCGGAAGGATAGTTTCCATAGAAGGATAGTTATTACAGCAGACAGATAAAACTTAACAATTACAGTGATGTATTTCATGATGGTTGCAATGGTATTAATTTGAAATTTAAACGTTTCACAAAGGCGCTTAGAACAAACTTATATAATTTTTTTCTCAAAATTGATTTGAAATCTTTTCGGTAGTAAATGCAACTGTTCTCAGCAATTTGAACTATTGCTTTTGCATTGTACATTTTCTTCAGCTGGCAGTGTTTTTGAATTAATTACATATTTTACATACATAAAAAAGAACATCTTAACATATTTGAATATTATGAAGTACATAAATATAAAAAAATATGCAACAACTTCAATTATACGCCAACTTGCAACAACTTCAATGATAACTTTATATAGTACTTCAATGATATGCAAAATAATATTCATTTCCCCCCCCCAAAAAAAAATAAACCAGCAATAGTAACATCAACTGACCCCAGTGTTATAATATCAGCACTTGTCACTGAGAATGATCCCACAGACAATAGGATATACTTTTAGTAAGTTACTTAAAATGTTTTATTATACATTTGTATGGATTAAGTTTAAATTTCAAATTATTGGAGTGAATAGTGCAAACGAATATATGACAAAGAATAATGACTTTTTATGTGTGGCCAGATGCGAAATTTAGGTAAGATTCTAATGCAGTAGTTTGTAGTATTAGTTGTTAATACATACCACATATACAAATATGTATTATGAATAGGTGTGTTTAATTTTATTCTACATAAACAATTTCTTTTCCCCATTGGTTTGGTGAATAAATACTAGTTTACAAATTTTCTTATCTCCTGAAAATTTTTATCTACTGGATATAGCTGTACTTGTTTCAGCACTTCTCATATACACATTCAAATGTGGAAACTTTCTAATATATGTAATGAAGGTGTATTAAAATGCAAAATTACTCACCTCTGTAAACATTATTCTTCACAAAATTGACAGTGATACAACTTTTATCATTCAGCTGAGATTTTTTCACTGATTTTGTATACTTTAATAAAATTTTATTTAACAACAATAATCTTATATATATCATAGAAAACAGCAGAATAAATTGTAAATCAAATGTGGCTGAAGCAATTTTCAGATGATCCTAAAGGGACAAAAAAAGCAAAAATTAAAAAAAAAACTTTTTCTGTTAGTTTTATACCCTAAATTTTTATTTACATAAATAAAAATAATATTTATTATAAATACTGTGTAAAAATCTGCAAAAATGTCTACATAGATATGACAGGGATAAGTTTTAAAAATCTTTTCAAAACATATGTAGTTTACATTACCATAAAGAAAAATCAAATTACGCAGATAATATTAACAAATTTATTTATCATCTAAGCAACAATTATAGTCATTTTATATTAGTTGAATTTTGTGACATATGAAAAATAGCAAGCCTCAAAGTATCTAAATTAAGAACCTAATAATAATTACACATTTTGAAGAGTGAGAATTTTTAAAAAATTCTTATTCACCTGAAAAGTTACCCATAAAAAAAGTTGTTAACAATAATACAATTAATGAACAATTAAAATTAAACAACAATAATTGAACAGAAGTAAATCAGTTTTTAGTATCTTATTTTTCTTGACCGGCCTCTGTTTTTATAATTTTATTTCTATTTTGATTTAGTTTCAATGATACATTTTAACATTCAACCAAGATGTACAAAGGTAAACAAACTGTTTTTTTTTTTTTTAATGAAAAAGATCAAACTATTCTTTATTTTGTATTGAAATATTAAAATTTTTATATATTTTGAACAGAAAGATCTAATTAACAAATTCAAGTTTACTGTTCCAAATATGATGTATTTTTGTCACAATATGTGTTTAGATTTCATTATCAATTTTTAGGATTTTTACTTTTTATCCTACAGAGAGAAACAATGACATCATTATTTATTTAAATTCCACTTTTTTCAATGCAATATATGATCTAATGTTTCAATGTATAATTCCCCACCCCCTGATGTACTTGTAAATATTTTAACAAAATAAGATCTTACTTAACTTTTGTCTCTAAAATTTTCAATTTTAAATAACTCAAGTGGATCAATTATCATAATTCACCATTCATCATTTTAGAAACTAAAAATTTAATACAGTATTCATCACCCAAACTCCTAACAAACAGATGGAATATTGACATAAATTCTCAGGTATCGCTAATGAATGTAATGAGACCCAGACTGAAAGTCATCTACATTCAGATACAATCAGGGTAATCAATACACATTGGGGTTCTTTTTGTAACGTATTTTACGATGTTGTTATAGCTGTAGCAGTTAACATGACATTGATGACAATTGATTTGAAGGGTTTTACGCTAATGAATTGTTCAACTTTCACAATTAATAATTGAAAAAATGATGGCAGTAATAATTTACTTTAGTGAGGTCATTTAAAAAAATTACACATGCATTTTTCAAAATTTATTTTCCATTTAAATGTTGAATACTTGAAAGTCTATATTGTGTTGTCTGCATTATTTGTAGGTCTGTTATGTTATGTTCATTTCATAAAAATTTTTATTTATTTTAATTTTTTTCATACTTAATTTTCTTGTCTAAATAATTTCCACAGTAGCAAAAGTTAGTATCTTTTAATATTATGATATAAATAAAGAACAATGAATACAGATTTACCAGATGAACAAGTAAGAAAATGAAATATAACACTACAGAAGATGATAAATTGTTCAGTAATAAATAAACAGTTATTTCAACGTAGTATTATAATAAATATACTACTTGCAATAAGACACAATCCTAGCTAGTATAATTACAATTTCAATGATATTAATATAAACTATCAAGCCAACAACATAACCCGTAACCAAGATTATTGTTGCTAAATAACTAAAATTAAACAGATGTAATTATAACCTTACTTGCAAAATAAAGACATACAGATTTGATGTATATGAATGTTCTAATATTATCGCCAGAATTGATTTTTGTATAGAAAAAATACAACTTAATATTATTATTAAAGTAATAGAAGTATCATGGATATGTAATATTCGAAGAGAGTTCATTCCTGTAAAAAACACAACATTAAATATCAAAATACAAATCAAATAAATGGGTAACACTAAATTCCATTATGCATCCATTGACAATGCACAAAAGAAGTTTTTTGTTAAACAAAAAGAGAAATAAAGAAATAAAATAATAATTTAATTTTAAAAAGAATTTAACAAAAAACGAATTAAACCTTAAGAATTAAACAGATGGATCATTTTCTGAAAGCTCAATTCAATTTATAACCAAAATATTTATAGAGTATTTAAATATTTTTAACCCTACTGAAATGCTGCAGATTATTTTTGACATCTGCATATACTAAAGGTGAGGTTGAAACCCATTTCCATTCCGAGTATGTCCTTTGTAAATAACTTCCTAACGCATGATTGATTAACTTAGATTGTCTCTTTTCTCATTAAGTATATACTGCTCTTGTGGTGTTTAAGAAGTTAGATCTTATTAAGAAAATAAATAGATGAATGAGGCAAGAATCTACTTCTCTACTCCCTGATTTCGAACTGTTCTAATCTCCAAAATCATGGTAGTTTCTTATTTGTGATTTTCTTATTGTTGATTTAACTCAGGATTAAAAGTAAAAATATTAACTACCTTTCAAGCAAGTCATATTATATTCAGTCCATACTCGATCGTAAAGAATGTGATGGAAAATCAGATTTTGAAAATAATTGAATGATAAAATTTTGTATGGAATATAAGATGAATATATCTTTTATTTTCTATAAATTTGCTTACATTTTTGTCTGAGCTATTTTAATATTGCATTTTTAATAGTCTACCTTTTTTTGTTTTATCTAATTTTCATAATAATCAAATCACAAATGAACAAAATGAAATTTAAGTCACTCTACTGCCATTATAGAATTATTTTAGTTTAGATTAATGTTTACAGTAATTCATAAATAAAAGTAAACTTTTATAAAAATCCATAATAAGATGAAATAAATCAATTCTCTAAAGAAAACATTTTTTATTGTTTACTTTTTTTAATTTTTTCACCCAAAAGTATAAACAAATTATAGTGGAGACCTCAAAATAATAATTAAAAACATAAGAAAAATTAAGACATTAAGTGAGGATTAAACTGTAGAATTTGACTTAAAATAAACATCATTCCTTAACTTAAACAATTAAAAAAGAAAACAATTATTAAAAACTAAAAAATAAAAGAATAGTTTAAGTTCTATAAACAATAGTAGCATAAACAACAAAAAATAGTATGAGAACATACAGATACTAAAGTGTGATTTAAGACTATTGTAAGATAGTAAAGCAAATCTAACAAGGGACAATTTTTACCATACAAATCATAAAAATAAGTTGTCATATTCAAGGGTAGAATTTGCTAGTTCATAAGTTCTGGCTATGAGAATAAAAAACAATCGATTCAACCAAATATTAAACGATGAAACATGAAAGTTTGTATTGGGTAACAAAAAAAGTTTGTTTTAATGCAGCTCAAACTCAATAAACCAAGTAAACTCAATAAACTCAAATAAAGGTAGATTTATGTTAAAGTTCAGTCTTCTTTGAAGACTGAATAACTGAAAATATTTAGTAGTTACCAAAACAAATATATTTATTATAAAAAAGGAGCAAACGAAGCTGTCTGCTCCTTTTTTATAATAGAATAGGCAGAAAAGAAACATGGAAAAACTAAGAATGGCAAGAACCTTTCCTGAATTTTTTATGTGATATATTTAAAATAAGAGGGATGCTAAATCTCAACACCAAATTCCATCTTAGATCGAATGACTACCATAAAGGTTTAAGAGAATTCAACGAATCAAAGTACTCTTTTTCCACAAATATTTTTTTGAAAGTAATACTATGGTAAATGGTTGTAATTAACATGTAGTTGTAAATAAATCAAAGTTTAGTTTGTCATTAAAATGAATAAAAAAATATGCTGTAGAATTTTTCCGTTCTACCATTACGCATTTACATCACAAATAGAATAGTCATATGATATAAATCGTTTGGGAACAATGAAACTTAATAAGAAAACAATTCCTAATATTCAAATTTAATTGATTTTTTTAACATGTTACCAATAATTCAGTATAGCATTTTATATAAATCATGATTATGTAACTCAAGTAATTATTCTTATCTCTCACTTTCTTCGAACTTACATTTGTAAAAATGGTACATACAAATCATTCAGTGGATTTTAAAATTTTAGTCAAAACTAATAATGCAATAAGAACACACCAGTTTAATTTAATCTATGTGGTCGTAAGTATTGTTTCTAAAAATTCCAGTATGAGAATTTTATTTGCCCTGTGGTCAATCGGAAACACATTAAAGAGACAATATTACATGGCCAGCACAACAGCTCACTCAGCAGAGCCAAGGCTAACATCAATCATATGCTGCTTTGCTAAGCCCAGACATAATAACTGACAATATTCCCAAAAGTAACTTTAAGTTGTCCATGATGCTTTATTAAGAAGCTATTTTAATTGTTATAACCAAATTAGTCTTTAGAAAATCCATAAGTGGCCGTCATGTTTACTGGATTTACTTTCAACAGATAAGTATGTGCTAATATCCCCACTCCCATGCTTCAAATAGGACCCCTACATTGATAGTATTTAACATTAGCTCTGCGTGGCAATTATTAGTCCCCGCAAACCCTTCCTAGATACACTTGTGTCTAGAACAATATGTTGATTGTTTGTTGTTGTAAACGGCACACATAAGGTGATCACTGCTCTCTCCTGAACATGAATGAATTTATTTAACATTAATTGTATGTAAGTCCTCTCCACAATCCTTTTTGTATGAAGAGAAGATAACGAAGACTGCCGGAAGGCAGCGAAGAAGATGAGGGAAGAAATCCAGCAGTTGTACAATGGAGAGAACAAAGAGACCTGTACTCTCCACTCTGATGCCCTTCTTAGGGCTCAAAGATCTTTCAAAGGTTAAGGTTGTAAGTATTTAAAACCAAAAAAAAAAGAAAACACTTAGTCAGACAAACAGAAGAAAAAAGCAAGAACATCCAACTATATTGAACTCGGTTCAGCCCCGACTCAACTGCTATAAGAAGAAGATGATGAAAATGAAGACGAAAAAGATGAAGAGAAAGAAAAAATCTACAAAACCTAAATTTAATATCCTTCCTTCCTTCATTTTATTGTAACTGAACCACTGACATCACATGCGACTCCCTCTGTGAAGAGAGTGCATTGTACCCTCCAATAACTAGGATCTCATAAGGTGCACTCCTGCTAGACCAAAAGGCTTTCAGAAGATGGACTAAAGGGGAATCATGCCGGTAGAAATAAAACATCTTGCTAATTTCCTAAAAAAAAATCTAATTAAAAAAATAACATTCAATACCCAATTTATAAGCATCTACAAGCATTGGAAAAGAATTGGCAATAAATTGGATGGAGTTGGGGAACTCCGTCCATCTAAAAATAGATATAAATATATAATCGCCATTAAATAATTAAATATCCATCCATAATTAGAAAGACCCAGCAGCAAGGAACTGATATCCAGGTTCTGAGAATAATAGAGGGATAAGTATCCCCTGATATCCTTCTGATCCAATAATTAGTTTTTTTAGCATTAAACTTACTGTGTATTGTTAAAATCTTTTATTTGTTGTCTTAGGTTGTTAAAAATTCTGTTTTATTTACATTGTTTAACATAGCAAAGCATCAAAATCCATGAATTGGACATGAGAAAGACCTGTTTCCACCATAAGCAAATTTTTCCCTGCACAAATCCCATTTTGTTCAGGTATAATAAGTGGCATTTGTTTCACTATGTAATATAGGTATTACCTGATTTTAGTGATGTAGTTGGCTTGAAACAAAGTTACATCAATATAAAATTATCTTTTAACAGTCATACATACTTTTAAAAACGCACTAACTTAAACAAAAGAATTTACGACTTCTTAAATTTCTAAGTAAAATTATGTAATAAACAGTCACCTCCATGAATCAGCAAATCCATATCGAGGAATCTGAAAAGATTTATTTTTTCAAGGAATTCTCTACTATAGATCACAGAATATAAAATCTTTAACAAGGTACAATAAAAATCTGAATTTGCAGAGGTAAGAACAGAATAGGCAATTGGTACCTGTAAAATAAATTAAAGTTTTTGGTGACAACAATAGAGAAAGAAATATTTAATAACATAAGGAAAACAGTATTTTAACCACTTATAAGATATAACAATAAATCAGATTCATGTTACATTAAACAATAAAATTTCTATATATAATTTGGTATGAAATTAAAATGAAGATATTATCATAAAACTTGACTATACAAAATTGCAAGTTAAGGTATAACTAATTATTCTTCAATTCTATTATACAAACTTCACTGGAGTTATATTCAAAAAAAGAATTACCTTTTTTTTTATATTTATTTTTTTAAATAATGATCATTATAATATCATGAAATAAATATATATGACATTATTATTACATCATAACTAGCATTCAATTAGAAGAGCATGGAAAAGATCCCATTCACCATGGTTTAAAGATAATAAATTTTCAAATAAGGGCTAAACACATTTAAAATAAATAACTTATAAACTGAATAACTATGTATATTAAAGTGTAAAGGCCCTATTAACAGTAAAATGATTGCTACACTTCCTCCAGAATTAATTAGTTTATAATTATCTCCACAATAATTAATAACTACTTCTGACCGAAATCATTTGCAAAATTCTACCCATAAACAAGGAGCGAATAGAATCAGTTTTCTCCTTCAGAAGTTGATAAACTATTTAAGAATAATGGAGACCTTCATAACCATACCATACACCAAAGGACAGAGAGAATATCATCTAATCATACCCTTATTCCTCATTACACAACTCATTATCAATACCTGAAACATAAAATTTAGGGCTGTAGTTTTTTTTTTTAATGTGTTGCATTAAAGGTAACTTTTTGTATCAGGCGTCTACAGTTCAATATTAAATGCCTATCAATGTTTTAAGAGCATTACAATACCAGCCCATTTCATGTAATACACTAAATGATGTCAGTGATTTATTCAATCAAAATATGTTAACACCAACTATTTCAATCATTTTCAAAATATAGTTTATTATTATCAACTAAACTCCTTACAATAACAAACATCAGTAACAAGACATAACTGAGAGTATTCTATAGTGTGTAGAGAAAATAACCACAATCACATTAGGGCTCAGTATAATAAGTCAGCAAAGCAGTCTACTCAGAATATACATCTTAAATAAAATTTTTAGGTGCTATATGTTCTCGGATCAACATGGTTCTTTCTTCATGATTTTTTTTAATTTATGGTTCTATGTGATACAGCAGCGTTTCTCAATCTGGTGGTCGGTCGTGACCACCACGGGATCGAGGTGATATGGAAGTAGAGACGCAAAATTAGCCTACAGCTTTACACGTAAACAATATTGGAACCATTTTATGAAAAAAAATCATTTATTACAAACATTTTACTTACATTTATATATACAAGTAAAATTATACAGTACACGTGTAAAGAGAATGAATTAATGAGATGGTTGCGTTTGTTTTTCATTTAAAGGTTTCTTTATATTTGAATCTATTTAAGAAAACATACAGAAGCAAATTGTTTTCAAGTGATAAAAGACGATTCCTATATTTAGTTTTTAGCCCAACCATAGACGAGAATCCTTTTCACAGAGATAAGACTGGCGAAAGGGATTAATATTTTCAATGTTTCTGTGACTAAATTTCCATATTCACTTCGACGTGCAAACCTAAACGTAACTAGATTTTTGTATGTGAATTGTAGTTATAACGTTTTATCGGTAGACATTTCAATTAGCTGGTCGTGAATCTCAACTCGTTACTTAGCACCTGCAATAACGTTTTCACTAAATGGATTCAGTACCCATCTCTTCAAGAAATCATTTTTATCTTCCGGGAAATACTCCGTCAACTGAAATTTTAACTCGCGCAAATACATCATGCTATCAAAACTGTGGTGAATAAAAGTGTCTTCTTCATCAAATTTTTTCTCGATATAATCGGAAGTGAATAGAAATATATCAAAATTTTTGCTTTGAAGGCGAATAAAAATTCACTTAACTCATTTACTGAATTATCTTATCGTGAACATCGGCAGCCATGTCATCAATTTCCCTTGATACTGTTTTAAGAATCTTTTTACTGTGTTTAATAAATGGATTTTTTTCAATTCTTTTGCTTTTTCCACGCCTATTAAAACACTCACCATATAAATTGCAGCAGGCAATATGAGGTTTTCTGTAACTGTACGGAATTTGGACAACTTGGCTACTCTTAATACTACGAGATAAGATACTTCACGTGTACTTTAATCAGTTTACCTTGATTTACAAATAGAAGCTTGTTGATTTTTCAAAATAATTTTCTTTCGAAAAATTCAAAAGTTTGCATTTATGACCCGTGTGTTTAGATTACAAGTATCGAATTAATCTTGGTGGCTTCATTCTTTCATGGGAGAGGACTGAAATGCAAACAACACACTGTGGCTTTCCATCCAATAAGGTAAGACCATACTTTAAATAGTTGTCATTGTACAATATTGTCTTGTTTTTTTACCAATCGATTCATTAGATGTAGATGGCTCATTTTGCTTTTTTCACAAAATTATCCATTTTGCATAGAATCTAAGTGAAAAAAAAAAATATTCTGTTTGAGCGCACTCTAAAAAAACTGAAAATTAAGTTATTATTATTATTTAAAACTTAAATAAAGGCACTAGATGCACACTTCACATTTGAAACTAAACTGACATTCTGCGATCCCTTATGCATTTCTTACACTGCTGAAAGCACAATGAGTTCAAATGTATCATATGTATGTTTGAACATGATGCTGACATAGAAAATATTATGCAATAAAATCAAAGTACACAGAGCATGTACAGATAAAATTGGAACCTGTAGATTGCTCATGTTTGTACATTTCATACATGTTCATACCCGTAGCTATCAATGCAACTAAATAGTTTTAACTAGTCATCCATTTTAGTGCTATTGCTTCTCAGTGGGAGCTGCAATAAGTAAGGGTACATTTTTCTACAACCGTTTTACTTCAGTAGAAACACCTCCATATTTCCTAGCATAGCTCATACACCATTAGAATAGAATCCAATGCACTACATCCATTCCAGTCCATTTTCTGCAAAGAAGTAATCCAGCTTTTTGAATATATCAAAGTAAGTAATTTGTGTTGATAGCTCATTACAAAAGAAATAATCCTTCTTAATCGTACTTTGAAAAACATACTGCAAGTAAACTGTAATTTGAGCATAGTTTTTTTTTATATCTGTGCTTTCATCGAACTGTATGACAAAAAATCACCATATTAATTTGAAGATCAAAAATATGTTCAAATCAGATTATCAGAGCATGTAAAACACTGGAAGAACTGCACCTGTCTGTCTGTAGGAAAAACCACAATCAACTTGCTTAACTACTGGAGGAAAGTATGGTAATCATTTTATAATGGCCATTAACAAACACATTTGTGTAAGTACCACACAGTATATGCATGAGATAGACAAATTTCTAGATGCGTCCTGTGGTGCATAAGGAACCATTGACATTACTTCTTCGATTTTGCTAATCAAAGAACCGATATTCTTATTGTTGCTATACACAAATAATTTTCTCAACTTAAGGGAAAAGGAAATGAATGATAAAATACTTTTGTATTGTAATATATAGAATAGTTTGAAAACTGCTAATCCAGTTTATTTAATAATAATAATAAATAAATACTAATAATAATTAACACCTGTTTTGTTAATTTTGTTTTTAATAATATAATACATTTATTTTTTATGTTTTGTATTACAAGAATTGTTTATAATTGTTATATATACATACCACCAGTGGTACAAGTACCACAGATTGAGAACCACTGTTTTTGATGAAGTGAGTGGTAACATAATTTTAATAGATGAAAATCTTGTTAGTTTAATTGGAAAAGAAGATAATACTGAATGTGCAGTGGAGTAGTAACAGACAATTTTGATTGAAATACTATCTCTAAATTTCATTAATTTGAATTAAAACCATTGATTCCTAATTACTATTTAAAAAGTTACTGCATTCAGAGGGTCTGGAAAAGAATCTGGTAGGTAGAGTTACTCTCAAAAAAAAAGGTGATGCAATTGACAAAACTTCCATAAATAAAAACAATGAGAAAACAGCCAGCCAATCCAACAAAAATTAAGGGATAAGAAGGTGGTTTAAAAAGAAATCAAAAACAAAAAATGACAGTTTAATTAATTTTAAATGGATAGAAAAAGAAAAATTTCAACTGGTACTACAGTTTAAAATCACAAAATGAGAAAAAAATGTTATTCAAAGCTAACATAAAATCATTATTCTAAAATGAAAGAAAAATTAAAGACAGAAAATGAACTATCAAGGCAATCATTTTCTATTCAATATTTACTTTTTCAAATAAAATATTCGACAATAAAAATAAATATGTGAAAGATATTTCTTATTACATTTCAATAAGACAGAAGCCATTTTATTATATTCATTTGAATGCTAATAATGAAATTGTGTTTTCTAATTATGACCAACAGAGTCTTAATAAATTTATCTCTATATAAGAAGAAAACAAAGATGTTTGAAAATATATCAACTATTTTCCTATGATAAAATGTCATTACTGCAAGTCTGAAAAAAACCAGTACTTAGAAATAGGAACCAGTACTGAACAGTAATCATAGAACAGTGCTGAACAAAGAATCAGAGTTTACAAAGCACACTTAGTATTAACAAAATGAATTCATTACTCTAAGAGAAGTTTCCTAACAATTCCATTACAGAAAGTATGTTTAGGAAGATATTGATGACAGAGTTCAACTTAGACTTTCACAAACCAAAAAGTGATCATCAACATGACATTTTTGAAAACTAAAAATGTATACTAGTAAGAAATTACTAGTGGATAAAGTATCAAATGCTTTTATAATCTAAGAAGTCAGTGAAAAAGTAAAGACAGGAAAGGATCATAAGAACCAGACTAGCTGAATTTTATTTTGACCTACATGAAGTTACAACTTGCCCATTTGCAGAGTTTAACTGATATTTTTTTTAATTTCTTTTTTTTCTGTACATTTGAAAACAAAAAAGGGAAAGCTTGTAAATTGTACTGTTTGGATAAGAGCAAATGGAGGAAGATCTATCTGGTAATGTCATACTTATTTTTCATAAGACAATGAACACAATAATAGATTCATGTACAAATCAATTAATTACAGGTGATAAATAAATTTAGATCAATGGTAAATAAATTATCATTTAAATCATAATTACATTTGGTATTTCTTATGTTCTGCAAAATTAAAACTAAATAATCTCTGGTGGGCAACGATACTTTTATTTATATTAAAAGAACATCCCAGTTTAGCATCTGTAATAGCAAAGTATTCAACACATGGTCAAGGTACTGTGCAAGAAGTTAACAGAATTAATATATCCACAAAGAGAAAATCGTGACATCTAAGTTTTATCCATCTAAAGGATTTTTAAGAATTTTTGTTTAAATGTATATAAAAGTAGCTCATATCTTCTTCTTCAGATGTATCCAGTGGCTTTAAAGACTGCAGCTGTTAGTAAAGCTCTCAATTACCAGTTAATTCCTTTTACTTATGAGTCTTTAATAATATTTACACATGAATTTTGGAAAGTCATTTAGTAAGCATCAATTATTAAGTAACATTTTTATTTAGTATTTAGAACCACTTATTCTCTTATATTCTGTAATCTATTTTGTTATTCCATACTTAGCTAAAACTGAATGAAGATATTAATGAAAAGATGTCAAAAGACCTTTTATTATAAGTAAGTTTATTTTTATTAAACAACTGACATTTAAATTCCTTTACTACAAAGACTTGGTAAAATTGAAAATCAGGAAAGTGATAATTGATATTTTATGTGATAAAATTAGAATGGGAACGTGAAGGTTGTAACTAACGATCAGAGCCTTATTGTGGTTAATCAAAGTAAAAAGTGGTAAAAGAAAATTTTAAATGTTAAATAATGCTACCTTAAGTTTTAAAACAAAACTTAAATCAAAAATTGATTTTGTAATTAAATTTTTACTCAATACGCACCAAATTTTTGTACCATCTTAAACAACTTGATTAGGCTTTCAATTATTCTAATACCTTGTTCATTCAATTCAATTTTCATTGAAACAGTTGCCTAAACACTTTAATGTAGATGCATGTACTCATGTATGAATGAATTTTTATTCTTATATGAAAGTCCTTAAAATTCACCTGATATATTCTTGAATGGAATATCTTAACAGTCCCATTAACAGGAAATACATCTGCAGAGAAAATCAGTGAAAAACTGCAGGATAAAATCCACACAAAAGAGATGAATAATCCAGCAATACTTCTTCTAATTATGTTTTTTTCCTGTAAACAATAAAAAATTAATGTAATATAAACATCAAAAATTCACTTTAGTAGCATTTTACTCAATAATTCTTCCCTAATACAGATTGTTTATTCAGGATTAAAAATTAGGTGATGTTTGACAGATTTTCCAACAATGAAATTTTCTATTAGTTCATTCAAAGAATCTTTGTTTCACCTACAAAAGTTTGTCATTTCTGTTATCATGAAGAGTAACAAACGATATTGACAGTTTATTTTCTTGAACATATTGTTAGTTAAGAAATCATTCAACTATGATAATGAACAAAGTTTCTTGATATTGCAAACTACAAACCTAGCATATGAAACACAAAACTTACACACTAGAATTAGTTTGACTTGCTTAACCAAATTTTTAATCATCAAACAAAATCAGTATCCTTATCTGCCTCAACTTCATTTAAGTTATTAACTAACTTATCTATGGTTTTCATCAGCTTAACTGATGAAGCTAATGTTAGTTAATGGATACAATTATGTTTTTTAGTGCACTGCTTACTTATGCATATACAAAATCATAAACTGTTTTCTGGATATTCAGTAAAGCTACCTGAAAAAGTAATTAACTTAAGCATGTAATTATCAACAACTTAAATACTTGAAAAAGTAGTAAACAAAATAAGTATTATATTATTTTGTTTACTACTTTTTTTAATACTTGCAACCTTTTTATTTCTAAATTATTATGTTTTATTTTTATACTTATTTCTGTAATTTCTTTACTAATAATTAGTCAGTATTCTTGTTTTAACACCTTCATAGTTTTTAAAATATAATTTTTTAAGTTCATATTATTTTTTAATGAGTTCTTTCAAATATTCAACAATGGAACTTTGCATTGTTTAATTTTATTTATAATTTCTTGATTTAAATAAGATTATGTAAATTATTACAAAAAGCACAAATTGCTAATAATAAATAAGTTATTTGCATAACACCATTAACTATCATCATGAATTAGTAAATATACGTATGTTCTGGGCTTAAAATTTCTACTTAGCTATCTATGTGCAAATCATAGTAAGACTGTTAGGAAGCAACACTTTAGAAAAATACACATTGCACAAATTTTAGGTAGACTTAATGGTTTACAAAAATGCAATATACAAAAAAAGATCATACAAATAAACGATTTTGTAGACCGAAACTGATATATTTAAATAAAACCAATACCTAATATTTAGAATACCTTCACTCAAACACTAGATTTTCATCCTGAGAGTCTCTTGAAAAATATTATATTACAAAGACAGTAAACAAGGAATAAAAGCAACAAAGGTTTTATAAGTTTAGTTCAATTCATTTCTAGATATCATGATATGTGAATCAGTTGCCTTGTGGTAAGAATGTTTGGGCTTTAATAATACCTGTTAATATTCAACTGTGTTTTCACTGAATTAAATCTTTAGCGATTTATTTTATTATACTTAATATCTATTATCCAAAGTTAATTGTGTAATTATTACTTACATAATATTTTTTTATGACACCCTAAATGAGCTCTTATGAATAATGAAGACCTTAATGATTATCATGAGGTTTATTGATCTAGCAGGTAGTTTTAGTTAACTGTAAACTAAAGAAAATCAATATGAAACCTAGAATAATAAAGAATATGAAAGTAGTATTGCAAACATAACCAGCTTGTTGCACTTTCTATAGTAAATCAATTAGGAATACGAATCAAACTAAAGAAATGTATAGAAACTAAACCAAATGAATTTCAGACAAAAAAAATTTAGATTATATACATTAAATATATTTACTTAAATCATGCTCTTTTTTCAAAAAAAACCACTGGTTATCCATCAGCTTTCCTCTCAAAATTTTTCCATTTTGTATCCATATTTAATTATAGCCCTTATCTGATTGAACTTGCTGTGTTTTAGCCAAAGCCTGTCTTCTCTCCGGTGAAAGACTCTCATTTAGGTAGAGGAAGATGTCAAATGTGAGACCTAAATGTCGGGTCGGAAAATTCCACTTGACTCTTCGTTTCCGCAAGCATTCTTCTGGATCCTTATCAATGCTTCGTGTAAATTTTATTGTAACCAATTTATTTCCACTGCGGGTCAGAAGGTGATGAGAACTGTCAATTTTCTCCTCTCTACCGGATTTCCCAAATCGTTGGCTGCATTTCATTACCCCTAGTAGATTTTCATTTTTATCAGTAATTACGGGGTTTAAGGCAAATTGGCTCTGGAATATGAATGTGAGACCATATGATACAGAATATCATTTTCTTCTTTAAGGCAGTTATCTTCAAAGATTGATCTTTGACCTTTTTGAAGCACAGCTCTAGAGTTATTGTTTTTTAACCCTCATTTTTTTAAGAATATCTTCAACAGCATTGCAACATCGTTCAATTGATACCCCAAATAAGTGGAAGAAGGGCCTAAACTTCATTAGTCCCTTTTTCAGAAGAATGCATTTTTTAATTCCCCACCTTTTGTTACATATGTGTACAAAATGTTATATTTGTATTGGCACTCCTGATGGTATTACAACAGTTATGAAGCTACTATTAGGCCTTTCTCCATAGAGTGGAAGAAAGACCTAATTTTCAACAACAAGAAAATTTATTTAAATTGTTTTGGAGCATTCATGATAATTCTAAGCAGAATACATCACATATGAAATTTTATGAAATAGTTAGATGTCAAAAGGTCAAGCACAAACATTAAGAGTAAAAACAGACAGAATACTTGGAAATATTGTGTTCAGCCAGAAAAATAGATAGGTGCCATTCATTTATTATTAAACTATTTCAGATTTCTGTCAAAAAACTTAGAGATGTTCAAAATTCTGTTGTAGAAGGTAAACTTATGGTTACTGACAATCATGGTAAACACTTAAACAGACCGCATAAGATAAATCCTGCTGTAGGGGATTCAGCAACAAAACATTTGTATTCAATTCCACACACAGATTTTCACTATTGTGCACACAAAAGTAAAAAAAAAAATTGAAAATCCCGATCTACTGTTAAAAACTTTACAAATTATTCAAAGAATTCTATTTTAGTGAAACAGAAGTACAGCTTAAAATGAAATACAAAATGTATTACAGATTTTTACGTGAGAAATGCAATTTTTCCTTTAGAAAACCACATTCAGATATTTGTAACTATTGCAATAAATTGAAACAGCATTAGCCATAAATCAAGATGCTCAAAGATGAGTAAGTTTTGATATTCACAACAGAAAGGTTGCAAGTCATATAGTATTAATGAGGTCTACCTTGAGAAGCAAAGACCTACAATGATTTACTAGTAATCGAGTTTGATTACAGCCAAAATTTACCACTCCCAAAAAAAAATGTAAATATTCAGTTCTATAAACGGCTTTTGTGATTCAATGGGTTCAACACTCATGTGTACAATGATTCTTCATATATTGTTGTTATATGTACAATTTTGTGAAAACAGAATCAAAAAAGGAAGCTAATTCTGTTGTGTCCTTTTTATTTAAAATCCTAGTAAACAAAATTAAAAAAATTTGAAAATGTAAAGAACTAGTTATGTTTTCAGATGCTTGTGGTACACAAAACAAGAACAAGACAATAATGATGTTTTGTTCATGCTTTTCATTTGTTTATTTTGTCAATATACTTCATATATTTCCAGTCAGAGGACATTCTTACAGTCAATGCAACAAACAAAATGCAAGCAGCAAATAACACATTCAAAAGAGTATTTGGAAATAACAACTTTGGCTCGGATAAAACCTGCTCTCTATCATGTTGCTTGGGATCCATATATAATCTATAACTGGACTAGTAGTTAAAACCATTTTTCAAAAAATCTAAAAACAAAATTGAAAATGACTTTAAAATGCAGAAGTATGTTATGATGAAATATTCAGGAAAATAGCTTTCAGTTTCTACAAGTTATCAACCAATATTTGCTCCTTATTCATTCTGGAGAAGTGATGCAAATATTAATCCAACAAAAAATCTGATTATCAACCAATATTTGCTCTTTATTCATTCTGGAGAAGTGATGCAAATATTAATCCAACAAAAAATCTGATTTTGAAATGAGTACATCAAGTGAAGATTAAGGATGCTAACCTGGGAGATCCCGGGTTCGAATCCTGGTCAGGCAAGTCATTCTCATACTCGCTTGCAATCTCTTACCTCATCCTCTTAAGCAATTCCTAATGGTTATCCTGAAGGTTAAAAAAAAGGATGCTGAGAAAAAAGACTTGTGTAATCTTTTTAAATATTTACCACAAGAAGATACCAAGTGGTTTCTCATAATGTGATCAATATGATTTGTGAGTGCAATAGAAGAACTTTTTTAGAATCATTGTAATAAGGATAAAATCAAAACCTAAACCGACAACAATTGTTAACGTCTATATGCCTACAAGCGCCCATGATGATGATGATGAGGTAGAGTGTGTACACGAAAAGATTGATGAAGCAATTAAACACGTAAAAGGAGATGAAAATTTAATAATAGTTGGAGATTGGAATGCAAGCATTGGAAAAGGCAAGGAAGGAAATATAGTGGGTGAATACGGGCTGGGCAAAAGGAATGAAAGAGGGGACCGACTTATAGAGTTTTGCACAAAGTATAATTTAGTAATTGCCAACACCCAATTTAAAAATCATAATAGAAGAATATACACTTGGAAAAAGCCAGGCGATACTGCAAGGTATCAGATAGATTATATCATGGTTAAGCAAAGATTTAGAAATCAACTCATTGACTGCAAAACTTACCCTGGAGCAGACATTGATAGCGACCATAATTTGGTGATAATGAAATGTAGATTGGGGTTTAAAAACCTATTTAAACAAATAGGCTATTAAACAAATAACCTATTATATTTAAACAAATAACCTATTTAAACAAATCCAATATATAATATGAAAGGTAAAGTTGATAAATAGGTGGAATATATTGAAGAGTTATACGGAGGAAATGAATTAGAAAATGGTGTTATAGAGGAAGAAGAGGAAGTTGAGGAGGATGAAATGGGAGAAACAAACTGAGATCTGAATTTAAGAGAGCATTAAAAGATTTAAATGGCAGAAAGGCTCCTGGAATAGACGGAATACCTGTAGAATTACTGCACAGTGCAGGTGAGGAAGCGATTGATAGATTATACAAACTGGTGTGTAATATTTATGAAAAAGGGGAATTTCCGTCAGACTTCAAAAAAAGTGTTATAGTCATGATACCAAAGAAAGCAGGGGCAGATAAATGTGAAGAATACAGATCAATTAGTTTAACTAGTCATGCATCAAAAATCTTAACTTGAATTCTATACAGAAGAATTGAGAGGAGAGTGGAAGAAGTGTTAGGAGAAGACCAATTTGGTTTCAGGAAAAGTATAGGGACAAGGGAAGCAATTTTAGGCCTCAGATTAATAGTAGAAGGAAGATTAAAGAAAAACAAACCAACATACTTCATGACTGAAGACAAAAAAAAACTTTGGTATTAAAGATTCTACAAATCCTCTCATTTTTAATGAACTTTAAGTTGTAATAATCTCTGTTATTGCTATATTTTCTTAATAATATTATAATATTGTTATTAATATAAAAAGAAGTTTATTTTTTTAATTGAAAGCTGGTAATATCTACCTGGTATAATTTGTATTATTTTGATGTAAATTTGGTGTTTTTTCATTATTATTGTATTGTTATCAATCTTCAGATGAGATTTATTTTCTAACCAAGAGCTGTTCATTGTTATCATAAGTATTTTATTGGTTAATGGTTTTGAAGGTCAGTTCTATACAAGAAAGGCCTAAATCTTGACTAGCTATTTTACTTATCAAGTAGAATTACTTCATTATGAAAGTAAAGTAATTTAAAGTTATCTATTTTAAATATATATATACATTGTATTTTTATAATCAAAAACCAGCTTGAACAATCCAAGTACAGAATTACAACTTGAATTGTACAACAGAATTGTAATTCTGTACTTGGGTTGTTCAAGTTGGTTTTTGATTATAAAAATACAATACATTGGTACAGAGGAATATGGGTATTATGTATATATGTAAGTAAATAATGAAAAATGTTCGCAATATATTTAAGGATCTACATTTTTGAAAACATTATAATTTTAAATGCAATTTTAACAAAATAACATTGTCACAGTTAGGTCCTTTTTCCACCTAACTCCTCAATTGATCAATAAGTAAATCATAAATCAGATGAGGCAGACCATTTAGATATTTTAATAACCATTGTAGCTGTTAAAACCCATCAATCTAGGGTTAGGGTAAAATACTTTGAATTGTATGTCAATTGCAGATTATAATATGTAAATGGGGATTATGATTTTCTCAGATTTAAATTTCTTGTTATAATGAATATATAACAAAAAGAAATAAATAATAATTTAGATCTTAGTAATGATAATTATAATGCAAATATTACATACTTACATCTTTATCACTGGATGATCTATAGGGAAGTGTTCCAACAAATCTTGATAAATAATATAGAATAAAGTAAGGATCCATTTCTTGTCTTTTTGCTTCAGTAAATGAATAACTGAATTTTATTATAATAGTATGTCAGAAATGTGAACACTGAAAGTTATAACAATAACACATATAAACTAAATCAATAATAGCTGAAATAGTATGAAAACATTGTTCAATCAGTCGTAAAAATGTTTTCATTTTAATATCAATGACAAATATTTTTATAAGCAGTCAAATTTTCCATTTACCAGCATAAAGAAAAATAAATAAAGTGAACAGTGAAAAACATTTTAAAATTAATTTGATAATGAATTTATTAAACTGATGCATTAAAATTGATTTCACATATACAATTATTATGTTTCAATACATAATATAACAAACTGAAAAATTTCATTTATTTAAATACACATTAGTCTTTGTACATTATGACCAAGTACATCAATAAATATATTGTTGGTTAAACAAGTAATGGTATATAATAACCTGAATAAATAATACAATTTAAAGTAAGAAAAATAAAAATGTAAGAAAAAATTAGTATAATACCTATATAATAAATTGAGGCCTTGTAACAAAAAATATAATGTATGATTTTAATTACGAATAAAAGGATCAAACATTAATATACAAAATTCTAGCAACTACATAACAATAATGATAATAAAGTTTTAATTAAAACCTTAATAAAATCAATAAAGATTATCAAACATAAAGCCCATATCCAATAGCAATAATAATCTTTCAAGGAAAGACCATTTTCAACAGCAGCAATCCAACTGAGATTGTACAGATAATTGTTCTTACAGGGGTAAGACTATTATCATAAAATTTTGTAACAATATCGAATGACCTTTGGGAACTGAAACACATTTGTTGTTGTTAATTCCTGTCATTAAGGCATTTGACGATGTCTTAGATAATTGAAAACTCCAGTATGCATGCCTTAGAATAAGTGCGCAGTGAGATGCCAGCCTCCGTGGTGCAGTTGGTACCAGCTCGGCCTTTCATCTGGAGGTCCCGGGTTCAAATCCCAGTCAAGCATGACATTTTCATACACACTGTAAATCATTCATCTCATCCTCTGAAGTAATACATAACGGTGATCCCAGAGGTAAAACAAAAAAAAAAGTGTGCAGTGAGGATGGGGATCATTGTTAACAGGATATTGCCTAGGATGCACATGATGGTTGAACTTCTGGGTACCATTTAGCTGTGAGTGTAAGCCAAGTGAGAGTAACAAATCTATACGTGGAATTTCCATGACAAAGTACAATAAGGACGACCTCCTCGCTTATGTTGTGTAACTTATTACCTGGAATATTATTTCATCTCTGAGCCCATACAACCATAACTTGGCACTGACGTATGGTTGATGTTCTCCCTGCCTTTGAGTTCAGCGCGCTCTATTGCGAGCGGCTGGCAAGTAAAACACTAAATAAGTAAATGAGGTCGAAGTATACGCATCATATAGTGTTTGTGGTGAATAGTGTTTGTGGTGTAGACTTACAAGGACGTCGGCTCAGCGCCTTTCCCTTTAACGGGTCATATCAAAATTGCCATTAATTCATTCTTACAATTAATTAGTTTTGTTATCGTTAGTATGTTTTTATGTTTAATAGCGTATTGTTGTTGTAAATTAAATATCAGTTGATTCACGCATCCAGTGATCATTTACCACTACCTATACAGTCCACTTAGACATTTTAGTTATGACCGTTCATATTGGTTCTTTTCGCGTGCCGGATACGTGAATATTCGTTGTGTTTTTACAATACACAACGTGCGTGAGACGTTTCAAGTACAGTTTTTTTTTTTTTTATGAAATAGTATTTTCTTTTAGTTTCGTTCATTTAATATATGTGCGTTCGCAAATTACGTACTTGTTATAATTCAATACAGCATTATCGATAATGGCGGGCGACCTATTCGGCGAGCATGACATCATCGTCTGTGAATGGTTAATACCGATGACATCATTCGTGTACGAAACAAGATAAGCAGTAAACAATTAATTTAATTTGGTATTTAGCCTATTAGCTGCTATCGCTCAGTTTCGTCATTTACTTGCCTGGATTATTCCTTACAATTCCTCGTGTTATTTAGATTTTTCCTTATTATTTGTTATTCTTTGTTCCATATTATTCACATGTCATTTATACATTGTTATTCGTGTTTTCCATAATTATCTCTTTATACTTACGTTGTTATTTTGTCCTGTATATTATTCATACTTCCTATTTGTAATTACATATCCATTATTAGTTGTTGCCTTGTTCCTTATTTGTCATATCATGTATTAGATCGATGTTGTTACCTATTCTTACAATGGCCGGTGAGGATGAGTGATAACTCTGAAACTAAAAACCCTCGTCTTTCAAAGGGGCATTTTAAAGTCAAGACTAACCAAACTTACTACAAGTGTAGATGCGTTAGAGGCTGGCGCACAAAAGGTAGAGTTACTTTCTCTCAAACAAACTAGGTTGCTTATAATCTCCCAAGAATTTGGTGAAATTCAAAACAAAATTGAATTACTTTCAGAGCCTATTGAAAGTGAGCTAGATTACCGTGAAGATTTTGAAAACAAGGTCGATCAATTACCTGTGAAACTTTTAGATTGGATTAATCAAAAAAAGGTTTCTCTTTCTAATTCCGGTAGTTCCAAATCCAGCTCAGATGGGAAAATCGAACCGATAAAATTACCTACAATAAATATTCCATCATTCCAAGGTGACTTTAAGGACTGGTATCATTTTCGAGACACCTTCGAATCATTAGTAGTAAAAAATGAGGGATTATCTGACATTCAAAAATTTCACTATTTGTTGTCTGCACTTCGTAGGGAAGCGCATGGGTTAATAAAAAACATTTCTATTACTGATGCAAATTTTAAAAATGTCTATCGGGTCATTTGTGAGAGATACAATAACAACAGAATTATATTCACAAGTCACGTTAAATCTCTATTGAATTTACCTTCAGTTAACAAGAGTAATCCTAATCAATTGCGTAAATTAATTAATGAAGTTCTAACAAATTGTGATGCTATTAAGGCGCTTAATTTAGAGGTAAGCTTAGACGAATTACTATTGGTTAAATTAATATTAAGCAAGGTTGATATTTCAACGCGTACTAAATTCGAATCATCCCTTAAAATAGAGCAGATCGCTTAAATTCTCTCATAACCTTTTTAGAACATAAATTCCAAACAGAGCAGGTACTTCATAATGAAACATATCGGGGATCTCCTTCTACAGTAAACCAATTCAGTTCAAAAAATTCTTATAACAGATCAAATAAGACAAACTCAATGGTAGCTACTAGTTCATCCCTTTGTAATTTAGTAAGGGTTCTCATAAATTACACAAATGCCATAAGTATATCTCACTCAGCCCGTCAGAGAGACTGAATCGAGTCAAAGAGTTCCGTTTATGTTTGAATTGTCTCAATACAGGTCATATGTCTAAAGGGTTGACAACTCAAAGGTACATCAGGCTTCTGGCTCTAGTAAACAAACCCCTGAAAATAAATCATCTAATCAATCGGATCAATCAATAAAAAGTTGTTATGCTAGTCCTGGTAATCAAACACAAGTTTTGCTTGCAACTGGCTTCATTAATGTGCAAGATGAAAATGGCAATTACTTTACGTATCGCGCTATTTTGGATAATGGGTCACAGGTAAACTTTATAACTGAAGATATAGTACAGAAATTGCAACTTAGACGATCCAAGAATCCTGTCCCCAATAGACTCATTCAATAACTTGGCATATGAGTCCAAATATAATGTTAATGTACAAATCTGTTCTTTAAAATCAAATTTTTCTATGAAGATCAACTGCAAGGTACTTCCAAAGGTTACCACGGATCTCCCTTCCAGTAAAATTAAATACGATTCTTGGAACATCCCTCCTGACATGGAACTTGCGGACCCAGTATTTAATGTACCAAACCGTATCGACTTGCTGCTTGGGGCACAGGTTTTTATGAAAATATTGTTAATGGAACAACAAACACGTCCGGTTTTATACCCTTTTTTACAAAAAACACATTGTGAGTAGTGAATTTCGTAATCAAGATGAGAAGGCAGCTTCATTCCCACAGCATGGTTTTTTAACTCGACAGTGCAACTCAATCAATGATCAGCTCCAAATGTTTTGGGAACTTGAGGAAATCAATACTCCAGCTTGGTCAACTGAAAAAAGGGAGTGTGATGAACATTTCATTGCTAATACGTTAAGAGACAACCAAGGGCATTTTGTGGTCAAATTACCCCTAAAGCAGGAACTTTCAACTCTCAGGGAATCCAGATCAACAGCTCTTCATCGCATCCAAAGACTTGAACGTCGTCTCTCTTCAGACAAGTAGCTACATGATGATATCATCATTTTCTCGATGAATACCGTAAACTAGGGCACATGCAACCCGTTCCATCAGCTGGTCAACCCACATATTTTCTGCCACATCATGCAGTCTTTAAACAAAACAGTACTACTACTAAAACTAGAGTAATATTTGATGCATCATGTAAAACATCTAATAACATCTCGTTAAATGATATTTTAAGAGTCGGTTCCGTTGTTCAACAGGATCTTTGTACAATCGTAATACGTTTCCGCACTCGTGATATAGCATTTATTGCAGACATAAATAAAATGTATAGACAGGTTAGAATACATCCTAGCAATTATGATTGCCAGAGGATATTGTGGCGCGATTCCCCAGCAGATCCAATACAAGAGTACCAACTCAACACAGTTACTTATGGCACTTCGTCAGCCCCATATCTTGCAACTAGATGTCTACAGAAATTGGCGGATGATGAACAATGTAACTATTCCAAGGGTGCAATAAGTATTTTAAAACATGACTTTTATGTTGATGACTGCATCTCAGGATCAAGTGATTTAGATTCAGCTGTCAAATTAGTCTCTGAACTACAATATCTTATCACCAGTGGTGGCTTTCAGCTTCGTAGATGGGCTTCCAGTTGTGCTCAACTTCTGGAAACAATTCCTCGTGAATTTCAAGAAAACCAGTTCAGCATTGAAGTCAGTGGCAATCCTACAGTAAAGGCGTTGGGCCTTCGATGGCAACCTGCACAGGATCACCTCCAAATTGTTAGTGAAATTACCTCATCACATTAACAATTTCGGCCAACTAGTTTTACAAAAAGAAATGTCCTTGCTACCATTTCGTCAGTATTTGATCCACTTGGTCTATTGGTTCCTACAGTAATTCGTTGTGAAATATTGATGCAAAGGTTATGGAAACAAAATCTTAATTGGGATTATATCCTCCCTTCGAACTTACAGCAAGACTGGGAACTCATTTATAATTCGCTTGAACGGCTCAATGAAATTCACATTGATATATTGGTTATGATAAAGAATCCTGTTCACATACAATTGCACGGCTTCTCAGATGCCTCTGAGGCAGCCTAAGGTGCTTGTGTTTACTTCATATCCTGCAATTCTGATGGAAATGTTTTCATTAATCTACTTTGTGCAAAATCTAGAGTGCCACCACTCAAGCAAGTTTCCTTACCTCGTCTCGAACTCTGTGGTGCTGTTTTATTGGCTCGTTTGATTGCTAAGGTCAAGGCTAGTATTGATTTAAATATAAATGAGATACATTTATGGACAGACTCTAGCATTCTACTTGCATGGTTTAAAGGGTCTCCATCTACATGGAAGACATTCGTTGCAAATCGCGTCAGTGAAGTGCAAGATTTAACAAATGAATGCACCTGGCATCATGTTTCATCAGCATCCAATCCTGCGGATATGGTATCACGCGGAGTCACTCCTCAAGAACTCATAAATAACGAGTTGTGGTGGCATGGTCCGTCTTGGTTAACAGAAACCCCATCACAATAGCCGTCACTTACATTTGCGGCAACCTTAATAAGTGATATTCCTGAAATGCGTCCTACCAAAGTTTTATTGCATTCAACTGTTCAGATGACATTTTGAAGGAATCATCTTCTCTTCCACGAGTCCAGAGAAAAATTGCATATTGTCTTCGTTTTATAAAAAATTTAAAGGTTCAAAGAATTCACGAAATTTTGGGCCACTCACTACTAAGGAATTAAAAACATCCTTAAACAGTTGCATAAAATTAGCTCAACGCGTCGGTTATTCTCAAGCACTCATGAATTTGGAAAGTGGACGGCAATTAGCTACTAAATCAACTATACGTGACTTGCACCTATTCATTGATAACGCTGTTCTTCTTAGAGTTGGAGGAAGGCTACGAAATTCCGAGCTTCCATTTCAAACAACATCAACTCATCTTACCACCGCGACATCATCTTACGCGACTACTAATTGAGCAAGAGCATAAACAACTTATGCATGCTGGTCCACAGTTATTGATCAGCTCACTTCGATCCAACTATTTGATACCTTCGGCGAGAGGGATTATAAGAAACATTCTTCATAAATGTACACGCGAGTTGTTCCTGCACGCCCTTCCTTAACACGGATGTGGACTTTGCTGGCCCATTTTTCATAAAATCTGGCACGCGTCGCAGCAAAGGTCGCATTAAATGTTACGTTTCAGTATTTGTTTGCTTTATTACGCACGCCGTTCACTTAGAACTCGTAAGTGACTTAACTTCTTATGCTTTCCTAGCAGCTCTTCGTCGATTCATGTCACGCCGAGGAATGTGTGCAAATATCTATAGTGATAATGGCTCAAATTTCATCGGTGCCTCTAACGAGCTTCGTGAAATCTATACCATGCTAAAAAATAATAATACAGCCATTTCGGAGAATCTGTCAGTGGATTGTTGTCAATGGCATTTTAACACTCCTAGCGCACCCCATTTTGGCGGCATGTGGGAAAGTGCAGTTAAGGCAATGAAATACCATCTCCGTCGCATTGCTGGTAATAATTGTCTAACGTTTGAAGAAATGATGACACTACTTACGCAAGTAGAAGCTTGTTTAAATTCTAGCCCATTGTCCAAATTATCAGATGATCCGACAAATCATTCCTACCTTACTCTTGGCCATTTTCCTGGTTGGAGAACCTCTCACCATCCTCTCAGACCCTGACCTGAGTGATATGCATGTGAATAGGCTAAGTAGATGGCCACTGTTCCAGCAACTCACTCGACAACTGTGGCGAAAATGGTCTACCGAATACTTGACATCTTTGCAGCAGCGAGAAAAATGGTCATCATCCAACCCAAATCTGCGAAAGGGTGAAGTCGTTCTCATCAAAGACAATCAACTCCCATCTTTAAAATGGAAATTAGCGGTAATTGAAGGCCTTCACGCAGGTGTTGATGGCCATGTAAGAGGTTCAAACAGCTCAAGGTGCATCGTTTAAACGACCTATTGTTAAGATCTGCCCACTTTTAACAGTGTACAAAGATGAATAAGTCTTCGTGTAATGTTTTCTTGCTATTGTTTTTGTGCTATTATTGGCAGTGTCAGTGTTTGTGTTGTTACATTGTTGAATATATGGTGTGAATAATTTTTTGTGTTATTACTAGTTTGCATTGACTATTTGCATATATACTTTTACACTAATGAATTTGTTATTATTTTCCATGTATTATTTTTAGGTTTCTGTTTTGATTTTTGATATTATCAGTTGAATTCTATTCTTTATCAAGTGTTATATTTTTATTGTTCTATTAATTGTTATAATTTATTATTTGCAATGTAAGCTTAGGTTACTTGATTTGTATTTGTTGTTTTGGACATTGTAAAAATATGATGTATTTTGACGGGCGGTATGGTTGATGTTCTGCCTGTCTTTGAGTTCAGCGCACCCCTTGCGAGCCGCTGGCAAGTAAAACACTCGGTAAATGAGGTCGAAGTATACGCATCATATAGTGTTTGTGGTGTAGACTTACAAGGACATCGGCTCAGCACCTTTCCCTTTAACGGGTCATATCAAAATAGTCATTAATTCATTCTTATAATTAATTAGTTTTGTTATCATTAGTATGTTTAATAGCGTATTGTTGTAAATTAAATATCAGTTGATTCACGCATCCAGTGATCATTTACCACTACCTATACAGTCCACTTAGACATTTAAGTTATGACCGTTCAATGTGAAGGAAGTCATCTGTAAGCAGTAATGATTTATCCAACACTTCCAGCTATTCTATCACTTACACTGCTTTACCAAAAAGGTGGTACCCTTGATACCATAATGATCCTTCAATCAAAAAAATGATTTCCCCATCAAGTAAACCAAGTTAGATTTTTCTATAGATAGAAAAATCTATCTTTCCTATCTTGTAATAACAAATTACACACTTAACTATTACTATAGCACATAATTACAATTATAGCACAAATTACAATACTAGCTGAAGCATATACAGGAGGTAGAAAGATTCTACCAATAAAACTCCAAAAGAGGTTGGTTGCCTGGTCACATGACTAGGCAATGGTGAAGCTCCTACTACTGCACAGCCTACAGATGACATAATTTTAGACCATTCTCAAATAATTTAACAATAATAAGCTAATCTAATAAAATAGTCAAATAATTTTTGATGTGGGTATTATTTGAACGAGCTGTTTCCAGGAGTTTTTTCATGACATCAGTGAAAGGTCAATCTTTACTTCAGGGTAATCTAAGCAAGGTGACTGCTGATAAATTTTGCAATGAGAACTAGATAACCTGAATAAACTGATTTAAACTGAATACCTTTTGTTGACAATTTGACTGAAGGGGTCAGTTAAACATTTATCTGATTATTAATTTATTATTTTCTTGATGAGACACCTTTGCACAACCTCCTTAGTATATTTGGCGATTCATATGTCAAATTCATTTCCTTTCTTAATTCATTTATTTTTGATTATACAGATTCTTCTACCAGAATAAGATACTGTAAGAAATTCTAGAGCTTAAATAAATAAAAAAATAAAAATCATCCAAGCATATTTTCAGAAATGCTTTATTTTTAAGTTATAGTTGCTGAAATAGATTTTTAAATAGATCTTAAATAACATTTTGACAAAAAGCTACAAATATTATCTTTGGGTACTGGTGCATGTAACTGCCAGCTTGTTAGTAATGGAAATTATAATTATCCTGCTTTTTACATGACTCCCCAAAAAGGAGTGTAATGGATTTAAGGTGTATGTATGTATATTTCTTCCACCATAGCAGTTCAATGGCATAACTGATTTAGATGTTTGACCACTTGTTGGAATCCTTACGTTACGGGTAGTTTCATAGGCTATATAAATATGCATATTTGTGTAGTAATGAATATTTGCCGGTTGAAACACAAACTTTAAGGAAGTCAATTAATGAATTGTGAATTCTGAGCTTCTGTCATTGTGTTAGCTGGGCTTTAACTGAATAATTCAAATCAATTGAATGAATAATATTACAAAAATAATGCAATTAAATTTACATTAAATAAAATAATATTAAATAATTTTAAAAATAATAAAAATTTATCTTTAATAATGGTGGGCTTCCCGTAGAGACTACATGTGAGGCTAGAGTGGTGAGTGAGTTGAAGTGAGCACGCCGTGCAAGACTAGAAGACCAGTCATTACCTTCATCTGGTAACAAACGAAGTGCCCCTGGGGGACTGTTTTGTGAGGGGAAATAGTGTGCTCTTATAATATGCAAACAATTCTCCGATTTTCAAAATTCCAACGGAGTATTTGTTAGCTGGTTGAAGACTAACGTTTGCATGCATCAGGTACATTATCAATCTAACAGATCACGATTATTCGGAAATGTGGTTATACCTTTGCAGTCAATCTTCCGATTTCAAAATTCAAATGAGGTATTTGCTAGATTAGTACAAAATCATGATGGAACCAAAACAGAACAAAAATTAAATGATATAATCAGAAAAATCAAATGAAAAAAATTTTTTCCGAAAAAGAATCGAAAGAGAATGTTACATAGTTAACAAATTCATCCAAGCGTACATTTAATCATACATTCTGAATTCTTGCAATCCAAATTGGACTGGATAATAAATACTGAACTGGACAATCTCACATAGTCCTATTTTACCCAAATGCATTTAGTGAAAGGTAAAATGAGAGCTTATAATTTAGTTTTTAAAAAGTATATTGTACAATGTTTACATGATGATGTATTGTGGATCCAAGTCCAGCAAGCAAAGATCACAAAATCAGTGTTTAACCACCATACTGCTCTTATTGGTTCCAATGATTTGGTGTTTGTTGGAGATTCTGTGGTATTACTGAGTTATGTTGCAGGGTCAATTGATACAGTTAATATTTGGAGTTCTGTCATGGAAACTGCAATTTTAGGAGTAGGTATTATAGAGTGTTTTAATAAAGTAATATTGTAGTTGACTGATCTGTTCTAATTTTAATACCAATGTCTTACGATTCCTCATTTCTTACTCTTTCATTTGGGTAAGTTGGACTGCATTTTGTCTAACTGGTAACTCTTTAATTTCTGCCTGACAAACATGTGTACTTTTATCCTGCAGATTGAAACTTAGAGTGCAAACAGAGTGAAGTTTTTATAAAGAAATGAAAAAAGGGTTATAAACTAATTGCACCTGGTAACTTTTTTTTGTAAAAAAAAAATGAAGACCCAAACCTGTTATAAATATTCATGCTAACACATTAGAAAGTAATAATTTTTTAGGCAATTAAGAAATTCATACAGATCTTAGAATATAACTTTCAATGCTTAAGAAATAAATTAAATGAATCAGAGATATTGAAATTTAAATTAGAAAAGTATCATTGTACTGAAAACTTAGAATTAGTTGCATGTTAAACTTAATTTTTTTTTTATGTTAAACATATAGGTTTTTTTGGGCTTGATGATATCACCACAAAGTCTGAAGCCTGTGCGTGAAATATGGAAATGGAATTTTTGTAGCGTATGAAACATGCCATGCCTGACCGGGATTTGATCCTGAAACCTTCAGATGTAGAGAACCTTAAGATGCTATCACTCTGCCACGAAGATATGGTGGAGATATATTAATCTGGAAAGTCTTACATTGTTAATCCACACTTCTCAGAAAGAAAAATATGAGTTTTATAATATACCTTACCTTTCTGATGGAAATATAATGACAAAATAAACCTTTAAATAGTTAATAAAAAAAAATTGTCTGGTGTAGATTTATAATACTGTTACAAACTTAGTAAAAATCATGTACAAGTCATGTAAAAGTCGTACTTATTTCCAGATTATGGCATTGATGTAATAATTGATTTAATGATTTTTAAAAAATCGTAAAGTGGTTATGAATTAAATTTGTTAATATAGAAAAATGCTTATATAAAAGCAGATGCTTACAAAAAAAGATAATGTGCACTTTACATCAATTTCCATTGTGCAAAACTTGTTTTACATCTTACCAATCATAAGAATCAGTAATATTTTACTAATGTTTAAAATGATCAGATTTATGCTTATCAATGAGGGTAGTTGGCAAAACTTCTTAACTATTTCCCACTATATTGAACAATTTTTGATCAAGAGTACTTTGGATGTTTTGATGAATTAAAAAATTAAGGGTACATTTTTTTAATAGCAGGAAGACTGAACCAAAATATTTTAAAGCTATTTTTCCTAATTATGTGATTTGGGTTCTTAAACAATCATCCTCTATAATTGCAGAGTGAATTATATTCTTATTGACTGGTAACAATTAAACACTGACAGTGTTTATTCAGCAAATGAAGAAACCAATACCAGACTGCTTCTGTAATTTCTTAATCTATTATTAATTTTGAGGAAACATTTGAAAAATATTTTATTTTTCCATGTCTGATGATACTCCATATTCCGATAGCAATGAGGCAGCATTTATTGAAGATTCTGAGATTTGGAATCTGAAAATTCAAAGTGAATCACATCATTCAATTAGTGTTACATTAATAATAACACATCTAAGCTACCAGTAAATATGAAAACATATCTAAATAGGAAGTTAATATGGAAATACAGATTGGTAGTCTGTAATTTCAAAAGGGTAACTATTGAAACACTCAGAAGAGTGACTAAGATGGGTGCATATTTTAGAGAAAGATTTTAATGAATATCATGACAATATGCTGAATAACTTACAATAACATATAACAAACAGGTAATGGAAATCTTTTTGAAATTTGTTGTTAAAATAAATCCAAATTGTAATGAATTTTTTTACACTATTGAAATTATAGAAAGCTTGATTAATATTATAACAAAATTTGCTAATTTTTATAAATGATTTTTAATAAATACAATTTAAATAATTTTCTAAATGTGATGTGTATATGTTTCATTTAAAAACATTCATGTCATTGTGTTGTAACATTTTCAAGGTAATGTATTTATTATTTATTCATCATTTCTTCTTTCCTACCTTTGTCAAATGAATAAAATACTTTACTGCCACCTGGACCCCCTATGTTTATTAAACTCATGCTTATGAGAATAATAATTTTAAATAAAAATGAAAACCTGTTCATTTTATAAAAGCTATCACTGTATTATAATTTCTTCAGGCAACAGTTTGGTCAGTGCAGGACCCAAAACTTTGAATAATCTGAAGAACACAGGTTTCAAAACAGTCAGCTTCCATCTTATAAAAAATGATTACAGCTGCTTACATGTCCTTTGTATGGGTAAAAATATATATATTTGCCTGTTTCTGACATTACCTCACAGATACCACTAGGAAGTGACTGAACTTTGTTTCTCTTTTTTTCTATTTTATATTTTTTAGTCAAGGAGGCAGGTGAAACCAGTCAGATGGCAGTTGTTGGTTGAGCTGCCTCACCATACACCTTGCATCCCTTACAAAATCAAAACTAAAAAAAAATTGAAAATGGTTTTTATAATTTATCGGAAGAATAACTGCAAACATAAATCAAGTGCTATCTTGTTTAATATAGCTGGAGATGGAGAAAATTTGCAATTATTCTTCAAGATTTTTTTTACCTTTCTTTACTCCTTTCAGGGTTGAATTATAAAAAATTTAGAAATTGATTTTAGATATTAAAATGAAGATTACAGACACCAAAAATCAAGTTTATATCTGCATTGTTACCAAGAAATTAAAAAAATAGAAAAATTTAATGTTAACTTATTTAACCCTTTAATCTTGGAATTTCAAGAAATCCTTTCTGAATGTATACTGTAAGATGAAGGATGTATATACAAATTTTCATCAATTTATCTTCAGTAGTTTTTTCTTATGAGTCATCAGGATATCTTATTTTATAGGTAAATATTATTGTACAAAGAATATTATTTTGTTATTACTATAAAAATTTTAATTTACAGAACAAAATTCCAATCTGAAATAATTGTTAGTTTTTTTGTTAGAAAACGTTTTTAATTAAATTAGCAGAAAGGTTCTGAAAATGTTGACAAAAAATGAATTAATAACAAATTAAAATAAATAATGACCAAATTTTTCCTTGATATGCTGTAGGTACATAATAATTTATAGATGATGTAACAACAGTTACTGGATGGAGGGGATGTATGCGCAATCTATTATCCTATACTTACCATGATATTTTTCTTTTAAAGCTTAAAAATTTGTATTTATTTTCAGTGATTTTTATAGTACACTAACTTAGGTGTTTAATAGGGGCATAAATAAAAATTACCTTAAATTCATTTATACTAATACTGGATCATATAATTGTTATGACATCCACAAAAGTATTATTAGATATTTTTATTAATGGGGTAGATAACAACAAATTAACTAAGAAGATGATTCCAATTCATAAATCAATGTGTTAACAGTTTTCTCTGGAGTTGGTGTGTTGACAGGACATTAGAGAAAAGTTCCTATGAATTGTGTGAACAGATGAATCCAACATCCAGCCAGTCAAATAAAATTACACTCCAGTAGGTAATGAAGATTTTCTTCAAGTAGTTGTCATTCTTAGTGACATTTTACTTTAATTTTAAGTATTTCACTAGGTTTACTGCTAAAAAAAAAAGAAAAAAGTTAAACAGCAGCCCACACAACAGGATGGCAGGATGCCAGAGGCCCTGAAGAGCCAATTATACAAAGTATAGAAAAGAATACACCACCGGTAATGTAGTTAATAAGATAAATTATTAATAAATCATCTAAGAAAAAGTATTGACTAATAATTTAATTTGTATCGATGAATTTAATAATTCTTATCGAAAAATGATGTTTGTAAGTGAATAAATAAAATTGTTTTTCAATCACATGACCACCCGAAGTCAACAAACAACTAATGAATATAATAATTTAATAATTTAATTTAATCAAATGTATAAGATGTTTACTGCATAAGCAATAAACGAGTAAAGTCTTCAAATACTATACAATAAAAATATGTCGTATAATTCAACATACCATTATAAAGAATTTAAAAAAGTTGATAAAACTTATCTGTCTTTCATGCCGACTTAAAACTAATCACAGTACAGCATAGTTCATTATCCAATTCTCCATAATCAATAGATGGATCACTAAAGGTCCAGATAACCAACCAAAATCAAGGAAAAATGCGGAGCACTAAATACCACAACCACACAAACTGAGTATCCTAATTCAACTAAATGAGTTGTAATCTTGTACTGACTCAAGCTGACTATTCCTGAGATGCAGTTAATACCACCCAAGTACACCAGTATCCACTGTCAAGCATTCAAACTCATATAAAAGTAACCTTTACTGGGATTTAAATCTCAGAACCTATGAGTTTGAAAATCAACTCATAGGTTGATTTTCTGCTGACAGTATTAAAATTATTAAGCTTAGCTTTAACTATTTAAAAAACATTATACTGCATATAATTAAAATCCATTATTTTAATGAATTTAAATATTGCCATTTCACAGCTAGCTTTCAGTAAATGAGTAATTAAAAGTAAAATTAAAAAGATAAGATTGAAACTATTTTTCAAATAATTATTTATGAAAAACTATGGATTTTAATTTTTTTGTTTACGTATTGAACCATTTTCCAAAGATTGGTACCTTATTTACTAGAAACTGTGCACATAATTTCATAAAATATTGGATAGTAAAGGAATATAGGATAGTAAAGGAAATTACTAAAGTAGTTTCCCTAAATGTGAGAAAACACAAAAAATTATAATTAATAAATAATTTAATATCTTACAAATTTACCTGGAAAAAGATTCCCCATGAAACATGAATAAGTAATAAACTAGAAATCTAAACTCATCAGAGTGATTCAATAAAACTTTAAAATGCCAGGATTAGTTTCATCAAATAAATTATGAATAACTAATGAATAAGGAAGATAATGATTGGAATACAAAAAACAGATAATTGATGTGGGATATAGTAAATAATTCAAGTAAAACAGATTAGCCCTGAATAGAAAGATATGGAGAGTGATGGCATCAAAACAGTCATATAACTGATGAGTCCTAAAATACTTAAAATCTAGTGAAAATGTATTAAAAAACACTTGAACTAAAAATCAAAACGTACCTCTCTTCCAACAGTGTCAGGGAAAGAACAATCACAACCATAAAACACTTACAGCAGAGCAATATGAAGCTTTCCAATTCTATAACCTTCTTACCATAGAACTTATATATTTTTCAACTACTATTCTTTAAGTTTCAAATAATTTCTTTTTATTATATTTTGTAGCACCAAGTTATGCAACTAGTAAAATTGCAATTTATTTCTATTTAAAAGATACTAATAAAAAGTATCATTTATTACATTTATAAGAAACATGGTTAAAACTAAAATATTAAATTTTGAAAGGTAAATGCGTTTTTCTTTAATACTGATAAACTAAAACCAAATAAATAGTAAACTAATTTTAACCAAATTGAAGTAGAATTAAGTAATATTAAAAATGATAAATTTTAGCCAAAAAAATAATTCCAAAGATTATGTTAAACTTTGATCACAACTTTCAAAATTTGTCCTGAAAATCAAATGGGACATTAGCAGTTTTAAAACTGGTTGCTGCTGCATACAAACTACAAAAGACATCCATAGGTAATAAAGACCACATAATCTTTACAAACACTGAATACCACCTTTTCCGCTGACATTGGTGATATCAATTGACGTAGGAGAAATGTAGTGACTAGTCAATCACCAGAGACATAACTATCTACATTTCTAAAGCTTTTTCCACTTTCACTTCTTTGACTGTTCTGGATAACAAAGAACCATTATATGCTTCTATGTAGTCCATGACGTTTTTATCTTGAAATATTTTCAGTTCCAATTTTAGTTAATTAGCAGTCAATTTTTTCACATTCAGGCTTAAGTACACCTCCATTTTTGAAAATATCTTTTTTGCAGTCAAATATACAAACATTGTTGGTTTATTTCAGGCATCTGCAACTATATGACTTCAATTTTTTGGTGTTTCAGCCACAAATTTTTGATTGATGAGACCCTTTTGGTTAACACATTCGGAATAGGAGTGTTCTCTTACTATAAAAGTTGCAATGAGCTGTTCAAAAAGAATTTTAAACCATAAAATTCTACTGTAGGTTCACAATGATTGTAATTATTTTTTCCTAGACATGTACAATTTAAGCTAAGTGGAATCCATGAAATTAGAAATGAAATGTGTCAGCATAAATATAACCTCATCCAAACATTTTTTTGACAATTATTCATAAATGTACTACTATAAAGGTACAATTTATTGTTTGGCAATATTTGTATATTAAACATATAAACATATTGATTCTTTACCAGTAACGTTTGATATTGATGATTTTTTTTTAAAAATCCATGGATTTTTGCTGGTTAAAAATTTTTACTTCCTAATTTTTACTATAGATTAATTTACTTACTAATTTGTAAATTAATTTTCACTGTAGATTTTTCACATCAAAGTAGCAACAACTATCTGAAATCATCTCTTTTTATTTTATCTACCAAAAATGGATGGCAGATTCTATTTCTAACATATTGCTATATTTAAAATCCTAATGCTATATCAGGCATTAAAACCATGTATAACATAACATAATGATGTATATTAAAATCAAATTGCTATATTTAAATATTTCAAATTAGTAAGCAAATAAAAGAACTAGACAGATTTTTATTAAAAATATATCCCTGATATTAAGAATTTCCCATTTCAATGCTTTAAAATATGTCAACCAGTTAATAAACATAATAATTCTACAATTTCAAAGTATAAGTCCCACACCATAGGAATTTTACTAATTTTGCTCTATTTTCTAGTTGCAGAACTGATAGATGTTGACCATTGATGGATGGGTGAGTAGATCCTCTTTGGTGAAAGAGAAGGATTCTCTTATACACAAGCTGCAGATGAATTTAATGTGAGGCATCCTCATCGAGAGCCAGTGTCGCACACAATGGTTGGTAAACTACTAGCAAAGTTCAAGGCTATGGGTAGTGTTGCTGATGCTAAAAGAACTGGATGTCCAAGCACTTCAGAAGAGATATTGAAAGGGGTTTTGGCGAAGGTTTCTTCAAGTCAAAAAAAATCAATTCACCAAACAAGCTTTAAAGTAGGCGTTTCTCAGTCAACAATAGGGAGGATCTTGAAGAAAAAACAAGTATCATCTATACAAGTTACAAGTGTTATACCACATGTCAGAATACATTACTGACTGCCATATAGAAATGTGCAATTAGTTTTTAACCCAGTTGGAGGAGGACCCAGAGATTTTGTCTAAAGTTATGTTCTCTTGACAAAGCCAACTTTTCTGTAAATGGTGAGGTGAACGGATATAACTTACGGTATCAGTCTGACAGTAAACCTCACTGGTTTATCGACAACAAGGAGCTGAACATGTCATGGTTTGTGGAAAAACCGGATCATTGGGCCCCCTGCTTCTTTGATAGAACAGTTAACACCAAAACTTACTTTGCAATGTTAGGAAATGAAATACTACCTGATTTGGATTTGCTGGGTTCTGGAAAACCAGAATTGCTCATGCAGGATGGTGCACCCCTGCACTATGGTACATAAATTTGTGATTGGCTAGATGAACACTTCCCACAGTGTCGAGTGGTCGGTCATAGGGGACAAGTGGAATGGGCTCCACAATCCCCAAATTTAAACCAAGTGGATAGTGTCGTGTGAGGTTATGTAAAATCCCAAGTTTACATTGTCAAGATCAGGGACAAAAACCAACTGTGAGAGTGCATCACAATTGTGTGCTAATCTGTAATGCCTGACTTGGTGATCAACATTCTGCGGAACACAGAAGACCGTTTTCAATTATGTTTCAACTTATATGGAAATAATATTAAACATATATTGTAAATATACTGCATGTATCCCTATGGTTCGGGACTTTTGGGACACTTTTAAGTATTGTTTGATTAAAAAGTATACTTCTTAAAATTAATGAAAATCACTGCTAATGTGCTGATATAGCTTCCACTAAATAAAAAAAATGAAAAAACAATAATTAAAAATAAATATTTTTATTTACTTGCAGAATTAATAGAAGAAACTAATTAAAATTTTTTGTAGATCTAACTGATCAGGAAAAAAATCTATTTAATTCTGATGTTATAATGAAAAAGAAAAAGTTTGAAATCTTTGATAAAAAAAACATACTTTTTTTATCAAAAATGGTTTTTCACTCATTTTTTTTAATTTTCACAGAATTAATTTTACTTTTAATTTTACATTACATAAGAACTGGAGAAGGGAGTTTCAAAAATCTGACAATCTCTTTTAAGGAGGGTTGTAAAAACCATAATACTATATTTATAAATTTTTTGATTGACTTCAAGCAAGTTTTAACTATTAGTTATACATACAGATTATTAAACAGTTTTATTAATATCATCTAATAAAATTTACGTGCCGTGATGTGAGTATTTAGTAATGATGTGTTTCATTGAGAGGAAAGAAATTATGGGATCAACTGATTAAAAATGTTTTGTTTTTTGGAGTAATATTAGAGGGAGATGAAAAGGATTTATTTCTAATAGATTTACAAATGCAAGAATGGCAGATTTATAGGTATTACCTAACGAAATTGTGTGCGAGATATCCATCATCCAGGACCACTCATCTAAACTTTTATGATCAGAAGCACAAGATTTCAGAAATTTCAAATAGTACAAATCAAAACGATGGAACACAAAAAACTAAATTATGTGAAATCTTAATGTAATAGTTTTGAATATGATAACGAATGAAATGACTCCAAAAATTACTGTATAGACAAACTGGATGCTCATTCACTTACAGATACAAAAAGATATACATGCACAAATACAGGTTTATTCCTACACTTTCTCCCTAAAATTGGTCAACCTATATGCAGGAGCGACTAATTTGGATTCAACTGGGCTTTTAAGTTGTTTCATAGTTTATTTTTGTTTCAAGATTTGTGGTGGGGGACTTATTAATTTATTGATAGTAATAAACTACCTTCAGTTATTATTATTATTTTTTATTTTTTTTTTTATTTTATTTTTTTTTTTTTCGACTCCTAGGGTCATTAGCCCTCATCACATTCTTTAAACGAGGTTAGTATCACCATCAGGGTCGTCATATGTAAGGGTGTAAAGGGCCCTTACATTTTATTTAAAAGCACAAACTACACAAAAACATTAAGATTCTAACAACAAAGACATACACAACACTTACGGGGTGTAAAGGGCCCCGAAATTAAAATTTCAGTTAAAATTCTCAAAGAACATATAATTAAAAAAATGTAAGTCAATACAATACCATTTATCTTCTTATACCTGTCTCGTTTATCAATTAATTTTAGCACCCACGGGGTGACCATAACCGCCATTAAGCAGTATAACAGTCGCACCAGGATGCCGTGGCATTTGACTCCCTCCTATAAACAGGCTACAGGCATGCATTGCGCCCACCCATAGCCTCACGCCCTCAGTCCACCCTTGAGGGTCCCCCAAGCCATCAATGGACACACCCCGACTCACTGCTCTTGAATGCAGATGAGCCAGGGTGGCCCAGGCAAGAGGGCTACCTCCCGTCACTATATGTGCTACGCTTCGAGACTCCCATACATATAAAAACTACCTCTTAGAGATTCTTTAACACAGCTTTAAAATTTTTCCACTTTTACAGACTTCTAAGAAGTCCACTGGCGTGTAAATAAGCATCTATCTTTTCTTCATTTCCATTATCCAGATCAGCAGCAATGTCATTTCTTAGCCGGAACCTCTTTTTGAGGTCCTCATATACTGTACACTCTTCTATTTGATGCTTAATTGTAAGTGTTTTATTACAAATACCGCACATTGGTCTCTCTTCACCATTAACAAATATGAATTTGTTAATCGTGTGTGACAGATTCTAAGTCTGGTCACAGCTAGTTGTTCACGGCGAGTCAACTTAATGTCGCTTTTCCATTTATATGGAGAAGTTTTCACTGAGTTTAATTTTGTATTTAAACTCCTCCAATCAGTACTCCACTTGTTTCTTACTATGTTAGTTATACAGTTTTTAAAACATCTGCCACTCTTACAGGAAATGCATCCAAATCATCACAGACTGTTGCCTTTCTGGCAGCTTTGTATGCGCTTTCATTACCTGTAATACCAACATGCTCTGGAGTCCATATAAATACACGTCGCTGTCCTCGTTGATTTAAAACGTATAGAATGGACAGGATGTTTGAAATTAGGACATCCTTAATGTTCTTGTTCCGAATTGCAACAAATGCACTTAAAGAATCGGAACATATTAGCACTCTCTATTCGCAATAGTGTTCTGTGTAGCGAAGAGCTTGATGAATGGCAGTAAGTTCTGCCGTATAAACACTGGCCATATCTGGCAGTTTCCAAAAATGGGCTTCTCCATTTTCATACATGGAGCATCCAACACCATATTCGGTTTTAGAACCGTCAGTATAAATTCTAATATGTTCATCGTAACTACTGACGGTTGCCAAAAATTCCTGTTGGATGATAACTACCGTCTTCTTTTTTATTTCTCCCTGAGAGAGATCCAACCTTGTATTTACCGCTAGCAAGAGCCATGGCGTTATTTCTCTCGTGGAAATTGCTAGTGTCTCTGGAATAGCAATTTCGTATTTTCTTCTTAATTCGTGGTACCTAATTCCGGCTGGTCTGGAATAGGTAGCACGATGTTCATATAATGCAGGCATAGAATGATTCGTAAAAAGTTTGTGATTAATATGGGCAGGAAAAGCCCATACGTTCGCTGCATATCTTAGTAAAAGGATCTCTCTTCTATAATGTAGTGGCATTATTCCGGCTTCGGACATTAGGCTAGTTGCCGGACTTGTGCGGAAAGCGCCTGTTGCATATCTTATTCCGCTATTATGAATTACGTCTAACTTTCTTAAATGTGACTTCCTAGCGGATGAATATACAATACATCCGTAGTCTAGTTTCGATTGAACCAGTGCCTTATACAATCTCAATAATATCTCTTTATCTGAGCCCCAATTAATGTTCGATAAACATTTTATAATATTTAGGGCTTTTTTGCATCTAACACTCAAGTCCTGTATATGTAATCCCCACGTATGGGATTTATCCAATACTAGTCCTAAAAATCTAACATTGTCCTTATATTGTACTGGATTATTGCTAATTGTCAACGTAGGACTTTGGTGAGGAATTCTCTTCCTACAGAAGTGTACACAGCACGTTTTTTCTAGTGAAGATTGGAATCCATTATTCCTTGCAACTTCATTTAGAGCGTTAATCGCTCGTTGCAACTTGTATTTCACCATAGCAGTCTTGTTGCTGGCATACACAATTGCCAAATCATCAACATAGACGCTTTTGCTGGTTTCTACTGGAATGGCTAATATCAATTTATTAATGGCGATCATAAACAAGGAACCGCTCATCGTCGAACCTTGTGGTATGCCATTTTCCATGATTCTTACAGATGAATATTCATTGTTGATACGTACTTGGAAAGTACGGTCGTTCATATAGTTGCTGAGTAAGACTGGCAGATTGCCACGAATGCCGCATTCATGTTATTATTATTCTCTTGGGCAAGCCCAGTAAAAAGCACCCTGGCCAGCCCAAAGGCAAGGCGCAGGAGCTATAACTATTGTTCTGACATGCATTGTATATGGTAACATGAACTATTGAATACTATGGGTGAGATATATGAATGAAAGACAAAATACCAGACATGAAAATTTATGAACTGCCAGATGTTAACGGCCATTGTCCCCCGCCTGCAGCTCCACCTGATCGTTTCTCTTCAATAACAGACGTTATCTTATCGCTCGAGCTTGTGATGTACCGACGGACCAAGCCGCATGTATCCAGCAAAACAGCCTTCTGCACTGGTCGGAACAGATTTTCTGGTGCTCCAACGGATCTTAATGAATCATGCAGAGAACGTGGAATCTCTCCCATCACGCCCTAAACCACCGGGACTACCATTACGCTCTCCTGGTCCCAAATCTTCCTGACTTGATCTGCAAGATCCCTATACTTCACTAGTTTTTCCGTGTACTTCTTTACTATGTTGGTGGACAATGGGATTGTGACATCAGTCAGGAAGGTGATCTTCTCCTGCTTCTTGGTCAGAATGATGTCTGACCTATTATTATGCTCCACTGTCCTGTCCATCAGAACAGTACGATCGTAGTACAGTTTATACTGATCGTCCACTAATACAAGCTGAGGAGGATACTTAAAATACGAGACTGAAACGGCAAGGAGACCTAGGTCCAAAGCGAGTCTCTGATGAAGTATCTTCGCCACGTTGTTATGTCGGACTGTATATTCCCTAGGAGCTAAAAACTGACACCCGGTAACGACATGTTCGATGGACTCGTTGGTCGATCCACAAAGACGGCACAGGTCAATGGTTACAGCAGGATCCTTAACGACATGCTTTCTGTAGCTGAGTGTGCTGACGACCCTATCCTGTATAGCAAATACAAGGCCTCCATCTCAGCAAACAACTCGACATACTCCAGCCAGGCCACAGATACATCTCGATCAACCGCTTCATCCATAAGCGCCGCATAGTACCTCCCATGCAACTCCCTCGAACGCCACCTATCCATCACACTGATCTCGGAGAAGGTATCCTCAAGGGGCTGCAATTTCTCATCACTGAGGTGCAGTGGGGCTAGACTACTGTCACTTTTTACTACAACCCCGTGGAGCAAGCTGGATTGGCTCTTCTCTAGAAAGTATTTCCGGAGATTCAGCAGCTGTTTTGCATGAACCTCCCGCAAATCCACAACGCCTCTTCCTCCTCTATTCCTGGACAGGTAAAACCGCTCGACGGAGCAGAGCGGGTGATGGGAGCGGTGTTGCGTGAACGATACACGCATCATTCTATTAAGCCCTTCAAGGTCTGTCCGCGACCAATTTATCACGCCAAAGCTATAGGAAATCAACGGAACAGCAAATATGATAATGGCCTTTACCTTATTAGAACCACTCAACTGGGAACTCTTGACGGCTCTTACTCTACTCTTGAAGCCAGATGTAAGGGCCTCTTTCGCTCGACTATGGCTAATTCCAATATCCTGCAGGAAACCAAGGTACTTATATGTCTCACCATGCTGCATTGCATTCGTGAGTGCAGGAGCATCATTCTGCGGCACTTCACACGCCTCAATCTGCTCTCTTCAATTTTCCTGTCTTCATGGCATTGACCCTACACTTGTCAAGACCAAAACTCATGCATATGTCGACACTGAACCTCTCAATTGACAAGTTGCCGGACCCCTTTTTCAGTGTCAGAAATAAGCTTAATATCATCCATATACATGAGGTGGCTGAAACTGTAGTGCCCAAGAGCAAAACCCTTCTTGGACTTCTGTAAGATGGAAGAGAGAGGGTTTAACGCTAATCAAAACCATAGAGCGCTTAAGGAATCGCTCTGAAAAATGCCTAGGTTGATCTGTGTTACTCCGACCTTAACGGGCTTCTTATCTGGAATAGTCAACAAAAGATTTGTGCACCACTTACCCATAACGACACTTAGGCACTTAGACCTCTATCAACCAGGAGTGCGAAACCGAGTCAAAGGCCTTCCTGTAGTCTATACAACCAGTATATAGGCTGCCCCGACTCCCCCCGACTGTAACTTTGCCGTTACAGAGATAACGCTATCAATCACTAGCTGCTCTTTGCAGCCCCTACTACCCGGACGACATCCTTTCTGCTCCTCAGCTAAGATCTTATGCCTCTCAAGATGTTTATTGATTTTGACAGTGAGAGCAGAAGTAAAAAGCTTATATATTGTAGGGAGACAGGTAATAGGTCTGTACTTGGACGAGTCTGCCGTCGCAGTAGAAGATTTCGGGATCAGATAGGTCATCCCCTGTATGAAAAAGGTCGACATTTTGCATTTCGCAAGATGGCAGAGTAAAATTCTGCAAGACGCTTGTGAACAGAAGAAAAGCGCTTGTACCAAAAGTTATGCACTCCATCAATCCTTCCAATTATGGATTTTCCTAATCGCCTCCTGTACATCTTCTAGAGTGATTAAATGATCTACTATTGTCTGGACTCTATCAACTCGTTTTCGTTCCTCACGGATCCACCTTGCCCCACAGCTATGCTGTGAGGAACATGACCAAAGCGGGCTCCAATAACCCAAGACCTCCTCACTAGTAGGGGACGCGTTCACCTGAGGTTGTTGCTGAGGAGAAACATGCAACCGCTTATACAGCTCCTTTTGATTGGTACGGAACAAGTGAGCTTGTTCCCGGCGCATGTTACTCTGCCGATACCGCCGTAGCCGACATGACATTACCATCAATCGTTTTTAACAAATCCAGGATTTCATGGCCGGTGGTGTTACGTTCGAATTATCGACTCCGCCACCGACCGGATCCTTCCACTGGGGTTAGCAGATGTTAAGAAACTGGACAAATGACCAATCTCTTTTCTCAGCTTATCGACTTTCCTACACAGTCTCTCCTCCCAAGGTGGACGCTGGAGACTCTTACGTATTGCGGGTGCGACGATTCGCTGGCCATTCGCTTTGACTGCCGTGATCGCATCGATGTACACTAACTCATTGAGCTCAGTTATGGAGGGTACTAATCTTACTTTTTCTTCAAGAATCTCATTAATAAGTCCCACTATGTTTCTCGTTCCGCAATTAACCCTCAGCCTTGGTATACGCTACCGACGGATCCATACCACCATACAGCATCTCGTTTTCTGCAAATTAATCGGAGAGGGGATTGTTGGCTCTCATCTAGGGGTTTCTTCTACATCTGAAGATGGACTGGACAACAACCCTAACTCCCTAGAAACATCAGCTTGGATTAACGCCACCACATCCGCAGGGACCTTATTAGACTTAAAAAGGGATCTGCGATGATCCAGGATGTTTTGGACAGACTTACATCGTAGCTCAGGGAACTTCTCAACCATCGCTTGGTGCAGCGGAACAGTATACGGTTTCATGTCCGATTCCATTTTTGTTATAGTTAGGTAGGTACGGGAAAGGAGGCATTAATTATGTTCATTTGTCCATTTAAACCGCTTCCTACCCCGGGGTTCTACAGCACTGGGTGACTGAACTTCAGCCACAACAGAAGCCACAGAAGACGTTCCAGGCCTTGTGGTACCATTAGGTGAGGCGCCGCCACTCGCTCCAGCACTCCTCAGCCCAGACTGAACATCACGACGGCTCTGACGGGTGTCAGCCCGCAACACCCTACCGCACCGGTATTTATTCACATCGTTGTACTCCATTAATTTTCAAAACAAATGGGTAACAGGATAAGCTCCTGCGGGAAAGGTTCCGACACCTCTAGAAACGGCCGTCCCTAACATGGGAAACAGACGCCGACCAAACGCCGCCAAATCTGGAACAGACGCGTTGGATTTAAAGTACCTGTTATGGTCCGCGGGTGGGCCTTTGAAGAACACCACCTACCCTCTATATCTACAGGGCCTTCCTCTATCCGCCACCTTGAGGACGCGCCCAGTAGGGGGACAGGATCCCCCCCTGGGTTATTATTATTACGGGTGAAATCCTACAGAAAACAAAATACAGTTACATATGGACGCAATATTAGAAACTTCTGTCATCTTGCATACTCTACACAACTTATCTCACCCACAGAGAGATGCGCTTCAACTGCTATAAACATATATGATAAAATAGACTTTTTTCAACTGAGAAAGAATTTTGTTTTTGAACTGAGTAGATTTTACTCCGATATGATATAGATATTAAAAGCATATAAACCCATAATACTGGATTACTATAGAACTTTACTAACCCTCTTCTGCTTGATCGTAGTTAAGTTATATAAATTAAAACAATTTTCTGCTAATAAATAAATAAATATTTTAATAATTAAAATCAATTATATTGTATGACAATGATGTAAATTTCTTTTGTGTTTATTTTTACCTGCACATATATATATATATTGACAGTGCTGTATAAGTAACTGATATTCTAATTAAATGTAATTGGATGAAGGAGATAAGATGTAAATTTTTGAATTTATAACTAATGTTATTATTGTTATTAACTATATTATTTAAATTTGTTTCCTGAATTATGTGTATTTTTAATTATGTGCACAGTTTTATTTGTAATCTTGTATTTATGCAAAGACATATAATAATATAATTGTGTAACATAATTAAAAGACCAGTATTACTCTTTTTTTTTTTATGAACTAATAATTATATGAACTATGATTATGAACTAATGACTAATAATTATTATGAGCTAATAATTAAATTTTGTATTTTTAATTTATATTCAATGTATATATATTTTTTCTATGTACTATTGTGTAATATACAAAGGCTATAGGTAGCTGTCCTATTGCACAAAAAATACAAACAAATAAAAAATTATTATTATTATTATTATTATTATTATTATTATTATTATTATTATTATTATTATTATTATTATTATTATTATTATTATTATAAAAGTACCTAATTTAAGAATTTCTTATTTTCATAAAAATATTAACTTTTTAAATTAGAATATAGATAAGTTTAAAACACAGAATTACATTATCTAACTTTTAAAGAAAAGGAATTATTAAATGAGTCTGAGTAAACTGTGAATGTTTTTACGTATATGTTCCCATTTCTATAAATGCATGTTTTTATATTTCATTTATTTTAATTTTTTCTTTGAATAATATTTAGTTAAACATTAAACAAGTACGTATAATAATTATAAAGTAGTATAATAAAATACTAATATAATAATATAATAAAAGTATGTGTAGTATTATGTAATTAAATATAAAATAACTTCAAAATTATTTTTTATTGGTGGTAAAATTTTATTTGGTTGAAAAAAGAAGATTTCTACTAACTTTGTTCTGAAAAATTAAATTCAAAAATTAGGGTCATTCAAAAATTGGGGGTCAAAATATATTTGAACAAATATGATACTTCAAATAACCAAGTAATCTATTTTTTCAATCACCTTATATTAATGGTACACACTAAGATATCATGAAGACAGTATTTATGTATAAAATATCTTTTAAATAAATCATAAATTAGAAATAACTAGAGTTATTTTAATGTCATATAATGATGAATCAAAAATTGTGTTAAAAAAAAGCTGTATTAGAAATGAAACATTAAGAAGTGTTCAAAATACATATTAATATATTGCCAATACCTCTACAATATTAACATTAGAAAAACAAAGCTAAATTAAATTATCTGCTCTTTCCAAAGTTAAAAATAATAAAAATAACTTGCAAATATGCAAAAATTAGCTTTATAATTCCACTAAATTTATAGACATAATTGTAAATAGTAAATTATGTTGTCAGAAACACATTAATCCCTGAAGAAAAAATTGGTTGCATATGTACCCACATGAGTATTCTTTCATCATAATAATAAAAACATTTTGCACATTTCATAATGTGCTTCCATAAAACATTTTAACACAAATAACAGCTATTATTTTTGTATTAAAATGTTTAAATATTTTTATGTTTTGGTTTTTCGTTTCTAAAATGCATCCATGTTGGAGCTTTTTAAAGATTTAAACAAAAGCAAATGTTATTTGGTTTGAAATTATTCATTTTCAGTACATTTACTCATTAGTGAAAGTCAAAAATTGAAAATTAATATCTTTTGTCATATGGAACTAAAAATATCCAGTTTTAACGTTTACAACTGAGGTTTATTATTGATATTCATTCTTTCTGCTTGCATCTTCTTGGGTTATTTTGAACTTATTACTTTTAATCAATCACAGACTTACAGTATCTAGGATAGATAAAATTTTGGTTAATGTTGGCAATCCTGTGTCTTATATTAACAGCAGATACTGAATCATTGACTGGAATCTTATAACATGTGCAATTTTGAAGTTAGAATTCTGTTCATTGTTATTGTAGTGCAAATGAGCTACTTAATAGTTTCAGAGCTGCTTATGGGTTTTTCCAGTTTATGTTTCATGACAGAATTACCCATTGTTAAAAACCAACTGATAAAAACACAGAATAAATTAAAATGAATGAAAGTAGTTCTGTATAAAAATGTTATAAGTATGAACTACAAAACAGTACTGAGTACTCTGTACTACTGTGCAGAGAAACACAATAACATAGACTGAGATACTTTCTTTCATTAAACTGCATAATGGTGTGAAGCATTACAAATGAAGTTATCATTATTAAACATCAATAACAAAGACTCAATAGAATTTTTAATTGCTTGTCATCAGCATGCCACGGTGCCAGACACGTGATAGCTTACAGCACATAATTATATACATAAAGTAATAATTGCACTTGCATGTAGGAGTGACAGAATGATTTAGCCAAAACTATTGAGATATTATTCATACGTGCTGAATTCATATTTATATTTGCTGCATATTTGCTTGTGAGACAAGGATTATTTTTGTAAGGAAAAATTACAGTTGATAAAAATTATAAAGAGTAAAAGGACAACAAGAATGAATTGAGATTTTAATCAGTGAGAATTGGATTGTAAACTTCACTTCTGAGATAAAGTAAATAGACTGCATTCCTAATAACAGGAGTGAAAGATCAGTTTAACTGAAGAGTAATGTGCCTTGGTACAATAATAAATCGTCTGCTGTTATGAAGGAAAAAAAGAAGAGGGAAGAGTAAAAAATAAAGTTAGGAGTTAATCAGCAGCTTCAAAAAGGTCATTGCTGTTTATGTACATTTTAGAATTGAATTTCTGTAAAGTTAAATTTATCTTAAAAGAAATTTTTTGGTTGGAATTTTGACTTTGGGATTTTATTTACTTCACAAACAAAAGGTTAACACTCAGTTACAGTTACTTAATCATGGATGAATGTTAATAGTGTATGGAATAATAAAGCTGGGTTTGACTGAAATTTAAACCCAGAACAACATGAATGATGAATGACAGAGATACCATTGCGGTTCTCTGGAGATTGGAAGAGTAATATGGTATCAAATAAGGAGCATAGGGAAAGTTTTAAAGTAGATATTTTGGCAAACAGCACAGCCTATGTGATATTGTCAGTGCCGGATTTACCTTGGACGAGCCCCCCCCCTCAGGATAAACTTTTTGTCTTCTCTCTCCTTTTTTTTTTAATAAAAGAAAGATCAAACAAATATTTATTTTATTTACAGTTTTATGTACAGTACATTTTCAGTTTCTTCCTACTTTTTTCTGCTGCAAAATCTTGAATGACATCATCAAAGTTCATTTTGTGAAGCTTTTCTTTCTCGATAAAAAGTAAACTCAGGTCACTCACTTTTTCTTGACCCATAGATGATCGCAAGTAGTTTTTCACTCGTTTTAAAGCACTAAATGACCTTTAATTAACAATTAATTATTGGCAGAGTTAAAAAAAGTTTCACGAGACACTCTACATTAGGAAAAGCGGAAAACAACTCATCTTTGAAAATGATGTAATACAGATCTAAAAACGTTTTAGTGGGTTCGTTTCCGTATACATGTTTTACGTAGGTGTGAAAATTTTCAATTTCACTTACAAATGTTCAATATTAACATCATTTGGATAGTCGGCGATCAATTTTTCAACGCTTTTTGTAATATCATCGTTCGACGCGTTAAGATTGACAAGAAATGAAAATTTATCCGCGATGTTTGTATACGCCAATGCGAGTTGTTTCAAGTTAGTTAACAGAGAGTCAATCATGACGATAAATGATTTTATTTGAAATGAATCACACGGAAATAAATTTTCAAGAGCATCAGAGGCGGGCCCATCGTTACATTGCGTCTTCTTCTTTGCGTGGCCGACTTATATTCGGCACCTAGAACAATTTTTTTTGCTTCAGCATCAATTTCGGAAAATTTGTCTCGGAAGTTCTGTACATATGAAATTAGTACATTGTACAAATTGGCTCACGTTTCAAGTGAAATGTATGGGTTTTGTAAAGTAACCGATACTTTCTCAAATTCCTGAAGGACGGATTGCCAAAAAAGCATCATGAAAACAAATTCTAACGTTTCCATACTTTTCAATAAATTCGACGCTTCGTTGCGCGTTTGGCCATCGAAAGAACAATCGTTCACAATCGCTTGAAAAGTATTAGCTATTTTATCATAGTTTTGAGCTATCGCAGATACCGATTTTGAGTGTGCATTCCACAGAGTTTGCGATAATTTTTTTAAGCTCAAAGCATTTGGACCTAAAATATTTTCGAGAAAAGACAATCGTTTTGTCGAAGCTACATAAAACACATAAATTGCTTGCGCGATTCCGAAAACGTTTACCGCTTCTAAACACGAGGCAACGGATGCTTGTCCAACTAAATTCAAGGAGTGTCCAGAACAAGGTACGAAAATTGCCAAAGGGTTTCCTTCTAAAAGCGCTGCTTGCATTCCATTATAAATTCCACTCATGTTTGACGCGTTATTGTAAGACTGCCCTCTACATAAATCAAAATTGCGTCCACCGTTTACTAAATAATTTAATGTAGTTTCCGCTAAGTACCTGCCCGTGTGGCTTTCTATTTCAAGAAAAGTCAAAAACTCTCTACAGGTTGACCAATTTCAGAACACACGTAACGCACGATAATAGTCCACCGATCAATGTGGGATATGTCTGGCGTGGAATCAACTAAAATACTAAAGTACCCCGCTTTAACTATATCATTGAAAATCGATTTCCGAAGTTTATTCACCATTAAATGAATTAATTCATCGCAAGTTGTCTTGGATAAATAAGATGTATTACCACTGCCACAATTGCCATACTTATCGATGTGATTTTTTAAAAACGGATCAAATTGTGCTACAAGTTCGAGTAAGCTAATGAAATTGCCACACCGTGATTCTCCGAACCTTTCATTCGTTCCTCTGAAAGCTATACCTTGCTGCGTTATAGTTCGAATTACTGCAAGAATCCGCTTCAAAACTTCTACCTTAGTATTCTCGTTCCTTATCTAATTATAAGGCTTAGATTACATGAAACGTTTTGCTGTCTTTGCCTAATTAAAAACGTCAGTTGTGCATCTCTATGTTTTTTATTTCCTTCGTGTCTTTGCACGTCGTGACAATTTCGCCAGTCAGAAAACCCACCAGCGCTGAAACGAGTAATGCCTGGACTAAACAATAAACATTGCCTGTTTGCGGAGAGTAAACTAACCATTCTCTCCGGTAACGTTCTCCGTTCATTTTAGACCCAAAAAAAATATTCGCTGTACAGTGTCGTGTCGTCTCATTAAACACTCGTGAAGAGTTGTCAAATGGCCCATCAGAATGATGACATTCGCTGGGACCTTTACGAATCCAATAATCGATATCAATTTCTGACAATTTTGCCACAGGTCAACGTCCTTACCGCGGTTAGGAATTTGCAGATCGTTTGCGAGTGTCTCGGTGTCTGCTGAAGAATCCGGAACGTCATCTGGCCTCGTATCGTTAGGGCTTGTACTCGTACTCGGAAGATTCTCTTCAATCGGCTGATTTTCTTCTAGAGGCGAGTCATCGGGTTCAATTTTAAAAAACTGTGTTATTTTGGGAATCTTTTTGACGGATTCTTCTACAGCTGCTTTTTTTTCGTTTCTGGAAACCACTCTCGAATCTTTTCATGATTTTGTGGCAATAATCTATAAAAACAAATATTAGTTAATATTAAAAAAAAATTAATATAATAATTGTTTTAAACTAATAAAAACAAGTTTTGAAAAAATTAAATTTAAATTGTGTTGCATCATTTTTTGAAACCTTATTCAGATTTAAATGTGCTATGAAAAATTCACCAGAAAACCCGTAATCAATTAGATAAACGATATTTAATAATTGTAGTCGAAGATGTTTCCATGGGCCCCGGAAGTTCCAATTGCCTATTATCCTACAAAATTTCATTTGATACAAACATATAGGTTATGATAACAGAAATAATCAGACACAACCTGATACTTTTTTAATGAATTTTATTGACCTTAATTTTTCGTTTGATTTTTTAAATAGTATGATTTGAATACATACCTTGTATCTTTGACTCAAGCAACGAAACAAATTGCTTCAAGAATCTCTGCGGGTTTAGACAAAGACGAACAAAAAAATTAAATAAAGGGGCCATCTTTTTGTTACACATGGAAATAACGCGCGGGAAAAAATGGTTTGCATGACAAACCAATTTTAAAATATACTGTCATTATAATCTATGCTGTAAATATAAATGAAGCTTTTACATAATTGTAGATAGCAATTACAATTATACATAAGTTATAAAAGTAATACATAAAGTATTATAAATATATTCTTGATTTTTTGTTAATTTTACTTTTATTTTTCTAAATTTTTTACTTCGAGGCCCCTGTCAAAGTGAGGCCTCAAGCAGCTGCTTGTTTTGCTTTATGGTAAATCCGTCACTGGATATTGTTCAAGGTTCTGGGCAGTGGGTGGGTCTTGAAGAGGTGAAATGATTGAATGCATGCTGTATTTCTACCTTCTTAATTAATTCTTTTAAAGAGTATGGCCCTGCAATCTATGCCCAGCCTCTTCTGTGTTGAAATTGCTTGAAGAGTGTTCTACAACACACTTCTATGGGTTTCCATAGTAGAACTAATCCTGTCCCTAGCTTGCTAACCAAAATGATTTTGTATATCTGAATCACTGCTAAGAAACAGTGAATGCCAGATAAGAATCTGCTTAATTGAGCCCACAAAAAAAATTTGTGTTAAAGTGTACTGCCAGCCCCAATGAGGTCCTTTGATCCCAAGAAATGTCACTCAACATCCTCTTATCAAGTGGTTGGCTTTATTACTGTAGATTGATTTTCACTTGTTTTGGCAAACTTTTATCTTCAAATGATGCATTCTTTGTTTATTTCTACATACGGATGAATTTTTCTACATTTATTATCATTTAAAGATGAACTTACACCTATAATATATGCAGTTAATAGAATATCTTTTTATCTTGTTTTGGAGGCTGATTAAAAGAAAAGATGTTTTCTCTATTAGCCTTTGAGAATATACAGTATTATGTCTCATTAGAGATAATCAATCACATGTCAGAGTCAGTTACATTAAAACACGGCTTATCTGAGATAGTTCTTCCCATTAAGGAAATTTAATGAGGCTGATATATATAATCTGGTCTAAAATTCCACTGCCACTTAGGTTTGTAAATTTTTTTTTGTTTTAATCAGTTTTTGTTCTGCATCTATAGCAGTAAATCCAGGATACTTGATCAGTGAAGCAATCCCAGTTAATAAATAAAAAAAGCTTTTTGTTTAAAATTATTTAGTTGTTTTAATTGAAGGAAATTTTTATAGGTAATTATAAACATTTATGAATGCAGCTCTAATGTTTTTCATATTAAGATATCTTACTGTAAGTAATGTTTATATTTCAATAACTGACTAATTAAGAATAGGATATATGAAAAAAGGATTAATTTTTCCTTAGAAGTTGTCTTCAAAAGTGTCACTATCCTTTAGTTGAGGGTCAGTGTCAAGAGATTCTGGTCATTCATCACAGTTGTACAACTCGCCGATATTTTTAAATGAAGCATGAATGGATAATTAATACTATGAATGCAACCTGCAAAAGATGAATTCAGCAATATTAGTACATTAATGGTGTTTTCTGTTGTATCTTGGCACGGTTCCATGTACCTCTCGCAAGATCTTTTCAATGGTTTGTGTATGTACCCATGTATGTGTTAATAAAGTCCGTAACAGTTGAAGGTTAAATGACATATCCTTCGTGCTTAAACAACTATAAAATTTCCAATTGACACTAATTTTTATACTATTATACCAGACAAAATTTACTTCTTAATATTCGTGTAGTGAAGAGTCAACATACTGAACTTCGTATGATAGCAAACATAATCTAATGCTTGCTTTGCACACAAACCTCACCTATATAACTATTTAATTGGCTGCTTGTTAGACCATTGTTTATATTTCCGACTTTAATATCTTTTCTATCTTATTCCCGTAATCCTCTAATTAACATATATATCTTAATGTGAAAAGTAATTGAGCTAAGTCTATAAAGGTACAATAACATTTTTATGTTTTAAAGCAATAAGAGGGGATTCATAAGGTTCTTTAGTAGTTAACCATCAACAACTAAAGACAAAGATCTGAACACTTCATTTGATTATTATATAAATATATGCCATTCATTTCTTTAATTATTTGAGATGCCAAGTAATAAAATTAATCTACCGCTTAACGCATTGCAGATAATTTAACTTCATTAAAAAAACCACAACTTTGGTAGTCAGCCTACTGAGGTGGTCTAGTGGTGAACTCGTCATCGCAAATCAGCTGATTTCAAAGTTGAGAGTTCTCAGGTTCAAATCCTATAAGACAGTTACTTTTATATGGGTTTGAATACTAGATCGTGGATACTGGTGTTCTTTGGTGGTTGGACTTCAATTAACCACACATCTCAGGAAAGGTCGACACTTCATTTACATTCATACATATCATTATCATTCATCCTCTGAAGTAATACCTTATGCTGTTTCCAGAGGCTAAACAGAAATAGAAAGAATTTGAATACTAGATTGTTGAGATCAGTGTTCTTTAGTAGTAGGGTTTCAATTAACCACACATCAAAGTAATGGTCAACCCTTTTTTGCTGTTTAGCCTCTGCAACCATCACAAGGTATTACTTCAGAGGATGACATGTGTAAATGTACATGAAGTGTATTCTTGTACAGTATCAGGTCAACCGTTCCTGAGATATGTGATTAATTGAAATCCAACCACCAAAGAACACTGGTATCCACTGTCTAGTATTCAAATCCGTATAAAAGCAACTGCCTTTACTAGGATTTGAAACTTAGAACTCTCGACTACAAAATCAACTGATTTGTGATGATGAGTTAACCACTAGAAGGATTGGTCAACCTGAGACTTTACAAGACTACTTCATTTGCATTCATACGTATCATCTAGTATCTTATGGTGGTTCCGGAGACTAAACAGAAAAAGAAAAGAAAGGACTCTGGTAGTCACAGTTCTTGTAATGTAATAATCATTCAATTGTTCATAATGAATCATTCAAAACATTTTTTTAGAATCACTACTCTGTAGTGGTGGGATAAACGATTCTTTTTCAGGAATCGATTCTTTCGATTTGATTCTCAGGAAGGATTATTAAAAAAGAATCGTTAGTCTGATTCAATGATTCTTTTCCTTCCCACCACTACTAGAGCTGTAAACTGTATTGTGCATGCTCTCTTTCTCTTCTTCAGCCAAGTTTAGCAGTTCATCTCTTCATACTCCTGTTCGACTCAACTAATGCATACATACTAAATGTCTTTGATTGTTCTCTTTTCAACTCCTTCAATTCTTCTCTTTTCAACTTTTATTCGACTTCTTCGATTCTTCTCTTTTCAACTCTTACTCGACTGCTTAAGTAAACATTTGACTTTTTCGGTTCAATATGATGTTTAGTAAACTTAGAAGCCTATCACTTCTAATGCGCATGCTCTCTTTCTCTTCTTCATCCATGTTTAGCAGTTCATCTCTCTTCATACTCCTGTTCAACTCAATTGATGTATACCTACTAAATGTCTTCGATTCTTCTCTTTTCAACTTTATTCCACTCTTAAGTAAACATCTGATTCTTTTTTGGTTCAATATGATTTTTATTAGCCTATCACTTCTAATATGCATGCCCTGATCCCATCATCTACCCAACGATTCTCCTTATTTCATCTCTATTCGATTCCTTTACGAAAACAAGCTTATATCAACAAACTTCACTGCTAAACAGAGAAGGGAAAATTTAAACTATTATGCACACATTCTGTATGATATCATTATTCATTTTTCTTTTAATTTCATTCGGGCGGGAAGCTATGTTGCACAATATTAATTACTGTCGTTCTTTTGCGCATACTGTCATGCTCAAGATATATATTTTACAATTATTCTTAGTTGACGGATAAAAGACGACAGTTGATTCTGTTTTCATGGTGCATAATCTTTGCGTGTTCTATTTTGAGTTGCGTTTATATTTTGTTTCTTCAGGCCTACACAATTTCGTAAGATTTTTTTTTACTTTACATAATCAGAATAAAATTTTTTTCTAAATTTTTATTGGTATTATTTTCTTAAATCATTAGTTTTTACATTGGTAGATATTTTATGAGCACTTTTAAAAAGGAATAGTTTGTTTTTAAATTTATAAACATGAGCTGTAGAAAAAGAAGTCACATGTGGACTTGCTTTTCTGAAGCAAGCCCTGATAAAGCTTTGTGTAATCTTTGCCATAGTTCAGTATCCTATGCTGTGGGACGACTAGTAATCTATTGTGTCATATTACATTTAAACACCCACGAGTTGATATTTCAAGACAAAAAAAATCCTTGTCCTGATTATGTTTCAGAAATGCATTATAATTTAAATCCTACTATGTCTATTGTAACTGAACCAAATGAATCACAGCAATTAGCCCTTAAATTAACAAACCTTGTTGAACCGCCTAATCCATTTTCTGTGCATCCAATAACATCTTTTTCCTCAAAAAAAAATACAACAGTTGTCTCTTACTAACTTTGTTACAAAACCTGTCTCTCAAAGTAAAAACCGAGCATTAGATATTCAATTAATTAGGTTAATAACTAAAGAATATCAACCTATTTCACTCGAGGATGAAGAATTCAAGAAGTTTGTTCAGATGTTAATCCCTGGGTATTCACTTCCTTGTTGGAAAACAATTACAACTAGTTTAATTCCACAATTATATTATAGAATTTCTTGTGAGATTCATAAGTCATTATATAATATAGAAGCATACGCAATAATTACTGACAGTTGGACATCAGTTTCAAATAATAATTATATGGCCATAACTATCCATTTCATTGACCATGATTGTAATTTAAAAACCCAATTACTTACTTGTATGGAAATCTGTAGTCAACATACAGCTGAAAACATTGATATTGAATTACAAGGTAAATTCACTGAATGGGCTATTACTGACAAAATAGTAGCAGTTGTTAGTGATAATGCAGCAAATTTAAAAGCTGCTATTCGCAAATGTCAGCTACGCCATATTCCTTGCTTAGCACATACAATTAATTTAATTGTCCAAGCAGCAGTGTCAGAAGTAAAAACAATTGTGGTAAAATTGAAGGCAGTTGTCAAATTTTTTATACAAAGTTGTCATGCTGCCTCCAAACTGCAAAACATGCAGTAACAAATGAATTTTAAAGAATTAAAATTAAAACAGGAAGTGCCTACCCAATGGAACTCAATCCTGCACATGTTTAATAGATTATTAGAAACAAAAGAACCACTAATTTTGACTATCACTTTGGTGAATCCTATGCTAAATAATATTACATTTGATCAGTGGACAGTTGTAGCTGAAATGTGCAAATTATTGAAAATGTTTGAAAAGATAACTATTGAAAAATTTCTCAAAAAACTGTCACTATTTCAAAAATCTGTTTATTGGCACAAGCGATGATTAGACATGTACTTAAGATTAAATGTTCTACTCAAAATTCTGAAATTGTTAAAGTATGTAGCAAGATGTGAGACCAACAGCAACATAGATTTAAGGATGTTGAAAATAACAATATTTTGCCAAAAAGCATGCTATTAGATTGTCAGTTTAAAAAACAAGGCTTTAAAGATGAAGCATCTAACCAAAATGCTTACACAAAACTTTCACAGAAAGTTCGAAGTATTCAGATCGAATAAGGTGATAGGTTTGAAACCAAACAAGATATATTGAATCCTCCATTTCAACTGCATGGGAAGATTTTGATAAAAAAGTAACGCCAATTTTAACTAATTCAAACCCAACAGTAGCAGGAATTTTAGAGCTAGATAAATATATAAATGAACCGCTCTTCTCAAGAACACAAAATCCTGTATCTTGGTGGAAAGAAAGCGGTTAATTTATCAAAGATTATTCAAAATAATGCAAACAAGACTTTACATTCCTGCAACCTCTGTTTCCTGTGAATGAATTTTTACAAAAGCAGGATAGTTAATAACATAAAGGCGAAATAGACTTACATCAAAGAATTTCGAAAAAATTATATTTTTACATGTAAATATGTAAAATACTATAAAGTTTATTTGAAAGGTATTAACTAATTATTTATTTTGCTTAATTTTTATTATTATTTTTCATTATTTTTTTGTGATAATAGAACCAAAAATTTAAAAAAAAACAAAATGTTTTTGTGTGTCTATGTAAGCAATTGTGCGCGTATTAGTAAAAACATCAAGTAAATGTAAAATCATAACATCTATGTGATAAAATAAAGAAGACGGAATCAATGGCTCGCTCAAAAATAAGGTACGGAACAAGCTATATTATTTTAAAATATTCATTTTATCATTTGTAGCTTTAGATAAATTAGTTTAAGTTAAAGTTTCTAATTACAAATACTTTTACCCACCGGGTTCGTCTAGTGTTGAACGCGTTTACGCAAATCAGCTGATTTCGAAGTCGAGAGTTCTATAGTTCAAGTCCTAGTAAAGGCAGTTACTTTTATACGGATTTGAATACTAGATCGTGGATACCGGTGTTCTTTGGTGGTTGAGTTTCAATTAACCACACATTTCAGAACTGATTGACTTGAGACTGCGCAAGACTACACTTCATTTACACTCTTACATATCACCCTTATTCACCTTTATTCTGAAGTAATTCCTGACTGTGCTTCCGAAGGTTAACAAGAAAAAAATATATAAATACTTTTAACGAGTCGAAATAAAAAAAAAAATATATTTCGCTGTAGTTAATAATAAAACATAAAACTGTTTTATGGGGCTTACAGATAAAATTTAATTGTTTTATATTAACTCTGTTAAATAGCACAGTTAATGAAAATATTTTATAATCAGACGTAATAAATTTGCCGAATGTTCAATAAACAATAGTGATGGTGATGTAATAAGTTATGCGACACCTGTGGAAAACAATAAATAAATAAAAAAATAAAACAAACGCAAGATAGAATTTGGTATGGTAGGAGGATCCCCCGCTACAAGCTATGCATAAGATTGCTACGAATCGAATATTATTGAAAAAGATTTGGTTTCCTGTTGCCTATCCAATTCATTAAGATTCGTAAAACCAATCGGTTTATCCTGCAAACCGATTCTCGATTCGTTCATACACTAAAAAGAATCGAATCGAAGGAACGACTCATCACGATTCTTCCCATTACGCTGTGCAATCGGTTACAAGCATGGCGTATGCTGGGTAGGTGTTAAACTTGTTGAGCCAGTTACATGATGTAAGAGGACATCTGTTGAAGGCGTCATAATAATGGAGTATTTAATTCATATTAACTTGCAGAGTTATTTTTTATCATTTTATGTGACCTACTCGTATGTTCTTGAAGGTTAGTGCTGGTTGCGACGTGACGTTTTTCAAAGTTTTTGCAATTGTGTTAAGATATGAGCAGGTTTTTTCTATCATTAATGTAATTATGGATATTTTAGTTTTTTCTTACCCATAATTGATAATCTTTTGTATTAATATAAAATTTACCCACTGATGAGTTATGTATACGTTAAATTTTAGGTTTTTTAAACTTTCAGCTTTCATTTCAATATTTACTATTTTTTATTTGTGTTTACTTTGAAAATTGTGTTATTCATACAATGCGTTGCATCTGAATAATGTGAATTCTGATTAAACAAATATTTCACCAGGTATTAACACAATTTCTTGTACATACACATGTGGTAAAGACTAGGGAATGTGAACAAATTCATACAAGACTGCAATCCAGGATGTTATTGGTTTCTGCTTAAGAGATGCAGATAAGACCATTTAATGTAATTGTTTAGTATGTGTTGCTACTAGATTATAGTTTATTCCTACAGTGTGTATCTTATTTTCAGTTTTACTAATTCATTTTGGTTAGTTTTGAGACTGGCTCAAAAATAATATATCTAAATGGAAATATTTCCATAAAAAACCCATACAATGTGTTTCAAAACAGGTGTAATAATGTTTTATGTTATTCTGTCTGCTTTATGTTATAATGTGTTACATTTTACTAATTGAAAACATTTGCATTTGTGGTTATAGTTTTGAAAAATTGTATTAGCATTGAATCTTTCTTGCTTTTGCTGTGCTTCACTTGCTTTGTCAATTTATGTATTGAAATGGAATCAGTTTGAAGACTGAGATGTATGAATGCAATAATTAAAAAATTGATTTGTAATTTCTATTCTAGTTCGACTGAGTGAGTTGAAAAGATTGATCAGTATATAAGATAAGATAGATGAGTAGTAAATGCAGCCTGCATTGTGAGAGAGTCAAGCAAGCAAATAATGTTAACTTGCTCGACAGCCTGCTGTAGTTCTTCAAAATGCATATTCAGTAAAACTTCACTACTGTTGGACATGGCTTGGGAACAATAATTTGTTGGTTATGTAGAGGGGTCTGCATATTCAGAAAAATGTGAGTATAGTATTATGTTTGGTTATTGTACAGAAAAACAAACAATTTGAATAGAACAGTGTTTTTATTTCATGTTAATTAAAATTTAAAAAAAAAAAATAGTTTCTAATTAATGTGACTGTATAGTCAAGTTTTTTATTGTGTTTCTGAAAATAAAACAGTGTCCTGTTAAGTTCATATTTGAATAAAAAAAGAAAATACTGTACTACTGTAATAAACCAATAAAATAAACTACTAGGAGAGAATTTCCTTCTACTCAAACACCAAATTCTTATCTACAGCACCAGCATCACCATAAGCATTTTTATATGACAAGTCTGATTGGGAATTTATCTAACTAACCCCCTGATGCTGTAAACTCATCGTAACCAAATTCTTTAGCAATTTCTAGGACTTTATCATGATCAAAGTTCCAGTGGTCAAAACGTTAGCACGAGCCCTACAAAACCACTTGTAAGTCAAATTGTCAACCGCTATGCCTCGCATTTTAGGAAATGCACATTTGCTTAACTGATTGTCATTTTCAGTCCATGACTGATACAAGTTTGCTTTTTAAGATATCATTTATCTGGGTTTTCCTGACTTAAAAATGTTTTGCAATATCATGCACACTGAGTTTTTCTTTTTCGTAGACATTTGTAACTGCTACTTTTTCTTTTAATGTTAAGTGTTTGCAGTTCTGAGATATTTTAAGTTTTGTTAATGATGCTAACAATCTTTATAAAATTCACAAAATTGAACTGTATAGTAAACATACCTATAGAAAATGTACAAGAAAAAATACAGTACTATACTATGACAAAAATATTACAAATGTTCAGTGTATAGTATATATCTGCACAGCAACTGATAATGAATCACGCTGGATGATAAATTGATTAAAATCATAACATCAGTGTCTAGGTGGAAACGCATTGAGTATAAAATAAAACTTGGAAAATCTTTATTCTTGCTGTCTATTTTTCAGAACTGATTGAACAGTTGTTATAGGAAAATTCATTGTCCTTCCATTATTAAGAAATATTTTATCCATGAATACCACTATAAAACTGCCACGGAATCTAAAAGTGTCCGGTATTAAGAAGAGGCCATTATTAGGAACTTTCCATTAAGGGAACTTAATATATAAGCAGTGACTTGCTTATCTATATATATATTTTTGTTTTCTATATTGTTAGGTGATTTTGTAGCCAGAACAGAACCCTCATACCAATGTGCTTTCTACCGGGCTAGGTTAGAGTAGTAAGAATATATTGTTTAGTTCTGCTTCCAGTATTAATGTGCCTAGAGTTAAATGTTATTGTAGGTAACAATATTTATTTTACTAATAGGTTGGTTCTTTTATTCTAAAGTGCTAATCCTACCATACATGTTTTGTATTTTCATTTTTTTAATATAAATATTTATCTAAAGAATTTCTTTTTTAGAAAAAAAAAGTTGAGTTAGTCAATTTCATGTTGTTCCATTAATTAGGTTATGTTATGTTGTTAAATTAAGTGTTTTATAGAAACCTGCTGTGTGAATCTTGCCTTTGTGTGTATTGAGAGGCTAGCTAATACATTGCAGCAAAAAGTTACCGGATTTATCACAATAATACAATATTCAATATTATTAGATGTTCGTTTTTGTATTGTTAGTTAGTGATTTTATAGTATTTAAGTGTAGATATTTTACAATTTTACCTGAATGTTTATATTAATTTTATATTACATTATATTAAATGTTTAAGTTCACTTTTTTAGATTATGTTATTAACTGAATAATAGTGTGTTCTTGATATTGAAAGTAACAGTTGAGAAGAACTAATTTACATATGACAACTAGTTAAAAAAAGAAATGATACACATGTTTCTGTGATTGAACACTGCATTTTTTAAAATTCCTCTATCTCATTTGTAAGTAAACAAATCATCTAAATTATCTTATAACGCAATAAAAATGTAGGTATTTATCTGCATAGAAAAGAACTCTTTTGCTTAAACAGTGAAGAAAAATAGTCCAAGAGCTAGAGCGGAAAAAGCTCTTTGATCTTTGTGGAGGACAAAATTTATTGGAAATTGATACATTATTAATGTATGTTACAGATCCCAGCAGGCTGACAGTTTGTTGGTAAAGGGACCAGGTAAGACAGGCGAAAGGTGCCATTTTTCTGGGAAATCCTATTCATCGATGTGAAGCTTGAAAATTTGTACAATGAAAGTTAACAATGTACTAAACCTAAGTTTGAAAGGGCTGACAAAGATTTTAAATGGGTGAAGGGGTTGGCATATAGGAATAAAGATGGCCAAAATTTCTGCCAAAGTAATTTCACTGGATGTGTCAGCCAATTGAACCAATTGTTTCGTAACATTTAACAATACATGTGTAAAAATGGCTATAGCTTGGTTGGTGTGCAAGGCAGTAAAACAGAGTTATACTGTCATGGGCACATGTATGCACTATGTGTGTGGAGCACACAGATTTGTGCTGTATGTTACAAATAACTAAACATAAATTCATTTTTTTATGCTTTATGTGTTTATTAATGTTTAAAAATTTAATTTTGTAAATAATTTATATCTTAAACAATAGTTTAGAGCCCTATTTACATACTCATTTTACGAGAGAATACTCGCTCAAGGAAATGTTATGTGTTGTTTATTATTTATATATGAAAATAGTATATAATGAGCTATTTAGTTAGCAACATTCCATGAACTTAAATTAATAGTTCAACAAACAAACAGATTTTTGACAAAGTGGGGAATATTGAAACAATTTTTATTGTTATGTATGCAATTTTATTTTGAAAGTATGTTATTGTAAATTCATAGATATATATATTTTTTGAATTGCCATACTTCCTTGTCGCATACAGAGTTATCGTTATCATCGCTTAGAGTGTTACAATACCTTTCGCATAGCCTTCATCATATTCATCGCTTTCAAATTCAGAATCACTGATATAGTTATCAGATTCACTCTTTAGTACAATTTCCCAGACTGACAGACTCTGGCAACTGAGGACTTTCAAACTATTTAAATTTATTAAAATTTTCATCGTCGAGCATCCATACATTTTCTTTGGGATCAAGATCAGTAGGAATTTGTTTATGTGCATCCAACCACACATTCATTATGTAACGTTCTCTTAAAAGGTGTTGATATAACTCAGAGTGACAAGGCGGCAAGCTCGAAGCTTCGACATTTTTTTTTGTATAAATGGTTTGTCAATATCACATTTTATATTGCTGATTAAAAATTTGAAACTGATTATCATTAACTTTTCATTTAGTGATAGTTCTTGCAACATGTATCTTGTACAAATTGCATGTAAATGTTTTGAATACCTCCTCTTGCTAATAACATGTATCTTATACATGAGAGTATAAAATGCTTTCTGATATGATCTGATTTTAACATAATTTGAAAAGGTCGTTTTTTCCCTTTTTGTAAAAAGTTGGGTTGTAATTGCAATCTGTTGAAGCATGAAAGAGAGCTTTGATGGGATTTAGTCCCAGCCTGTATGCAAAACCTGATTGTGTCCAGCTAGGTTTTTGTAATTTTGTACAATACAGTGAAAAGAAAACATTCATTATCATGGTACATGCTGCCCATCACTCACTATTGCGGATGTATAAGGCAATTTTATGCTTTCTGAATTTATCACAGCAAAACTTTGTTCTAGTATATTTTTTCACCCACTTGTATGAGAGCTGTGGAACCTGTAGATATAGACCGAGTGGTTTCTCAAATGACACTGAGAAAGGCACTGGGGATTGGCCAACTTGACCCAGATATTTTCTGTCATTTGCTGTCTGTCATAAGAGAGCCATTCGGCAGGCTGTTCTCGGGGTGCCTAAACTGGGGTTACTTTCCGACTTGTTGGAAGGTGGCTTTGGTGAAGGTGCTCTTAAATTCAGGAAAGGATCCAAGTGAGGTCAGCAGTTATTGACCCATCAGCCCTTTGCTGGTAATCGGCAAGTTGCTTGAAAGCCTAGTTGTGGAACAGCTCTTAAAACATTGATATGAACTCTCTACTAAATCGAGCTCAGTGTGGCTTCATGAAGGGGTTGCCACCGAGGATTGCATCTTAAATGCTCTTGCTGAGGTGGAAAGCGCTGACTGTAAATAGTTTCGGCAATTCTTATTGATATAGAGGCAGAATTTTCTTCCTTGTGTTGGAGTTCTGTCCTTTATGACTATAAGTTGGAATGCTGCAATGTTCCTGTAGCCCTGCAGGCCGTAGTATGTGACTGCTTGTCTGATCGCATGGCTGTGTTTAAAGATGTGCACCTAGTTTTGGAAACGTCCATCATCAGGGGATCCATTCTTGGTCTCTTACTGTGGAACCTGGTATTCGACAGTTTTTTGGAACTGACATTCCCGGAATGGGTCACAGCCCAGGCTTTCGCTGATGACTGTCTCCTGTTATTTCGTGGTAACTCACGACTGCAGCTGGAAGACAAGCGCAGGTCAGGTGGATTTGTCAACTGCAGAGGGCTGAATGGACATTCAAAATTTAAGGATTTCTGTGCCCAAGACAAAGTTTATGCTTCTCAAGGGTGCATATATATTATCTTACAGTCGTAATCCCCCGTATTAAGTATAAAGGCTGTGTAATCAGCCGACTGAAAGTTCATAAGGTTTGCTGTAGGAGCTAGTTGGGACACTGGTTGCTAAACTGTTTTGAGACTTAGTAGCCGTTTGTGGCACAGACATTCGGTCTTATGCTTTAGGATGACCGAATGGGGGGGTGGCAGGAGAAATGCCAAGCATACCAACCAAAACCCACATGTATGAGAAAATAAAGTATTTAAGAGAGATTTCAACCTTTCTAACCAAGTAACTAAATTTTTATTAACAAATGGCATTTTTAGATAGATTTCATAACACAGCTACTTATTGTTATGGGTACTATGATTTGACTTCTGGAAAATTTTGACATATGATAATTTTGACGTTTCACATCCCCAGACCCCAAAACCACAGTCATTTCAGAAGTTTATATATATGTATATATTTATAATTTATTTAGGTTAAACTTTTTATAGTCTGTTTTCTTTTTCTTCCCCTTTATGTAAATAACTATATGTACAATATAATATTCTTTCAGCCTCCGCAAAGCACGTTTTTTCATTCTTGTCTGAACAAATATTTGTTCTAAATTTATTTTAAATGTTTTTAAAGTTTTTTAAAAATTTTTTTATTTTAAACAAACTATTTTTACAAAATGTAAGAAGCTAATAGAGTTATTGTGTAAATTGTAAACAGTTTAAGAATTTATGGAAGATATCACTGAGGTTAGAGCTTAGGCCCCATCCTCGGTGATATTTTTCATGGGTGGGCCTGCGAGCATTTTGATGAAGTAAAAAAAAAAAAATTTAATGGTAAGAGTTTTTTTTTAATTCTGTACTTTACAGAGGCTGAAAGTCTTATTATAATATTAAATATATATATCACTTTCTTGTGGACACAATAACTGCCATACGATAATTTTGCGCCAATCACTTTCAAATTGATACATAATATACAACAACCCAAAATCTTGAGTTCATTATTGGGCAAAATTGGACCACGGGGGGTGGAAATGCGGGGCTTTTTAGAAAAAAAACAAGATATCGCTGAAACTTTGTTAAGTAAAATATCAAATTTGTTTAATGTTCCCACTATTCTTTGGATAAGGGCCTAAAACTTATCTAAGTAAAGTTTTTTGATATCACCAATCATTGGCCCATGGGATGGAAAAAATGGGGTTTTGAAGACCAAAAAATCACACCTCCATTAATAGGCATAAGATTTAATCGGTTTAAAGTGGTTGTTAGGCCTCTAAACTTTACCTAAAACTTTTGTCTGAAACAATTTTTAATATGATCAACCTTTACGGCAAGGGATGACCAAAATGTTGCTGAAATTGTAAGAAGATGGGGCTTGTCGTATGGTAAATATGTGAAACTTTTTTTATATGCAACCAATGTTGTATTGAGTAAATTTGAAGTTTTTCTTAACTTCAAGATGGAAATTTTTTTATCTCCTACTTCTTTTTTACTGTTTAGCCACTGGGAATCACTGTCAGGTATTACTTCAGAGGATGAATGAGGATGATATGTATGAGTGTAAGTGAAGTATAATCTTGTACAGTCTCAGGTTGACCATTTTTGAGATGTGTGATTAATTGAAACCCTTCCACCAAAGAACACCGGTATCCACGATCTAGTATTAAAATCCATATAAAAGTAACTGCCTTTTGTAGGATTTGAATGTTGGAAGTCTCGACTTCAAAATCAGCTGATTTGGAAAGATGCATTCACCACTAGACCAACCCGGTACATCTTTTATTCCCTACTTAGCACCGGTGAAATCTACCTCCACCCTCTGCTGTGCCAAAAGGGATTTTTTTTTAATACACCACTATCTATCAGCTTTGTCAATTAAAGCTTGATTCATTCATTGGTTGGAGGAATTTGCACTGTCTGTTTTTAGTATGAAATTCCCTTTGTTTTGTAGAAAAGTAAGAGTAGTTGCTTTATTTAGAATGTCACACAAATAGTGTGAATGAAATCATGTTGACATTGCAGTAATTGTGTACTAACTGAATGATTTGAGGATAAATTAGTATATGATTTGGTAATGAAAAAAAACATGACATCATCTAATGAGTGTCATTTGTACAATACCATGACAATAGGTTTAAGAAAATATTAAACAGTTCATAAAGGGATTACATAGAAACTAAACTGTATAATTTTAATTATACAAGAGGTTTTTTGTTACTTCATTTTAACTAAAATTTAACATATTAAATAAACTGTAAAATGTTTCAAACTAAATTAGTTTTATTTTGAAATCGTTTTTGAGCGTTTTGTAGTTTACAAATATATTTCTTGTTTAATGTTGCTTAAAAATAAATTTGGTATCATTGGACACCGGGTTGGTCTAGTGGTTAACGCATCTTCCCAAATCAGCTGATTTGGAAGTCGAGAGTTACAGCGTTCAAGTCCTAGTAAAGCCAGTTATTTTTACACGGATTTGAATACTAGATCGTGGATACCGGTGTTCTTTGGTGATTGGGTTTCAATTAACCACACATCTCAGGAATGGTCGAACTGAGAATGTACAAGACTACACTTCATTTACACTCATACATATCATCCTCATTCATCCTCTGAAGAATTATCTAAACGGTAGTTACCAGAGGCTAAACAGGAAAAAAGTTAGGGTATCATTGGAAGTGCTTTATCATTTAAAAAATATAAGTTTAAATTGGTTGATAAAAATTTTCAGTCGTATATTGCTAACTAGGAGGTTTTGTACATTGTCATTAATAATTGTAAAGTTGGAAATAGTATTACACATTAGTAATTTACAGACTTCAGTTATTTGGTTTTTATGAAACATGTATATATCTTTTTTAGTAATAAGTATTTATTTGTACTAAATCATTTACTTTTTTACTGTGGTTATTGAAATATGGATTCAAGAGGTTTCCCTCAGGGGTTTGCTTTGTGTGCAAAGTGTAACCCAAGACCATTATGTGTAGAATTCTCTACTTCCTACTTGAGGTGAATTTGTTATAAACAGAACATGATGGATCTAGAGAAACATCTCGAAAAATTATATAAACTAGTCTTAATGTTAAGGTGACTTTTTTACAATGAAAAGGACATAAATAAATTGAAGAAAAAAATATACTGTAAGTAAAAGAAACATTGTATTCATTGCAGCAATAATACAGAATACACTACCATCATATTATTAATGCATAATAAAAACTTTTGTAACATTCTATATTTAATTATGCTTACATGCCTATTAGTTACTATTTAAATGAGTATTTTTTCACTGAATGAATATTTTTTGTCAATGTATCATCTTCTAACAGTATATTGGTAATATTTGAACAAGAAATAGCCTCCATATTTAATTTGAACGACACATCACACGAATTTGAATGCATCACACGGTTGATATCGATTGAATATGGAGATTTACAATTAGTCTTCAAATATTGAAAAGGAGGACACTTCAAGGGAGGACAGAACTTACAAAGGACTGTATTCCCTAAAGGAAGACAATTTGGTTACCTTATTAATGTTCATATTCTTTTAACACTTTCATTGCCACCCCCTTATGGATATACTTCACACAGGTGCCATTGGCTTTTTTGTGGTTTATTTACTGTTATGTATGCATACATTATTGTATAAATTATTCCCAATTTCTTATGGCAAATATAGTAAATACAACATGTGTAGTGTATACTGAGGTGGCACATAATGCAATTACTGTGCCTGGTGCCACTTAAGTAGCATATACAAAGGTCCAATTAGCTTTGTAAACTGCACTATTTTATCATTCTTATAGTGAAGCTGTGCACAATTTCTCCCTTTTTTAACTTCTTACTTACAGTGTCACATGGATTGTATTTCCTACAAGAATTTAATGTACCTGTACAATAATTACCTTTATTCTGTAAATTTGATACCAGCATACAAATTGTATATGTAAATAGAATGTCAGGACATTCTAAATCAGCTGATTTGGAAGTCGAGTTACAGCGTTCAAGTCCTAGTAAAGCCAGTTATTTTTACACGGATTTGAATACTAGATCGTGGATACCGGTGTTCTTTGGTGATTGGGTTGTTGAAAAACTGATGGAAAATATACTTATTAAGTATATTTTCCATCAGTTTTTCAACAACTTGTGACATGGCATGGGCATGATAATTTAGTATAAAAAGGAATGGTTTCCATTGAGAGCATACATTCGTTGAGTAGTGCCAACTGAGACTATTAAAACTGCTGTGATAGCAAAAGTGAATGAATTTAGGTGTGGTACCTTGTGATGTTAATGAAGCACTTTAGATTTTAAGCGGTGCAGATTATTTGCAGTGTTAACGAAGCACCTTTAGATTTTAAGCAGTGTGGATACCTTGCGGTGTTAACAAAGCACCTTTAGATTTTAAGTGGTGTGGAAACCTTGCGGTGTTAACGAAGCACCTTTATATTTTAAGCGGTGCGGATACCTTGTGGTGTTGATGAAGCACCTTTATATTTTAAGTGGTGTGGATACCTTGCGGTGTTAACAAAGCACCTTTAGATTTTAAGTGGTGTGGAAACCTTGCGGTGTTAACGAAGCACCTTTATATTTTAAGCGGTGTGGATACCTTGCGGTGTTGATGAAGCACCTTTATATTTTAAGTGGTGTGGATACCTTGCGGTGTTAACAAAGCACCTTTAGATTTTAAGTGGTGTGGAAATCTTCCGGTGCTGATGAAGCTCCTTTATATTTTAAGCGGCGTGGATACCTTGCGATGTTAACTAAGTATCTTAACTCTTATATTTAGAATGAGGTATTTGCTAGTAAAAGAATTTAGTGTGTAATGTGTGTGAACTTTTGCCCTATGTGCTTTTCAAAATGCCTGCAGGTTAGCGTGCACAATTTTCAAAAAGCGTCCAGGGTTTTCAAAACTGTAACTTTCATCTTCCGTTACGATCCTTTGCATTAATGTTTCATTATCATTGGCTTGTTCAAGAAGTTGCCGACAAACATCCACTTGATGTTCTTTCTGCTGTTCGGTTATCAAACGAGGAACAAACTTAGCTTCAACTTGATGCATGTTCAATTTTTCAAACAAAATGTGGCATGATCCAGTTGAGATGCTAACCTCTTCTGTAAGTTCTGTGACAGTCAATCGGTGATTTGCATGTACCAGATTGTTTTTCTTTTCTGAACGTAAGAGTCATCAGTTGAAGTTGAAGGCTTTCCTGGTCGAGTGTCATATTCAATCGACTGATAACTTCTTTTAAATTGTGAAAACCATGCGTAACATTGCATACAACCGCAGAGTACCATCTCCGTAAGCTTGCTACAAAAGTTGAAACATTTGTGTGAAAGTTTTCACCAGTTTCATTGAAAACTTTGCGTTGTATTGTTGCTCCCAAAAATTTTTGTTATAAATAAATTATAAAATTATAATTATTTATTATAATGTTATAAGTAATTTTATTATAAATAAAATTCTAAAGGTATTGAAATGATCAAAATAGAGTAATCGCAGATTTAACTTTGTGAAAATAAGACATTTACGGTAGTCAAGATTTCAACCAGCAATAGCGTTACAATAAAAACGATTAAAAGGTTAAAATATCATTTTTATTCCAGTTTATATTTTCAATTTTTAGTGTTTTTTTAATCATTTAAATTATCAAAAATATTAAGTATGTTAATTTACTAGTTATTTTAACAGTCAATTATACACGGTCGACAAAATTATTATGCGAAGCTAATGATTTTGCATACATATTTAATATAATAGCAAAAAGACAATATAATTCCATGCAAATTTTGCAAACATTAAATTGACTGATATCTGTCTACAGTGCAAAATGAATCGCAAACGATTCATGATGAATTAAACAGACAGAAATCCTAATGTGCAAACGGATAATCGATACGACCACTATGATAATGACAAAGATGAGAAGATGATGGAGCGACGCACCAGCAAAAAGAGACCGAAATGGGTATGACAGTAGTAGAAGATAGAGACCGTGCTGCGACCATCCTGCATTGTCACTGTTGAACATAAAATGGGTAAAGGAAGAATACTAGATGAAACTGAAATGCCTAGTACTTCATCTAATAATAAAATTAGCCATCCATATATTGAAGATGAAGGTAACACATTAGATAATCAGACAGTTGAGCTGGCTGTCAATTACTTTTTATTGCGGCCACCAATGGAATACAATGATACTATAACTGCAGTTGACATTTTAATATTTGACCCTTTATTGCTACCATCTATTATTAAGATAGATGAATTATTAAGACCCGAAATTAAGAGTCATTAATAATATAGTGAAACGTAATAAAGGTAAAATATTAACACTTAGAGCGCCACACCTAAAATGGTAAATGACACGTCCAGGCCACACGACATTTTTCGATTTATTGTGATACTTACCCTACATGAAGGGTGAGAAATATACATTTTTAAAGTTTTACCTTATTTTTCACCCAAAATGGCATGTGTATCAAATTGATACATGTGGCCCTGTTATGTGAAATTTTGTATAAATTTATACCAAGGAGCCATGTGTATACACACCATTTAAAAAATCATTTTGTAAAAATGAAGGTAAAGTAAATGAGAAGTGAAATTAGATACAAATTTTTAATTTATTCATCAAACAAAATATTACAAGTTTTTTCTGAAATTTTTTATTTATTTTATTTTTACTAAGAAATAAGAAAAATACAAGAGAAAAAAAATACCAAATAAAAAAATTGATTTTGGCTGACAGTTATGAATATCAAAAAAACAGATGAGGCACATATATTTATATTTACAAGAAAGACAAGATGTAACTTGTTTACTCATTTTCAAAGCATATTTTCTGTCAAAACGTGTTGTCAGAGATTCATAGCACACAGTACACTGTCCTCTTTTTGCCATGGTCTCTGTGAGTTTATGATTCTGTCTTCGAATGGACGTAGATGCTGTAGAATGAGGAACTTGCTGTTGTTTGAGGATGGCCAGCGTAATTGATTCTCTGAAAGCGGTAATAGACATTTTGGGTTCGTTCATCATTATATAGAGTCTGTGACTGTTAACTACTGTATTCGTTAAAAGCTTGAAAGCAACTTAACTGAACCATTTCAGCCCTTGGCGCAGTGTGTTGCAATAGAAGACGATTGATCAGATAGATCTCCCTTTTTTAGTTTAATTGTTAGAACTTGTTTCTTTGGGTTTTTTTTTTACATTTTTGGTTATTTCTTACAGGCCTAACTTGCATGGGTAAGCCTTTTCGATTCCACATAATTGTAGTTGTTAGGTGTACTTTCAATTTATATAGGGCAGATGCTAATTCAACACTAGCATAAAAACAGTCTGTAAAGACACGAAAGCCTTCTACACTATCGTAATCATCTTCAAAATTTTTTTGAGATGACACTTTTTGCTAAGTGTAAAACGATTCTGCTCGGTACAAGTAAATCTGACCTTGCCAGGTTTTCTGTTGTATGCTTGCCTAAATAAGGCTGTAGACCATAAATATAGCCGGTTTTTGATTCTGAAATTACAAAGATTTTTATACCCTACTTTATGGGTTTCTCTTTGTTATAACCCTTAAAATAAACTTTGTCTTTAAAGGCTACTGTACTTTCATCTACGCTCACCTTGTGCTGTGGAACAATATTTTCTATATTGTTTGTCCAAACATTGTACCACTCTACTTACTTTTCCAGAGCGTGTTAGGATTCCTCCTACAGGACCACTAGTATAAGGAGGGCTAACATGTAAGTTCCAAAATATTTGCTGAAATCTGACTTTGGAAAGAAAATGTGTTCGTATAAAAAATCTGGTAATCTACAGTATCGGAGGAAAAGTAATCCTCCAATTCTGGTTTCAGATTTAATTCCATGTTAATCAGCACCCTCAAAAAAGCCTTCATTTCTGGAAGTGTTACATCCATGCAGGACCACCGGTCTGATTTCTTTTGTAATGGGGTATTTTTTTGTATCTTATCTTTGGCATACCTGTTTGTTTCATTAACTATTTCAGTGAGTAAAGAGTCTGTAAAAAATAATTGGAAGAATTCTAGTTCTGTTTGAAGAGTTTGGCCTTGAGGTGCTTTAAAGCCACTGCTATTTAAAAACTTAAATTTTTTAAAACTTATATATCATTGTCGGTCCATTCCCTCCAGCTTCCATCATCTCCTTTATACTCTTCTTCTTCTTCATCTTCATCAGGTTCATTTACATTGATGTCCACATTGTCATGTTCACTTACACTCTGACTTTCAAATGCACCTTCATTTTGCACTAGGTTGTCTTCAATGTTCTCTACACAATCATTATTTTCTTCATACTGCTCAATTGGGACTTCTGGTAAAATACAGTTTTCATCACTCTCAAAATAAATGTCATGCAGTTCACTTCGCAACAATTCTGATGTTTGAGTCAACATCGCTGTTATGATTGGAATCACTGTCAGAAATAACATCATCTTGTAGTACTGATTCTCTCTAATTTCTTCAGAATTATGTACATATGTTTGTCAGTCATTTTGTAATGAAATAACATTTAGTTCAGTGATTATCAAACTTATTTCTTTTACCACCCCCTTTGAAAATCAATTATTTTTCAGCGCCCCCCATTTTTTATACACCCCTAAAACTTAAAAACCACAATTTCATTACTTTAATTAATTTAGTTATATTAGTTGGTTCTGATGTTTAAACTTACATTCTAAACTAGAACTTTTTACCAGTGAGAGCAAATAAAACCCAACTTAATATTAATAATATATTTTAATCAAATTAAAAGAAACAATATAAATATGTAATCAGTTATTTGTTTTTATACTAATCTAATGAGATGGATGAATTTGATGATATTTAATAAGTTTGTTGATATCAGGTTCGATTTTACTCAAAAACAGTCTTAAATTTCCGCGTTTGGTAACTTGCAAATGATTTCTCTTTTTAGTAAGCAGCGTTGTCACAGCGCTAAATCCACGTTCACACAAATATGACGATGGGAATGCTATCAAAAATCGTTCAACGATAGACCACAATCCAGGGTACAACTGCGGAATTGACTTTTGTAGCCAAAATTGTTGGTAGCCATTTTTGTATTTGATTTTTATTTCCTCGTTCGTTGTCAGTTCTATAAGTTCTTCCAACTGGGGTGATATTACTATGTTAACATTTGAAAAAGGATCTAACACCCGGTCTGGTATTTACAATTTCAAAATGTCCTGGAATCTTTCAATGAAATCACTGTGAAGATTTTACAAATGTTGGCAGTAGACGAGCAAGTCGTCGTTGTTGCAGGATACTGATAAATTGGGAAAATTATGGAACTCACGTCTGCCGATATTCTTCTTGTGTAAGAGCAGCTTGGCTACGAAAGCAGCGACGACATTTTTTGTTTTTATTAAGTTCAAGTCATCGCCTTGAAGTTGGAGATTCATATCATTAAGCAATGTATAAAGGTCTGTCAGGTATGCGATATCATTCTTTGATGTGATGAGGTTTTCGCGCAATTCTGTGTCTGTTTTCTAAGAACTCTATGACAGAGTCAAACAGATTGTAAAAACGAGTCAGACAATTTCCTTTTGATAGCCAACGCACTTCTGTGTGAAAGATCAATCTGTTGAAATCTTCATCATTATCAACACAAAGCTGATTAAATAATCTGTCATTTAAAGAGTTGTTTCGGATTTTATTGACTGCTCTGATGACATGTTGCAATGATTGAAATATTTCGTTCACTTAAATTTCTAGCAACTAAATGCTGTCGATGTATAACGCAATGTACAGCAAGCACATCAGGAATTTTGTTTTTTAAGTACGATATGAAGCCTTTTTGACACCCCGTCATAGCTGGAGCACCATCTGTAGCAGCTGATATAATATTATTCAGCGGAATCCCTTTTTCATCACAAAACTTTTCCAGTGTTTTAAATACGGTTTCTCCTTTCGTGTCTGTCTCGAAATTTCTAGCAAATAAAAGTTCTTGACATATTTTTTAATCTTTAATAAATCTCGCGTAAGACAACAACAGTGCTTCATTAGTTGGTAAAGTGGACTCATCCAACTGAATTGAAAATTTACTAGTCTTCAGATGATTGCACAATGACTTTTCAATGTTTTCAGCCATTTCATCAATTCGTATTTGGACAGAACTATTGCTCAAAGGAATTTTTCGAATTATTTCTGCCGCCGGTTTATGGAGCACAGTAGTTATAACTTCTTTTATCGCCGGCAAAATTAACGTTTCTCAGATGGTGTGTGGTTTACCTGTTTGAGCAATTAACAGAGAGATATTGTATGAAGCTGGAAGTCCGTCATCGTCTTGCTTAGCAGCCATCGAAAAAAAGTTTCGATACACTTAGCTGAGCATTATGCTTCTTTTCCAAATCTTGAAAATAGGCTACATTTTTGTCCTTCTTATCCGGATGCATTTTATTCAAATGATCTTGAAGGCTTCATCGCTTCGTTTGAAAATGTTTTTGAACAAAGAAGGCACAAAGGCAAAGATGGGTTTGTCGAATTTTCTATGAATCCATATTTAATATATTCTACACTGTATTGCGGTTTAGCAACTAAATTTTAGTTGCTCATAAACCATGCATATAAACAAGATTGTCTTAAAATGTTATGCGTACGTTAAATGTTTAAACTATGTAACTAATGTTTACAGTATAATACACCACAAAAAAAAATTACAGTAACCACTCATTAGAACTGAATATTCACACAATAGATGCATAAATAAAAGCAGCAATGATGAGCTGCAACTGTGGAAGGCAGATGTTTACAAATTTTAGATGAAAGAATTATACGGGAGAGTCCTGCAGTATCGGCCACTTTAAGTTTTTTAACTGTAATTCTTAAAGAGTTGGGTTATATCAGGTTGATACAGTAATTTGTTACTTTAAAACATGTTTTATGAATGTGTGTAAATGATTTTTCATAACATTTTTTTGTTAATGCTTATTGCATAAATCATAATGGAAATTGATTTCAAAAGTTTGAAAAAGTCATCTTCCAGTACTGGCCAGTAACTGTTTTAAAATATTTTGAAGTCTTAATGATTATTGACAGTTAGATTTATTTAAAAAACAATAAAATACAAATATAATGAAACTTCGTACTGAAATTAAAGTCTATCAAGCCAAAAGTTTAATTCTTTTTTGCAAAATAGGCACAAGTAAAATACAAAATATTCTCGTGATTCATGCACTCAACATGCACCCAACCTTTACATCTCAAACACTGCACCCAGTCCTCGTCAAATGATTCCAAACGGATAATGTACTTTGCATTCTCCTCATATGCCTTGCCAGCTCCACCGAAGTTCAACTTTCTTCTTCGCTTGTTAGGTTCCTTTCATCAGAAACTCCTGACTTTTTGGCTTTCTTTTTCTCTCTCTCAGACTCTCTTTCTTCTGCTTTCTTTTTCTTCTCTTCAGTGCCTTCCTTTTTTAGCACCAATTGCTCCTTATAAGGCGATGATGTTAAAATCTCACTCTTTTGTGTTCTTTGCTTTGTCTTCCGAAGGCTTGTTTACTGGAGAGATATTTTCAATTGCTTTCTTAAAAGCAGCTGCCGTTGTAGGTCTTTGAGGTATCTCAGGTGATGGAAGGGAGACTGTTGAAATCTTAAGTTCCGGAGCTTGATACGACACTGAAGGTACAATAGCTGGTAAATTCTGGGTAGTCAGTCTAGCTGGAGAGGGATTGATTAGAGAATGTACTGTTGAAGGTCCAGGTTCAGCGAGAGAGTTTTCAGTGAGAACTGATGCACCATTCTGTCCCTCTGCTTCCAAAAAACTTTCTGCAGAGGGTGGTAAGTCAGTCATTTCATGTTGATGTTCATGCTCTTGGAAATGTTCAGCTGGAATCAAGTCCAAATCACTGAATACACGTGGATTGAATAGCCAAAGTCCTGTAAACGCTGATTGAGCTAGATCCATTTTGCAGACTGAGGAGTAGACAGTATTTACCAGACCAGCAATTTTCATAGGCTGATATTTCCTCAACCAAACAGCGCAAGGTTATTGTAGGCGTCTTTAAAAGGCCTCATTACAGCCCGGTCCAGAGGTTGCAGCTTCTGTGTAGTGTGAGGTGGCAGACTTATGTGCACATGATGTTTTCTTGCGAACAGGATAACTGCAAGATCCTTATGACTGCTGTGTCCGTTAAGAATCAGGAGCACAGGTTGATCTTTACGTGGTCGAGTTCTCTTAACAAATAAATCCAGCCATTTCAATAACCACTTTGCAGTTATCCATCCGCTTTCTTTCGATGCAAAAATACTTCCTGGAGGAGCGTTCTTTTTCCGGATGGCATCGACTCTGGACTTATTTGGAAATACAAAAAGTGGAGGAACAAAAATCTCCCCAGCAGCATTTATGCGGAGTAGAACGGTCACGTTTCCTCCTCTCTCCCCTGATGTGATACTTGCTTCTTTCCTTTCTGCGAGATTACTTTGACATCATTATCATGAACAATAGAAATGCCAGTCTCGTCGCAGTTATGTATTCTGCTGGCTGTGAAATTGTATTTTTGAAGCAACTCGTCCTACTTATTAAAAAAGGATCAACTTGACGTTTGTTAAACCCTACAGCTCTCTGTAGGCTAATGGATTCTGGAGTTCTTTGCGATAGCTCTGGGTGTCTAGCCATAAAATTACTTGCCAGCAGATTTCATTTCTGAACCGGTTAGGTATTTTTAAATGTTCTGCCAAAGCGAATGTCAATCGCTAAGATTCCTTCTTACTGAGGGGCATGAATTTGCTGTCCAGTACTTTAATGTATGAAACTAATTGATTTTCCATTTCATCATCAAACGTCTTTTTAAATCTACCTATCTGTGGAGTTATATCCGCTAGATTACCTAATCTTATTTTCCGTTAAACGGTCCCCTAAAGTACTTCTTTGTACTGAAAATGACTGCTGCCTGCCTAGTGGTCATTTTTCTGGGTTATAACTACAGCTACCGCCATTTTCATAGATTTCTCAGTCCATTTTCTCCTTCTCTTCTTATCAGTGTCCGCCATTTTAACCTGAAAAGCAATAAAAATAGGTTTATACTCTTTTCGTTAAAAAGTATACTGATCGATACTGCACGATAACCACTTGGTAGCTTTACTCCTCATAACTTATTCACAATATCGTTAAGCTAATGACCATTTTCGTAGCCATAGAGAAAGTAGATAATACTAATTTATAATTTTTAATTATCCTCTTACCTTGAAAAGGAGTAATTGAGGCTTGAATGAATATATCTCTTTCACAGGAAGATTTCACGAAACAACTTAACTTTCTCACTGAAGACAAAATACCGAACAGAAAAACAAGTCCCCGGGCCGTAGTTCGCATTGCTACAAACAAAAGCTTACTAGATAAAAATGAATGGTCAAATATACATGAGAAAATCGAGAATCACCGGCGTTTCTCACGGCCTCTCAAGAATCGACGATTTTCTATAGGCCGTGTGTAATATCTGCGATTCTCATCTTTTACTAATAAACAGCATAAATCTGAAATAGTTTTATCAATGAAAGTTTGATTGTTTTTATTTTTTCTTGTGCAACAGTTGAATATGTTTAGAAATACAACTTATGCACATAAATTTTTGACATTCACTACACAACAGTTTGACCATTTTTTCATTTTTTTTTGGCGTACTGTCGACCTTGTGATTTTGTAGCTTCCATGTAACACATTGTACATCTTCTTACTTGTCTATTGCGATTGTCTCTTTCTTCCGTTTCCTGTAATAAATGTTGTTGTGCTGTATTCTGAGTTGGGTTAGTAGGAACTAGGTTAGGCATTTCTGGGTTAACTGTTTTTTCACCATGTTTACTTATTTTTAACCTTTGTAAAACTAATTGTTCTCTAAATTCTGTAATTTGCATTTTTTTATTAGAAAACTTATTAAAAATTATCCAAGAATTAACAACTGACGTATTCGAGGACTAAAAAAGCTACCTTGTGGTACCATCTGATTGTTCGACGTAATTGAGTAAAGTAACTCGCCATCTGATCCGACAAGTCAATGCCTTGTTTACCGATGTTATATTCTATTATTGCTGCTGGCTTTCTTACTCTTTCCCCACTTCTATTTACTTTTCCAGTTTCAACTTTCTTCAAATCGTGTTTCGTGCTTAAAAAGTAAGACATCTCTCTATCCTTCCATTTGCTGACAACTAAACCTTTTGAATTCTGCTTTCCTATAACTTCTCCTTTTGGAAGTTTTTTATTCATTATCTCTTTAGGTAAGCCCTTTCTGTTACTTCGTAAAGTACCGAGCAAATGAGTATTTTTTTGTAACGACGAAAGGGCCAGCGGCACGGAAGTATAATAATTGACAGTTATTATAACCCGGCCTTTATTTAAATATTTTTCACCAAGCTGTAAAACTCTTCTCTCTGCCAATCCTGAGCCTGACGATTCTGCGGTTTTTCCAGCATAAATTGACATCTGTAGTGTGTATAGCCTATTGGATTACAGAGTTTGAAAATTTTCACACCATACTTATGAGATTTATTGGGCAAATACTGTTTGAAAAACAGTCTTCCTTGGAATGGAATTATGCTTTCATCTACAGCGACAAACTTCCCTGGTAGATATTCATTATCAAACCGTTCTTGCATCATATTCATTAAATTTTTAACTTTGTATAGTCTTATCATCTTCAGCTAAATCATTATCAGCGAAATGAACGAATCGTAAAAGTAATTTGAATCGATTTCTACTCATAACAGAAGGTACAAGTTAATTGTTATATGAAATAGTTTTTTCCTAGTATTTTGAAAGTTTTGGATATTTTACAATGCCCGTATAAAGTATTATCGCGAAGAAATTCCGCACTTCACCACTGTTTGTATCTGACCACTGATTTAGTCTGTATGACCTTTTCTTCCATTGCCGTATAAAATTCGCAGCATTACGTCAAAAATTTATTTATCAAAAAATCTCTGGTAGACTTCAACTACAGTTAAATTTAATGGATTTTGTGGGTAATCGTTGTGATACTTATATTCTTCTTGGTCGATAAATTGAATGTGTAGTGGTAGTTTGCTTATATCTACCTCCTGCCAATCGATGTCAGCTGGTTCTGGATCATAAACTTTTGAAAATGATGGTTCTAAACTAATTTCAATAGATGCAGGTGGTTCTGAAGTATCAGAAGTACCATCGATTTCGTCATCAGAGACAAAATATAAACTACATTCATCATCACTGTCATTGAGTACAGATAACAGTTGTTCATCTGTCATAGTTGGGCATACTTTACGTTTCAATTTCATACCGCATGAGGCAGGCTGCGAATCCATAGTTTAAATGTTAAATAACAATTTTAACGATCTTCTCCCAATAGCGTATCTTTCTCTGAGCTGATCAAAACGATCGACACCTCCCATTATTTCATTGCAGGTTTTAATTGCTATGGGACAAAAAAGTCAATTTGTGATCCATCTTTCAGTTTCCTTTTTATTTCAGTCACATCCGTTGGACTCTATGGATTGAGGATAAAACCGTCACTGGTTTATTGGTCTGCCAATTTACGGCAGAAATGCCATTTTTCACTAAAAACTCAAACTCTCCTCTTTTCAGTTCTGATTTTTCTTTCATCATGTCCGGGAGACCCTTTCTATTTCCTTTGACTGTTCCTACAGCATACATATTTTTCACTTTTAACGTTTCGAGTAGTTTCAAAGATGTAAAAAAATTGTCAAAAGCTACAAGACAAGGGACTTGATCAATATTATCACACAAATTCATAACTACCTGCTCGCATAATGAAACAGTTCTTGGCACATTCGAATCTGATTTACCGACATATGGATCAAATTTCAAAATAAATCCAGATTTTGAGTCTGCAAGCACCCATATTTTATATCCTGTTTTGACTGGTTTTAATAGTAGGTATTGCTTTATAGAAGATCGCCCTTTGAATGCCACCATAGATTCATCAACAAATAATTGGTGTGATGACACATAGTTGCAGTTAAATTTTGCATTCAAATGCCTAATAATTGGTCTTAGTTTATGTAGTTTATCATAGCCAGGTGAATTTTTAGGCTGAGCAGTTTGATTATCATTACAGTGAATATATTCAACTATCTTTTTGAACCTAGTTTTTTTAAAAACATTTGAAATAGCAGCCACACCTAAAACGGGATCCGACGACCAATAATTATCTAGTCTGGGTAATTGATGTATTCCCATCAATATCAGGACACCAATAAATGCCTTCAATTCCTTGATATCGATATCAGTCCAGTTACGGGTTATTATGCTTACCATACGGCTTTTTCGAAATACAGATCGTTTCTGAGTTGCATATTTATTAGTTTCATCACAAATTCTTTGTAAAATTTCATTATCAAAGAAATTCATAAAAAAGTCAATTTCTTTACAGTGTGAAGGAAAGCTACATTGAGGAATGCGTTCAAAATCTTTTGGCAAATTATCAAAGCAACTCACTGGACCATGCTACTTGCATTTCAGTATTGAATAGGTCTTCATAAATTCTAATCAATGAGTTTTGTGTGTTATCAATAGGTTCGTTCATTTCAGCATCAGTATATGCATTCCTTCATTGGGAATATTGTCATGTTGAATATTATTTACCGGGCTATTTTCTTCAATAGTCTCATCAGTATTTGAAGAATGAGAATCCAAATGAGTCTCACAAATAATTGAGGAATTAGAAATCTAAATGAATCTCACCAGTATTTGAAGAATGAGAATTATCCAAAGGAATTTCACCAATTTTTGGAAACTTAGAGTTATCCAAATTTTCCAACTCCTCCCTTGCACCATCATCTTCTTAATTACTGACCTCCGCATTATCTGGCAATGAATATAAAAAATTCAATATCTCTTCATCATCTGTTAGACGAATCTGCAATCTGTTAGACGAAACAAAAAAATGTTTGTTAATTATATGTCAAAATGACAATATTTTTACAGTAAACGTTTTAACTCCCCCAAGACGACCAGCCCACGCTGAAAAGCTTAACACAGTCGCCGCAGGGTTTCATGGCAGCGCAGTCTACCCTCCCTAGCTCTTCCGAACTCGGACATCCCATCAGGGTTTCCCGTGCCTGATGGGATTTCACTATTTTTACGTCCCATCCAAGCACTCACGTCCGGAATCAGACGCATAGTCCACCGTCCTACCTGGCTATTAATTATACAGTAAACTTACCACTTAGTAATAGTTGATATCAGCTATCAAATATTTGTGACAGAAATTTCACTAAGACATGCCTAAATCAACATTTAGGCTATTACAATGGAACTAACGCTTATAAATATATCTAACTATTAGAAGGCTAACACACATTTCATGTAAAAATATTCATTATGCTACTATATTAGAAAAAAAATTATTTTGATTTTTATTCAGGAAGGCAGATTCAAAAACAATACTTATGAGTATGTATAAAATAGGTCAACAGGCTAATGTAACAAATAATTTCTTGTCAGAATAATTTTTTGAATGAAAAAATGTTATTGAATCTACCAACTACAAAATGTAAAAAACAAACGTGATGTACACGATTTTATGCTCTTCTAAAAACTGAGCTAATCTTGTTTTGACTCGTGGGAACTATGATACCCACTTCTTAAAATCTCTCTGAAATTGTAATTAAAAACGATACATAAACTATCTATGTCTAAAAGTTACTATAATAATATAAATAAACAAAAATAAATGAGAACTACTTACGTGATCAATTATTTCATTTTTCAATATATTGCCAAAGTCACTCAGAAACTATAACCTCACACCACGTGTTACTAAAATCTTAATACTGGACGCTATTTATATCCCGTAGTTTATTTGAATGATATTTGTTTTGTTTCTAAGGCTTCCTAATGGACTGCAGCAGTAGTGGGTATGACTGTTCCCAATAAACACAGAAGACAAAATAAGTAGTTCGGAAATAGCGGTACGGCGTCAGTTTTGCCCTCCCCTTCCGCCGGAAGCGCTAGTGTCGCGTCCGCCATGTTGGTTTTACCCTCTCCCTGTGGAAATTTCCCTTTTCCCTGAGCGGGATGTTTGAAATTCTGCAGGGATGCCAACTTGGTTAATATGTGTTCACTTTGAATATTATTTATAATAATTAATTCAAAGTTTGATCAGCTGTTGTGTACCGGTCGGTTTGAATTAAATAAATAAATAATATTTAAAGTGAAAAAATAAAATCAGGTCGGCTAGGGATCGAACCGGGTCACGGCGGGACGCGACTGACTGACGCCTTCAACCTATCGGCTGCAGCGGCTCCCCTACGTATCGTGCGAAATAAGTTGTATATAAGTCGTCGTCGTCGCCGACGACGGCGGCGGGCAGTCCAGCCGCCATCTTGTGACGTCACACCTAGCGCGCAATACGGTATGCCGTCGTTTGACTGTAAGTGTGTGTGTTTGTGAAATAAATGGGTTTTTATGATACTCACCATATTGTCATAGTGTGCGATAACTTCGCGTGCGTGCGTCTACGGAGACAGACATCTTTACCGTGCACAATCCAACGCTCAATTGAATAAATGACGAAATAATTTTAGTTTAGGTAGAGTAGTTTTTTCTCACCTGCCAACTGTCTACCAATCACAATGACTGAAACCCAGTACCCACCTCGACATGTGATGTATACAACCGCATCAAACCAGTTCACACTGGTAAACAACCAACCGAGTTGGATTAAAATGGATAATTAAAGAAAACGATTACATTTTTTTAATCAGTTCTTTTCACGTGTATATATAAAGCATTCGCAACATTTAGCCATTTTTTCACTAACTGTTCAATAGTCAACATCGTGTGTAAAAAATGTATTATTTGCTTGTGAAATCGGTATTTTGAAGAGCGACTGTCGATAGTAAAAAATATTACTTGCAAGAGTGATATTTAGAAGAGTGAACATCGTCTTCGATGGGACCTAACTGAGTTCGATGAGATGTACCTTCTGTCAACACTTCAACGATACCAGACTGATATCCTAAACCGTTTGAAAGAAGAAAGACGTTTCAACGGTAACGTAAAATGGTAATTATGTTCGTTATTTTATGTAACTATTCATAATTATCAATTATTGTTTGTTATATTAACAATATTTTTCGTTTTATTTTACAGCCATAAAGAAAAAAAAAATATAGTTGTAAACATACAACTATATAACATACAACTAAAAAAGTATTCAAATACTTTTTTATTTATTTCTTTACAGGTACGTTGCGGCAAATCGAATTAGTCGAACTAATAAAGCAGACGCCTCTCGAAGCGGAGTAGTAGACGATATATACAAAAGTATATTTTCACGGAAAGACGAAAACGATCATAAATATGGAGGAGAACATCGACGTTGTTGATCAACAGTAGATTGAGTCCGTCGAAAAAATCATCGAGACGTTGACGAAATTCATCAACAACGGTAGCGGATGAGTAATGCATAAATTTAATTCTTTAGATCTTAATAATATTCGTTACCGTCCGCTATACGGTGACTCTTCCTCATTTATACGTATTCCAGCCAAATCAGTAAAAAGAGAGGCAATAATTAACGTAAAGAATCCACATGACCAGAAATGTTTTTCTCTGGTCTGTGTTAGCATACCTCCATGACCAACCAGGTCGTAACTATCGTCGGAGTTGGTATGCTAGGTACGAGCGTAATATTAATATGACTGGGATATTATACCCCGTAAAAGTAAGAGATATAAACGCTTCGAGTTGGTAAATCCCACAATAAGTGTCAATGTCTATGGGTTTGAGAAGGATAACGATTGTCTATCTGGTGCCTGTTATCGAAAATCACGATCGCGTCTATTGCATACACCTATTGCTGCTTACAGGGGAGACGAGAGAAAAATTTCGTTATTGTCTGATTAATACCAAACCAGGTAAAAACGGACTATCTCGACAATTTACGGGTCTCACAAAGAGTCGCTGTAGCAGTAAATACTGTCCTTACTGTTTGCACCGCTTTAGCTCACCATACCCACTTGTCGCCGACAAACATCTGATCGAGTGCAAGCGACACGGTGCACAACGAGTAATACTACCCAACCGGAATAACCAAAAAGAATGCATAATGAAATTTAGGGACTATTCGTCCACGCTTCGCGTTCGTATACGGTGTATGCAGATTTCGAATCATTTGTACACCCGATGGACACTACCACCCCTAAACCAAACACTAGTTTTACCGATAAGGTAGCTCATCACCTTCCGTCCGGTTACGCATACGTAATCGTCGAGAAGAAAGGACAGATTTGTGAAGGTCCTATAGTTCACCGAGCGAGATCTGATGGTGAAGATATCGTCGGAAAGATGTGGATGAATTGCTCGCACACGCCGATAGATTGTACAGAATTATGACTACCAAAAAACCGATGGCGATGACATCCGAAGACACGGAAACATTTCAAAGGCTACCGAGTGTTTTCATTATCATTGCGAGTTGAACGACGATCGTGTACGTCATCACTCGCATACCACAGGGCGGTTTCTCGGTGCATGTCATAACGAGTGCAATTTAAATTGTAAACGCACCGAGCATATTCCGGTATTTTTACATAACCTCCGCGGATACGATAGTCACTATATAGTTCAAGCTTTAAGGAAATACAAAGACCAACACAAAATAAACTGTATCGCCAACACGTCCGAGCGATTACAGTCACTGTCCATTGGTCCATTGAGATTCTTGGACTTTACAATTCCTTCCGTTATCCCTCGAAAAACTAGTAGAAAACCTAGTAAAAGATTGTCAGGACAATGACTTTGTTTTTAAAACACTCACCGCTTGCTTCCCCCTACCAGCAAAAAGGGATTGCTTAATCCGGAAAGGCGTCTACCCGTACAAATACATGACCAATGTAAACAAGTTTTTGTTTACATTGGTCTACTTCCCAACTTCCACCGCAGATGGCATTCTACAGCACGCTAAGAAGAGAGAACATAACAGGCGATTATTACGATCTGTACCTTCTTAGCGACGTATTATTGTTGGCGGACGTGTTTGAAAATTTCCGAAATACGTCTATGCAATAATACTAACTGGACCCCTGTCACTTTTACTCCACCCCATATTTTACGTGGAGTGCCATGGTAAAATGTACCTGTCAAAATTGGAACTCTTGACCGACATAGATATGCATCTGTTTGTTAAAAAAGGGACACGCGGCGGTGTAGCTATGATTTCAAACAGGTACGCCAAGGCGAACAACCCAAATATTCCGGATCAATATGACCAATCCGAACCCAAGTCCTGGGTTCAATATTATGATTGCAACAAACTTAACCTACGCTCGCTAACCTTGACTAATTCATACCGTAATTTTTTGAGCATTTATTTAATAAATTCAGTAATTATTGCAATTATTTATTATTTAAATAATCAAAACACTCCTGTTAATTAGTCAAGGTTAGCGAGCGAAGCGAGCGTTGGTTAAGTTTGGTTAAAATATATTTATAAAATAAATAAATATAAATAACCATTATTAAAATTAATAAAGAGACTGTTTTGAATCTATGTTAAACTCTATATCGACCCATTTTCCACCGAAATCCGACTGACTACTTTGTTTCTAAATAAAGCTATAGCTGCGGTGGCGTTAATACGTAAGTGCCTAAATTTTCATCCACGTTAATCTTCACTTAAGATCATTTTTAAACAGTACCTCCTGCATTTTTTTTTAATTTAATAATTTTGAATTTTCATAACCATGTGATAGCTTAATTAATCAATTAATTAAAAATTAAAGCACTATAAAAAGCAACGTTAAAATTTTAGTAGAAATTTTTATCATTTTTTACATTCTTTATTTTAAAATCTATTTTACCAAATTTTAGATAATTGTAAATTAAAACAATTTTAGAAAATTTTTAATAAAATTAATCAGCTACAAAAATTATAACTTCAATTTTTTAAATATAATTAAACTATAATTATTATACGTAAATTATATTTTAATTTTATAAATGTTATAATTTATTTTACAAACTGACATTTTTATTTTTAAAGAGCTGTTCAATACTTCATAAGTTGCATAGAATCAAATGAGAACTGACAATTTAAATTTGTAGGTTAAGTTGATTGTTATTGAATGCAGGTGTATACATCATTAAAATTCATGAAAAATCATGTAAAACACTTACGTCAATACTGCTTCTTAAAAATTTGTACAATGTATATTTCTTAATTACACTTTAAAATGTTATTTAAATAAATAATAATATAATATTCTCAATAAGCGCGCAATTCTAGGAGACAGCAAAGCTTCGCTATTGCTAGATTTGAGTATAAATACAAATTAAATGAACACAATTGAAAGTTTCATAAAACCTTAAAAACAATGAACATTAGGAACTTCACAAAATTTAACCTTTCACTTTATAAAAGTCAGAAGGTAAATTAATCCAAATGGCAAAACAACAGCACTACCTATCGGATTTAATTCACACCACTCTCTAATCACTGTATTCGGTGAAAATTATTTTTTTAACGAAAAGGGTTGTGGCTGCAAAATCATTACAATTAATACTCAACATTAAGAAACTTACAAAACATTACGGAACTTCATAAAATTTAACCTTTCACTTTATAAAAGCCAGAATGTAAATAAATCCAATTGTCAGAACAGCACTACCTATCGGATTTAATTCAAACAACTCTAAACACAGTAGACTGTTAAAAATACAAATTTTAATGTAATAACAACATTAAGCTACGACGCAAGTTACTGATAAGCGAAAAAGAAACAAAATAAAAAACTTTCCTAGCATCCGATCGCACCACAAACTACCGGTTCTGACTGATATGCCAAAAATTAAAAAAAAAAAATTAAAACGCGATCGCAGCGCTGCCTACCGGATTTAATTGTGAACCTTAACCATCGCAAGATCAACAACACATAAATAAATTTAAAAAAAATTTTCTATCGGATCAAATTGTGAATCTAAACCATTCTCGAATCATTATCACACACAAAATTTCATCAAAATCAGTCCAGCCGTTTAGGAGAAGTTCAGTGACGTACAGACGCACAGAAGAAATATATATATAAAGATGTAAAATAACAAAGTGTAAATACATGTAATATTCACATAAATGTAAAAAATTATATACTTTAAACAAAAGGTAAATAGTACGTAAAAAAGAAATGTAATATATAACGTAAAAAAAAGATTTTAAAAAATTATTTAAAATAATTAAATTGTCGAATTTATTTAAAAAAGTTATATAAATTTTAAAAAAGAAATGTAATATGCACATACAGAATGTTTTTTACTTATGTATGTAATATATATAACGTAAAAAAAAAATGTAGTTATTAGAAAAACATGTAATATAAGAACTATATACTTAAAAAACGTAAATAAAAAATGTATTTTTTTACTTTAGTCTGTAATATATATAACGTAGAAAAAGAAATGTATTTATTAAAGAAATATATAATTAAAAAAACATGTAAATAGATGTAAAAACGTAAATAAAAAATGTTATTTAATTAAAAAAATGTCTAATTAAGTGTGTAATATATAACGTAAGAAAAAATAAAAAACTATTCTTAATTGAATTGATGTGTATTTCTTATTTTAAAAAAAACTGATCTACTTACTCACTGTCACTAGACCACGGTCGTCTCGGACTCTTCTATAGATTTTTTTGTACGTCGAAGAGTGCATTAAACGACGTCTTTTAGTAGTACTGGATAGTTCTCACTATCCAGTACTAATAGGTATTTGATCCTGACGACCAAATGCTCCCATGGTGGACGTACATCGTAATACGGTATACGTATACGACAACTTTCGGGAGGCGATTTAGTTAACAAAACCAACGTATTTTCACCTCTTTCGGATTACAAAAAAGCACTAATTATGTACGAGATGGTTTCTGGGGTTGAATATAATCCCCAGAAACCGTGGTCATACCATGTCTGCTCTGTCGCCTACAACTCTAGCCCCGCATCGTCTTGTATATGATGCACGAAAGATATGCCTAAGCGTATCTTTCATCTCGTCCTCCTCCTCCTTCGTTTCTGGTGGCGATCGTAAATAGTTATTTATGATCGCCTCCCATGAAAGATACGCTAATGATGGAACAAGCATGGTCAAGTGAATGTCTCACTTTTGGGTGTACTTTATATATATATATATATATATATATATGCAATACGTGACTGAATATCCCCCAACATACTAAACACTTTGTCACCCCCGCCCCACTCATCCTAAACACTTTGTCACCCCCGCCCCACTCATCCTAATTTCTAATCATCAGCTACAAGTAAATACAATGTATGAAACATGAATTATAAAATAAAAATGAATTAAAAATACAAAACAAACATATACTAGTACATACCCAAAGCACAAGGGGCAGCCTGCAACACATGACAGCAATGCAGAGATAACTCTAATTAACCGATCTGCTTGCACAACAGGAGCGCCCACAATTCATGGCCAACCCAATCCAACCGTTATGCTGTCAAGATATGCGACAAAGTCAAATGAGAAGGCAACTTTTAAAAGGAAAATGAATTATAAATACAAAAAAATATATACTAGTACATACCCTGTTCGAAGATGTCGGTACGAGTACGACAATCGCCGACAGAACGCACATCGTTCAGAGTCCATAAGGACTCTGGTAGCACATGTATCACAGAAGCGATGGCTACATGGATGTAAGGCTTCATCTACCCTGTCAGTCATACAGATAGGGCAGATATCCTCGTCCGTATAGTCATCGCTTCTGTGAAGCCATAGCCGACGTGCAATCGTTCGGCCATACGCTGTACGTGGCGCCACACCTCGCCTGGACCGCCTTGTTGGTGGCGGAGACGCCGGTGTATATTCTAGTGCATGTGCTAGTGGTGATGGTGGTGCTGCCAAGGAGGTGAAGGCGTTGGTTCTGATTTTATTTATATTGATGTAGGCGTAGGTGGAAAATTGTGTCTAGCATGCCCCTCATATTGTAGTATGATCCTTTAACATCTCTTTTTAAGACGATGAAAGGAATGAACAATATCCACCGTGGTATAAAACACCTGCTCTGTTTCATCCCTATGCCGCACCATCCGTCTGCCACAGTCTTCCATAGTCGCATATATTGACATTACCTCTTGAATGTCAGTTTGTAAATCATTAAACGACATGTCGACGTATTTTCGTACAGCGATTCAACAAGACTAATATAAAGCATATGTTGAGTGCAGTTAATATAGATGTTCATTATTAGAAGAAGATAGAAAATGTTTTATATATGCATATTTCTTCTGTCTTTGTTAATCGCAAATAAAATAGTATACCCTTCTATACACACACACACACATAATATATTAGTTATGTGTAACTTTAATTGAATAAAAAAGGAAATGTAGTTTAATTGCAAAAAAAGAGATGGGAAATAAATAGTCTATCCGTTTCTTTTATATACAGTTAATAAATATAATTTTAAATGAATCAAAACAAAGAGAGAAATAATATTTCTTTGTTAAAGAAGTATTTTAAATGCAAATAAAAAAAGAGAGAGAGATATGACTGTGCAGTTCAGTTGGTTTAATTGGATGCGAGTTTTATGAAACAAAAGAAGGGGAGATAAACGCACTATCTATAACTGCATTCTAATAAAAAATATCGTATGTTACATTTTAATTGCAACATGTGGTTTTTTCCTTGTTGCTTTCTAACAGTTAGGATATTATTTTTTTCAATGATTGCAACCGCAATAGAAAATAAAAGGGAAGATAAAAGTACTACCATATTTATAATTTGTAACGTACAATTTCTTTTTTCTTTTTGTACTAAAATATTTCTACAAGATAAATATCAGTTAAAATTGCATTTAATTACAAACGCGATGAAGTTAAAAGCAAAGTTCGGCGGTGGAAGAGCCAGAAGACGGCCAAAAAGGAATAATATAGAACGTCTTGTTGAAATGATGAAATGAAAAGCGAGCACTGCAGGGCGGGGATTATACCTTAAGCCCTACCCTTTGACCGGATCGGGAATAAGCGGTAAAAAAAAGTCGTCATCCTCGCCGTCGTCGTCGTCTCCAATAAAGGGAATACCAGTGCGTCCGCTATCTAACATAGAACTGATGTGGTACGCGAGAAGACTAAATATAACCGATTTTCGAGGAGTCTTCATGTTGGACGCATTACCCACACAACCGAAGACTAACGAACCCGCGATAGTTAATCTTGACCGCAGTACCGGTCATGGAACACACTGGGTATGTTATGGAAAACATGGACGTATGGTGGTGGACTATTTCAATAGTTTCGGTAATTTGCGTCCACCTAACGAATTGATGCGTTGTTTTCCACTCGATTTGATTATAAATTTCAGTTATAACGCCACACAGTATAAACACGGTTATCTGTGGTCATTTATGTCTTGAATTTCTCAGTCGTGATTCGTCAGCCTACAGGTAAACATGTTCTGCATAAGTGGAAATACGTCGTTATTACACGCTACATTCTTTTCGCCATTGGAGTTGTCTGATGGTGATTGGAAATTGGCGTTGATAAACCTAACCACATACAACTCGATTCCAAATGTCTAAGAGGGAATCAAACAACACACTTACTGTTGTTCCAAAGAAACCTCAAAAACCGATTAAACTGGCACTACCGACCGGATCGTACGAAGTGGATGATATCGCTAAACGCTTGAGCGATAAACTCAAAGACAGACATAAAATAGATTTACTTATGTAATCGAATAACAGTACGTTAAATGCGAACTTAAATGCAGTGCTGTGGTGATCGATCTCACATCAGAGATAGTTTGGCACTGCTGTTGAGGTTTGAGAAAACTAATCTAGCGGCGAATATATGGCACGAGTCATCGAAGCAGGTTACTATTAACAACTTGATCACCGTATGGGTCGAATGCAACCTTATATGAGGCTCCTTTACGAACGGATCAGAGGAAAACTTGTTGCACGAATTTACGCTAAGCGTACCGCCTGGTTTCAAAATAATTAAATCGCCGAAGAATATAATGTATCTACCGGTGAATACATAGAGCTTAGACGAGAGCGCTTTAAAGTTTACCAATCAGGACGGAAAACCGGTAAATTTCCGCGGGTAAACCATAAAGGTGAAATTGCATTTACAAAGGAAAATAAAGTAAAAGGAAAGCCAACAAATGGGGTTAATATACACCAGCGGTGGTAGTAGTGACGAAACGACGCGCAAACCGATCTGTCGACGTGCAAACACCAAACCGTTAACATCACGTAACGTGTTGTTTCTTCAGAAACTTGGTTTTACAGTTTTGGTGAACGTAATGGCAGCAATAGTGGCGAATATGTTGGGCGTCGGTGAAAGTGTATCTTTCAACACGATCACAGTACGAATTTCATACCCATCTGCCGTACGCTTCGTCGACTTACAACAACAACGATGAAATCCAGATACCGATACACCAACAGGTTGTGTACTCATTACCGCATAAAAGCTATTTGATGGTCAATGGGGCGCTAACTACTAAAGCGGGCGATAAAAAGGCAACGGGATCGTGGTTAATAAACAACGCGATAACATTTCTCTTCCAGAAGATACGATATGAGATAGACGGTACGGAGATGTGTCGCGTATAAACGTTAGGAGTAACGTCAACGATAAAGAATATTTTATCGTTTCGTTAAAGGGAAGAAAATATTTTGGAAAATTTCGGATGGAAGTTCAAAGCGTCGGATAAGTTTGATTTGGATGAAACCACTGGAAGATTTTGTTTCTACGTACCGCTGCGTATGCTGTAAGGTTTTGCTGAAGACTACAAACACCTTATACTGAACGTCAAACAACAATTGCTTTGGCTTAGATCTTCTAGCGGCGTGAACGCAGTAGCGCCCGATTCGATGAAAGTGACTAAGTTAGCTAAGTGACTAAGTTAGTGGAAAATTACTATTTTCACGTTTCCCATACGGTGCGATTGCGTTTGTTGAAGGTAGTAGAACGAGATAGACCGTTAGCGATAGCTTTTTGTACATGGCAGATCCACGAATATCCCGCTCTACTAAAAACAAACATACATTTATGGACGGAAAAAACATGTGCGCAAACGGAGAAACCGAGATATGTGATATTCGGTTTACAGACGGATAAAGCTACAAATTCACTGACACTTTTCGATAAACGTTCGTCTGTATTTTAATTCGCAGTACTATCAGTACGACAATCTACAGGGAGATCTGAATATTATGTATGAAATGCTCGCCAGCTTTCGGTCTGCTTATTTCAACAAACCAGAGGACGAGTGTCCCGCTAACAGTTTGGCGGATTTCAAGACCAGTGTATCATTATTAGTTATCGACTGTTCCCGTCCGAACGAATCGCTTAAAACAGGAACCGTAGATGTACGTTTCGATTTCGATACAAAAAAAATATACCAGCCCACTCGACCGCCTACTCTCTTATGATACAGGATAGCATCGTCACATAAACTCCCCTTACGGGAATAGTGAATAAAGTTTATGTAATGCGGGAGGTATTTAAAATCAATCAATTATGAGGTGGTGGCCGGTGGAGAGGTAGATAAACAGCAAATACTGACAGCGTGGCGACGGTTTACGAAATGATTGATAACATTGAGTGTATTTAAAACGGTATTGCAGTTGGTATAATAATTGTAACACTATTACTGGGCGACTTTTCGCATGAATCTTGCGCAACGATGAAACCGATATGATGTGGAGTGACTTTCTGCACCATCGCCGGTTAACATTCCGTTAATATGGTGTAATTTGTCATCCGTGGAAGTGTTTTCCATTTTTTACAACACTACCGTATGACTATCATCTTCAAAAAACGTGTCGTCTAAC